>NC_048228.1:51892733-52226868 GCF_002007445.2 Ailuropoda melanoleuca | reverse complement strand
CTGTTTTTTTTTTTTTTTTTTTTTTTTTTTTTTTTATCTTACTGCCCTAAGACTTCCATACCTAAAGAGGGAGGAATGGTGAGAGTGAGTACCCTTGTCTTGTTCCTGATCTTAGGTGAAAAGCTTTCAGTCTTTCATCATTGAATATGATGTTAGCTCTGACTTGTCATATATGGCCTTTATTGCTGTAAACCCCATCCCCCTCCTCTGTAACCAACCTAATCTCTGGTGGTCAAGCCTTATTCCGTCTGATCCCCATGAAGCAAGACCT
Source organism: Ailuropoda melanoleuca (assembly GCF_002007445.2). NCBI lineage: Eukaryota > Metazoa > Chordata > Mammalia > Carnivora > Ursidae > Ailuropoda > Ailuropoda melanoleuca. The sequence continues at coordinate 52,226,597 of NC_048228.1, read as the reverse complement.
GAGTGGGCCTCCGGGGAAGCAAGCCACAATGCTAAGGGAGCTGGATGTCCACCTTCGGCTCTCTTTTTCCACCGAAGAAACCATAGGCCCCAGGAAGCCCTCTCAGTGTGGAGATGTGCCATCCTGGGAGAGGGACGATGCAGTCAGAGTGCACCATTCCTCTTACTGTCCTAATGCTGTTTCTGGTCTCTGTGGTCCAGGGGGGTGCTTCAGCCTCACGCCATGTTCTGAGATCTTCACAATGGTGTCTTGTCAATGGATAGGTGCTAGCTGGTCTTTCTTTGAGAGGGACAGAAGTCAGGAACAACATATGCTGCCATCTTGATGGCATCATTGCCAAAAACCCCGCTTTTCTGAGTCATTAGCCAGAATTTTTACTAATATTAATCAGTTCCCCCAACCCCACTAGTCTAAATAAAAGAGGACTTACTAAAATATGACATGTTGTGCTTAAAGTAAAGCAACATGACAGTGTGAAATTCCATGTGATTTTCATAACTAAAGATGTGAGCAAAGGGGTAGTTTCCAATAAGGTGGCTGATCCCTAGGCACTTATTATAAATGCACGTTTCACAAGTTGGTAGCAATATTTTCCTATAAAATGTACACTATTCGACAATATAGGCATTTTCTTATTGTATTACTAAATAAAACACGGAAATACAAGGTGTAGTTAGATTTCAATAATATTTTCCAGTATGAAGTATTGAACTTGGTAACCTCAAAGATCTATTTTAGCCCCCAAAGTTTGCTTAATAGCTCACCTTTGTGTAAAGCTTAATATGTTCTAAACACTTTGAAAAAGTAAGCTTTTTTAATGTGATTCTAATAATAATATTCATTGAGTGCTTGCTGTGTGCTGGATCCATTTAAAATTATTACCTCTTTAACCCTCTAATGATTTAGTAAAAAAATTATGATGATTATTATTATTATTTTACAAATAACAAGTGGAACCCTGGAAAGATCAAGCGCCCTGACTCCAAGCTCATTCTCCATTTTGCCAGCCTGCTGTTGCTCCCTTGCAGGGAAGGGAGCCAGTGGAACTGCAGGATTGGGGATGGTGAGCAGGAGACCAGATGAGGCAATGTTCTGGGGCTGGAAAGCCAGAACTGGGGGTCTTGTTCCCAAGTTATGGGGTGAGGTCAGGTGGCCCAATCCACAAGTGGGGAATCCAAAACCAAAACCAAATCAATCACACCATGGGCTCAAGAACCAAGAAGTCAAGCAAAAGCTGACTTGCAAAATCTATTAGCAAACGAAACCTAAAGTAGCCAACCTGAAAAAAAGTTATTCACTTAAAAACCAGGATCGTCGTGGTCACGGAGTGCAGCAAAGGGGCCTGCTGGCGAGGGAGGTAACCCCATAGCTGTCAGGTGACCGGCTGCCTCAGTTCATATCAGTTCTTGCAGTGCCAGGTGAGGAAGAACTCAATCAGACTGCCGATGGAGAAAGCACTCTGCAGAGGGATGGGGACTCGGGGCCCTTGGGAAATGGCAGCTTTACGAAGCAGCAGTGATTGAAGGAAAGAGTAAGTGCTTAGGAACTTTCTGGGCTCTGTCACTCATTGGATGTATGACTTCGGGGAAAGCCATTTAAACTCTCTGAGCCTTAATTTCTTCATCCATAACACTGAAATAATAACAACCAAACAAGCCATTTGCTCTCAAACCTAAAATAATCGCATGGTCTGAAAATAGAAATTAGAGCAACAGACATCCTCACCCTGTCACTGACCCTCAGCCCATTCCTGACCAGGGTCGCATCCACACAGCACTATCTACACAACCTGTGTTGTTGGAGAAAATAAATTTAACAGAACCTGGAACATAATAGGAATGCAATTACCGGTAGCTCTTGTAAGTGTTGGGTTTTTTATACCCAAAGGACAAGGGGAGCTAGGGGAGACTTCTCTAGGGAGTAATTCTCTTGGGCTGATAGGTATTCAACTGGTTTCTCTCTAATAGCTAAAACCTAATCCTGGTCTAATAAAATTCATCTTGACTCTCTTTTAAGAGACAAATATTTCGGCTGTGTTGTGCTTTTAGAGGTTTTTAGACTACAGCATGATTCAGTACAGATGTTGGCCGAATTGGTTTGCTTCCCCCTTGGGTTCTGTGTCTGCGTTATACACGAGGAAATCAATGCCTGGGGAGGAGGTAGCAGGAGACAGCTCAAGAAGTGTTTTTGATATGATAAGTATTTCTAGTACACAATTATCCAAAGCTTCTAGATACGAGCCACGAGGTGACACAGGGGCTTCCGTGGTTCATTTTTAACTGCCTTTTGTTCTTCATGAGTTCCTATAGATGTACGACACAATAACTCAATATGTTATTTGCCTATAGTAGTTTTTACCCAAAGAAATGTAATAATGGAAGTGAGGAAGGAAGGAAGAGAAGCAGGAAGAGGAGAAAAGGGGAAGAAGAAAAATAATAAAGTGCAATCAACATGGCCTCACCGATTTGGGGTCTAACTTAAAGGTGCATTTCTATGAAAAAATAATAAGACAAAAAATTTAAAACAGGGGCGCCTGGGTGGCTCAGTTGTCAAGCATCTGCCTTCGGCTCAGGTCATGATCTCAGGGTCCTGGGATCGAGCCCCATAACGGACTCCTTGCTTAGCGGGAGCCTGCTTCTCTCTCTCCCATCCCCCCTGCTTGTGTTCCCTCTCTCGCTGTTGCCAAATGGATAAATAAAATCTTTTTTAAAAAAAAACATTTAAAACAGATACTCCTGGGGAATCAGAGATGCATCACTGCCATTCCAATAAAGGACAGCTGCTCAAAGTCTGCCCCTAATGAGCGGGCTTGTTCCTAGTCTGACACAGAAACAGGACAGCTTATGAAAGAAAGACACAGCCGGTCAGGCCGTGCTAACTACTCTCATTAGCTTCCATTTCAGATAGCACGAAACCAATGTTCGATGAGAACGAGCCATCACACCAAACACCTTTGAAAACTTTTGTGCTTTAATTTGTCTATTAAAAAATACTATACATGAAAGAATATATGAGCCGTTATTTTCTTTTGGTTGTTAAATGCCACGCACTTTTCCATACTCTAAAGGCTCTCACACCTGGTGTTGTCTTTGCTTAGAACGCTCTCTCGGCATCCCACCTCAACTTCCATCAATTACTTCCCAGCCTTTGTCTGGTCCATTCCTACCCACATTTCTAACTTAAGTTTCAGAGTCACTTTCACCGAAAGGCCATCCTGACTCCCTATATTGGATGACGTTCTCCCGCATACATGCTCTCAAGGCAGCCTGTGCTCCTCCTTTCACTCATCATACAACTGACTTTTTCTTTTTAAGATTTTTAAAATTTATTGACTTGGCAGAGAGAGCCAGAAAGAAAGAGAGCACAAGCAGGGGGAGCATCAGGCAGAGGGAGAGAGAAGCAGGGAGCCCAATGTGGGGCTCAATTCCAGGACCCTGAGATCATGATCTGAGCAGAAGGGAGATGCTTAACGCTTAACTGACTGAGCCACCCAGGGACCCTCTGACTTCTTTTAAATACCTGTCTTCTCCTGTTTCTCCCCCCACTCCATTCCAAAAAATCCAGCCCTTACACTATAAACAACAGAAGATCCTGCCTATGTTTTCATTACGATATGCCCAGCGTACTGCCTGGCACATAATAGACACTCAATAAGTATTTGTTGAATGAATGGATAGATAGGACAGATTAAAGGAGAGAATCACACAAGTACCCTGATGAACATACTATAATAGTCAAAATAATACTAGCTTTGATAACAAGAACATCAAAATTATAATGGTTTAATACAATAGAAGTTCTTTGCTTGCTCACATAATACTTTAATGCAGGTGTTCCTAGTTGGGGAGAGGGGATCTCCTTCATGGTGAGTCAGAAGCTCCCTCTTTCCTGGGAAGGGAGGAGAGGGGGTTATTAGGGAGCCTCATCTCCACCTTAAAAGTCTCAGCCTGGAAGGGACACAGATCACTTCTGGTCACACTCCATTCAAAGGGACTAATCATCTGCCATTTGGAGGCACAGGTGCTGAGAAATGAAGTCCTTGTCTGGGCATCCTCCTCCCAGTGACAATACCACATATGACAAAGAGAATCCAAATGCTCAGGGGACAGCTAACATTTAACTAGCAAGAACATACAATTAGGCCAATCCAGACAATTCAAGCTGAAACAACCCTCCCTACCCAAACCACAGAAGCCCAAATTCTCTGGTCCTCACATTGCTGGTTGATTACATAGCCTTCTGCTCCATTTTGCATGTGAAATCGTGGCCCTATTAAGACCTTTTTCATACTGATTTTTGCATTATTAAGAGTAAAGTCCCCAAAGTTCTCTTCAGCCTTCTTGATGCCATTGCAGCTTTATTGCGTTACTGTTATAGCTTTATTTAATAGTGTGTCAAAATTCTACATACAGCAAAAATGACCTAAGTGTTTTCAACATTGCCTTGGCTGCCAATGTTCTCTTCTAATCGCCAAGCCTGCCCCTTTTTAATTGTCGGTAGTATAATGTAAGGTAGCATGACTCTATGCCCAGCAACAGCTTTGCAACAATATATAAAAGTGTAAATAATTTAAAATAGGATGACACTGGGCTTTAAACTATAGCTCAGATATTTTTTTATTAGTATCAAGGAGAAGAACTAATACAAGAATCTCTAATTGATTTTAGTGAACTCTTGCCACATCTGAGGACAAGAATTACTAGTTAATGTCTTTGGATGTTTTACAGGCACATGATGTCAATTAAATAATAGCAAGTGTATACCCAATGCCAGGTGGAATAAACAGAAAATAAAATTGCAAGTCATAGCCAAATGAATTTGTTGAGGATCATAGTCTTTCCTTGGATTTACTATAAGGAAATGGATTCCTATTTTCACACAAATCCCAATAGAGTCGTATTTTCAAAGGAGAATATTCTTGTGAGGTCACATTGATTTAAAAAGTTAAGCATGTGATGCTTAGCACCAAAAATAGGGGATGCTGATTCTATGACGGTGGCTCCCAAGATGACTATTTCTGCTCCACTGGTTCTCAATATGCTCCCAACCAGTGGTTGCTGATGTCATGAAGAAGCAGTTACTCAGGTCACCACTGGTGACTTGTCACGTCCTCTTTACCGCGAGGAGTAGATGGGTTATGCTCTTCAGACAAAGGCAGTTGAGTTGACCTTATTATTTATGTGGCCTTATTTTCCTTCCAGACAGATGACTTGTTATGACTTTAAGGATTAAGTGAAATGGGAGTCAATTTTGGTGAAAAAGTTATACTGCTCCAAGTTTGCTTACGAACGTGAGTTCTGCTTAGAATGGTAATAACATCAGGGCGCCTGGGTGGCACAGCGGTTAAGTGTCTGCCTTCGGCTCAGGGCGTGATCCCAGCGTTATGGGATCGAGCCCCACGTCAGGCTCCTCTGCTGTGAGCCTGCTTCTTCCTCTCCCACTCCCCCTGCTTGTGTTCCCTCTCTCGCTGGCTGTCTCTATCTCTGTCGAATAAATAAATAAAATCTTAAAAAAAAAAAAAAAAAGAATGGTAATAACATCAAACTTGGTTAAATATTGAGGTTAGGTTTACAATAGCACTGGCGTTCCAGTGATTACCCAAAAGAGTCTATTTCCTTGTCTTGAAAGAAAGCAGAGCTATCCAAACAGTAGCTATCCCCAGAAGATGGTAGGGCCATTTTCGTTAGTCTTCTAAGTTTCAGATGTTCACTTCTAGGATCTGTTTTTCTTTGGGGACCTCTCTGGCCAAGGGCAGCACCTGACCCAAATTAGACCAATGAACTCATTCCCCTACGATTTTTAATCCTGTTCAGATAGTCTTAACTAAAAATGGATGAAGAAAAGTCTTCTTGAACCTCGTGAAGGTATTTGCCAAAGAAATAGTTCTTTAGTTCCTGCTGTTCCCGAGGATCCCTGGTTCCTGAGGCCTGATGTTTAAATATTCCTTCAATTTTGTTGCCCATATCCTTCAAATAAACTCACTTCTTGATTAAGACTTTAAAATTCATGATCAAATAGTCACCCCAATTCACCAGAGTTCCAAGGTTTGACTGGATGTCATTTTTACAGCTTTAAGAGTTGAACAGTTCCACCAAACAGAAGCGTAGGAAAGAAAGTCTGTCAAGTCGGAAGACTTTACAACTATGTTAAGAGCCAAAGAAATGCCAGCTTCAGTCAAGTCACCTAGATGGCAATAAAGACTTCCATGAGCACAGCAGAGAGGTGGATTACATGGACTGGGAGACTAAACACCTTGCATTATAAAGTCCTTCTAATATTTGGTGTCGAAACAAGAATCCAGTCATCACCTCAGCTAATATCTTTAGTTATTATACATGTGAGAAGGTATCCCTAAAATGCCTTAGAATTTGGTAAATGTTTCTGTAGTGGATAAACATATTTTAACCCAGGAAGATTTAAAATTAAGTATAAAAACGTTTCAGAAAATTATACTTAAAATAAACTAATAATAATAATAATAATATTCATGGTTTAGGAATTTCCACATATTTTGTATTTTATGTACTACTATTCTAAAAAATCTGGCCTATTAATAGAGTCATTTTGTAATTCTTTTAAAATACACAAATATGTCATTCAGATTGGTGATTTTAAATGGAAAACTTCTTAGTTTGTATATTATTTGAATATTTAAAGGAACTAAAGAGTCACTATTTGCAAATTTAATTTGTTAGACTTAAAAGAATTATTCAAGAATTCAGAGAGGTTTTGTTCATGGAGCCTGACACCAGAAATACCTAAAAGGGAAATACAAATAATAAATTCATAATTGAAGTTTAAAATATCTTAAGAGATTTAACTTGCTTTGTGGAAGAGGCTATTACCCAAAAACTTTAAAAATGATATCTAGAATTTGACTAATTAACAAACAGAATGAAACCATAAATTGAATATAAAAGTTTCAGCATTTGTAATTTTAATAAATAGAATATTTTTATGCTCAAAACAACCAAAAAAGCCACATTGGTAAAATCCAGAAGGAGAGATGACAGGGGGAGAGACATAAGTTTCCAGGCCAGTTGGGTCAGCTGTGTTAACAGTAGGTGTGACGTTATATGTAAATGTATTATTTAATCACCTTTTTTTTCCGCCTCAGCCTCTGAGTTAAATATCTCCTGTGCTTTCCAAATACATGTGTTTTTTTTTTCTGAAGACACCCAGAAAGTGATTAGAGCTTAAATTTATTCTCCTGAAGCAACCGGTGTCAAGCTTCCTGGATTGCCTGCATTCACAAAGACAAGAAGATGAAGACAGGACACTCAATTAAAGAGTAAAATGAACAAAGCCCTAAACCAGAAGTTGTTTAAGCTGGGTTTCTCTCTGAAACCGATTACAGTGTTGGTCATATCACTGAACCTCTCTGTTCTATAGTTTCTTCATCTGTGAAGGTGGATTTCAAAATAAATGACCCAATAACCAGATGCTGTCATCCCCACTCCAAACATCAGAATTGCATAAGATTCTGGAACAATCCAGAAAGTTGGGAGTAAATCACAATGACTAGGGGTCAAGTTTTCCACCAGTTTAATGGGAGGTGAGGCTTATAACAGAAATCGAGTTAGACAAAATAAAGGGAATTAAAATGAGAAAATGGGAGGAAAAGATAAGAAAATACAAGAGGTGTTCTTATCTAGAAATAGGTAGGTCTAGTTATTCTAAAAAAAACACTTCCTGAGGCAAAAAATTTGTAAGATGCTGTATAGAGTACTGTAAACTTTTCATAAATCTATCACTGGGCTCATAAGAAAGCAAAGGCTCCCCTCCCCGGAAAGACAATAGAGCTGTGCTGTGCGTAGAGTGGTCCACAGTTCTTAAAGCTGCAGGTGCCCTAGGTTTAATGAACAGGATATAAGAGCTTGACTTGCATAAACTGGAGTAATAGGATTAGATTTCTGACCTATTGCAAGGGTGATATGTGACCACATATTTTGTTTTCAAAGACGTAATCACCTTGAAGGGTGACTACAATTTTAATGAAAAGGCTAGCAAAAAATAGGTCTGTCGGTAAAAGGAAACACAAAAGGTAACTTGTCTGTCAGGGCCTCTGCTCGGCTCCAGGTGAAAAAAGAAAAAAATAAAAATAAGGAATGAGGCTCCTTCATGAATCAGAACCATAGTCCTACCCTCACATGGGTTTGCCGTGTGAGTCTACATTACCAAGTTCAGGGAGCCGCAGGCTAATGATTTGAAGTTGTTACAGGTTGGAACCAATCCCAGATACCTAGCAGAATCAAACAGAAATCTCTGCGAAAGTGGAGGTTGGCGAACTCTGGCCAGGAGGCCAAATCTGTTTTTTGGATAGCCTGTGACCTCAGAATGGTTGGAAAAAATCAAGAGAGAGCTACTTCATAAGACATGAAAATCGTATGAAGTTCAACTTCCAGCGTCTATCACTGAAGTTGCACTGGGACACAGCTGGACTTGTTTTCGTGCTGCCTGTAGTCACTTTCACACTGGAGCGGCCGTGTTGGTTGAGGAGTCGTGACAGAGTTGTGGGACACTGTCATGGCTTCACACTGCTGCTCAGATCACAGAGATGAAGTCAGAGCCAGGCAGCCCTTTGCGTATTGCACACACCACCATACCACCATGTTTTTGTTGACTTTTTATTATTACTGCATACACATCGTGTCAAAACAAATTAAAAAAATGAAAAGTGGACTCTCAGTATCACTGTTAAAGCACAATGGAAGGCGGATGATGTTGTTAGCTAGTGGGACTGCAAAGCGTCAGGTTATGGCTGTGCTAAGTTCAATAGTACCAGACTATATCATCACCACACTGTTACCAATAACAGGATTTCCCAGTGAGAAAAATTATAAAATTTAAAACAAGTATCTCATTAGAATTTTCCATGAAAATTAAAAAATCAAAATGAAGCCGCAACCAAAGGAACTTTCTAAGTAGCTCTTTTGTTAGCCAAACAAGGAAGACCATTTATCCAATTGTGAGTTGATTAAAGTATATTTGATTGTAACAGCCAAAAACAAGTGTCCAGAAAAAGTAAACTGGTTTGGACTATTAGCCTTTCTGTTGCTCAAAGTGTTGAGGACATTAGGAGTGACAGCAATCGTCAACTTAAAAACCAGGGAAACGGTTTCTAATGGTTTTCTTTGGCTCTTGATCGGTCAGCAGATGTTACCCATGCTGTTCAGTTGTAGTTATTTGACCGAGTTTGAAATGACTGGAAAATTAGCCTCGATGAATGTTCTGAATAAAACTAAAGTTGAGAATATTTTAGAAGAAGATGAAAACATCCGAACTTAATACAACCTGAGGTAGAATGTACTAAGATGTGTTACAAATGATGGTGGCAAAAACTTATGGAGACCAGAAAAAAAGCTTAGTTGGATAAATTTGCCAATATAATGAAAATGTAAGGTGTTTACAGCCAAGGTTATTACTTGTATTTTTCATTACAACTATTTGTGGAAATCTTTGGAATTTATCACATATTATTAAGCCTGTAGAGTCATTGGGGAACCTCATTTGCTTTTATGAACTTCGCCTCTTTCAGTTCCAGAGTATTTTTTAAATAGAAACTGAACATCCTGACTTGCTCGACCATACATTGGTTCAATAAGTTAGCACGGTGTGGTTTTGCTGTGATTTTATTTTTTAGCTCAGAGCTGAGAATGGAATTTTCTTGAATGAGAAGAATCCTCTCAAGCTCTACTATTAAACACTGAATGACTTTGGAAGTTCGCTTTTGCTGCCCTCTGCGTGAGCTAATTTTTTTGGTTTCAGGTGACAGGAACCCAATTCGAACTAGCATGACCCAAAGGGGAAATTGATCGAAATTCTCATAGAGTGACGAGAAGATGTGGTGGCATCTCAGAGACAAGGGTGGCTAGGGACCAGAAAGCCACCAGACCTCTTCTCTCCCATTTCTCCTTTTCTCTGAGAGTCAAGTTTCTGGATCCTACCTCTGACTGGCTTTTTTTCACACGCTAGAGTGGTCCACCAGAATACCAGAACCCCATCATTTCATCTCCAGAGAGCAACTCTTGGTGGCATTTCCTGGTCCCAAGTTTTAAAATCCTGGGAAGTGCACTCAGTAAAGCAAACAGAGTCTGATCCACGCTATCCCAGTCACTGTGGCTAAGGAAGCAGGCTACACAGCAAGATATAGTCATCACTGGAGCCACTTGCTTCCAAAAGGGGAATACACATCTCCCTTAAAAAAAAAAGAAGTCTTCTCTGGACAGATATAACAGTTCACGTCCTTAACAAATGTCAAAGATGTCTCCCTACACCAGCAGTTCTCAAAGTGTGGTCCACTAACTCCTCGGGGTCCCAAGACCCTGTCAGGTCTGCAAAATCAAAACTACTCTCATAGTAACACTAAGATGCTATTTACCTTTTTTAAGATTTTATTTTTTTGTGGATGTTGACTTAAGCATTGGTGATGCAAAAGCAATTGTAGGTAAAACTTTGGTGTCTTGGGACACCTGGTGTCTCAGTCAGTTAAGCGTCTGCCTTTGGCTCAGGTCATGATCCCAGGGTCCTGAGATTGAGCCCCACATCAGGCTCCTTGCTCACCACAGAACCTGCTTCTCCCCTGCCTGCTGCTCACCCTGCTTGTGCACTCTCTCTCTCTCTGACAAATAAATAAATAAAGTCTTCAAAAAAAAGAAAAAAAACTTTGGTGTCTTAGCATAACTGAAGGCAACGACACCGCATTATACTGCGAGCCATTATGTTCTTCACCACCACACCTGTTGAGTTTAAAGGGGGGAAAAACAAGTTTCATTTAGGAATGTCCTCAAAGAAGCAGTAAAAATCATTAATTTGATCAAATTTCCATCTTAAGTACACATCTTTTTCATCTCCTATGTAAATAAATGGATGTATGCATAAAGCATGCTTGCTGCTACCAAAATGAGATGATTGTCGTAAGGAAATGCACTTATGCGATGACTCAGATTGCAAGCTGAACTAACCACATTTTTGGGGAACACAAATTTTATTTGAAAAAATGACTAAGACATACTACGGTTATTCAGACTTGGATATTTACATGACATTTTCTCCGTGATGTTAGCCTGTCACTTCACAGAAAACAGTTGACAGTATTTGGTGCCAATGGTAAGATTCAAGCTAAGTTAAAATTAGAATTTGGGGGCACTTGGGTAGCCCGGTCGGGTCAGTATCTGACTCTTGATTTTGGCTCCGATCATGATCTCAGGGTCATAAGACCAAGCAAGCCCTGGGCGAAGCTTCACACTGGGTGTGGAGCCTGTTGAAGAGTCTCCCTCTCCCTCTGCCCCACCCCTGCTCTCTCTTTCTCTCTGAAAGAAAGGAAGAAAGAAAGAAAAGAAAGAAAAAGAAAAGAAAAAAGAAAATTAGAATTTGGTCTAACTTGTATCCTCCACAATTAACTTAACAGCTTCCTGATATTTAAAGACTTTTCTGATGATATAGGTGGAGATACTAACAAATGTAACTTTTTGATGTTGTATATAATAGTGTGTTAAAATATGGAAGGACTTCATAATCCGGTGAACAAATATTTTCTATTATGACCAATGCATGATGTTACAAAACCATATATGGGTAAAAGATACAAAGTGCAAGATAGACCAATGAATTTTAATGTGATAGAATATAAAAATTTCATTGAGACACTTTCAGATTCCACATTGCCGCTAACTTATAAGAAAATATTGCTTGTTGGGTTTTGGTGCAATATAAAAGCAGAAAAGCCATAATTATCTGAGAGGGTTCTTAAAATGGCCCTCCCACATAAACAAATGGTTTTTGGAGTTTTTAATCCATTTTAAGAATGTAAGGGGGTCCTGAGACCAAAATGTTTTGAGAAATACTGCTCTAAACTCTACCTACATACGTAGACATCTAGGGACAAGGCATATTGTTGATCCCTCTAACTAGTAAGGAACATCCAATACTACAATGCCAATTGGAAAGATTTTACTATTACTAATCATTTTTCATCATCATCATAACCATTGCTACCAAACATAACAATAACCATTTATTGAGGCTCTGCTCTGTCTAGCGTCTGTTCTAAATGCTTTCCGTGCATTTAGTCCTTACAGTCATCCTTTGAAGGAAGATATCATTATTTATCATCATCTCCATTTCATAGAAGGGGAAACTGAGAGTCAGAGAGGTTAATGAGGGTCAGAGGCCATGCAATCAGCAAATCCTAGACCTCTAACTACTCCACTGTCAGTTAGGAAAGTCCCACTAGTACTGCTCTGTACTTTCACAGGATGTATCATGAGACCATGCAAAAGACAGGACCAGTCAATGTTCTATAACCACACTGCCCATTATGACAGCTGCTAGCCATGTTAGGTTATCGAGTTTTCAAAATGCACCCAGTCTGAATTGAGATGTTACGTAAGTGTAAAATATACTTGGGTTTCTGAAGACTTAGAACAAGAAATAGAATGTAAAATGTCTTGTTAACATGTTTATATTCATTACGCGTGAAATGATAAATATTTTAGAGATATTGGGTTAAATAAAGCATATTATTAAATACACTATTAATTAATTGATTTCACCTCTTTCTCCTCTTTTAAAATGCGACTTCCAGAAATTTTTAAATTATGTATGTGACTTGTATTTTACTTCTATTGAACAGCACAGTTCTGCAGCATTGACGGAATGACGTTTGAGACTTGTTCAAATAAGAGGTTTCATTATGTGCGTCACCTCCAAGAAGTCAGTTTCTTCCTTCCTGAAATACTTGAAGGGCTTTCTCCTTAATTAAAATAAAAATTAGTGACATGTCGTTTTGGGTCCTCGAACAGCCCATGCAGCTTCTAACAATATTATTTAAATCAGGGAAATAATCACGTTTCATCATGCCCTTTTAAAATTGCTCTTGTTCAAGCAAATATTCCTTGGCCAAGTGCCAAATTTACGCTTTTACACAGATCGCATAACCGCTTTTAATCTTTTTTTTTTTTTTTTGCCATTAATATTTAAAAAGAGGGAATCGGAGTTAAGAAGAGAAAAGCAAAGTGATGAGAGGACACGTAGCAGCACCCACGGAGACGTTTTTGCAGTGCAATGTGAGAAAAGAAAAAAACGAAGACAAAATATATCCGTGTCTTCAGGCTGCTGAGTTCCTGCCTTTGGGGAGGAGCGTGAGGTGGGGGAGGAGCTGTCAGAGCGGGTTTAGAGCTTTCCCCTGCGCCTCAGCTACAGCAGGGGTGGAATTCCTGAAGGCAGAGCCCAAGTCACATAACTGCCCTTGTGAAGAGACAGCAGGAGCAGGAGGAATGTGTTGCTCTGTACTTCAGATCCAAAAATGTAACGTACCCCCAAAGTTTCCCCTCTAATAACAGATAACATTGATCGGCACCGAGAACATGCCCATTCTTTTACATATATAATCCATTTAATCTTCCCAATAATGCCAGGAGGAAACGGAGACATAGCAGTGCCAAGTAATTAGAGTCACTTGGTGTGTAGAAGGTAGAAAGTAGATTCAAATCCAGCCTTCCGGGGCCATGGGCGAGACATCAGAACCCAGCCTCTAACCACTTCACAATCCTGCTTCACCCAGCTCTCTCAACTAAGTTATTCTGTCTCTCCCAGCCTAGGAAGAAGCCAGGAGCCCAAAGCTAACACTTCTATATTCTCTAACATATATTCTTTGACATTATCTGTAAATTATCATAAATTCAGAATATCGAAAACTAAGTCAACCAAGGGCAATTTTTTATAAGATGTTGAAAGTCTACAACCTTAGAAATTCATTTTAACAGTGATCAAAAAAGAGTGGAAGTCAGCAAAAGGCAGATTTATCTCAGATTTTATCCCAGTGGAGTATTATAAAGGAACTAAGAGAATTCTATGAAGAAACTGGTTTTTGCTACAAGGCGTGCAAGAGTTGCATGCAAATTCCATCCCTGGCCCAACTGAGGAGTGCAAGTCCCCCTGGTGTAATATCTCATAGCATCTTTTGGTTTCCTTCATGCTTACAGTCTCTTTAAGTATCTCTCAGCTCTTTATTTGTAAAATCAGTATAACCTTATGGGGTATAAAGTTTAAACAGATTATATAAAATGCTTGGAACGATTCCTAATACATAGCAGAAGCTCAATAAATGTTAGTGGGCATTATTATTTATAGTATTTAATGTAATAACTTATTGCATATATTTTAAAACTCTTTAAAAATTCAATTTGTTGGAAATGCAAAAACAGTTCACCCATTTCTCCCATCCCTCCATTTTTAACATAAAAAATTATTGCATATATTTTTCTGATTGTTCGTTCAATGCTTGAATTTCCACTACTAGAATATAAGCCCCTGATGGCAGAGACAATGAAACACCGTGGCGTACATCACAACCGCTCCCTGTTCTCTAGCTCTCCTCTCCATCTGGGCAAAGGAGACGATTGTGCTTCCTTGCTTTCTTGGGAGTTGCGCGTGGCCACTGACTCGCTTTAACCAATGAACTATGAGCAGAAGTGCCACTTCCGGGTAGGAGCCAGCAAAGGCTGCACAGAATTCTCCACTTCTCTTTCCCTGTCTCAGTGAGTGAGGAAGCAGGTTTTGTTAGTGAGGTACAACACTGAGGCCCTCGACATAGAGGATAGCTACTCTGGGAAATGACCTGGATCCACAGCAGATGTTGATGAGCAAGGAATAAATCATTATGATTTAGTCACTGAGACTTTGAGTTTATGACAGCAGCATAACCTAGCCTACCCTGTCTATTGCAACCTGTGACATTCCCACAGCCTAGCATAAGGTCTGGCATCTAGTAGCAGATCAAATATGTTTTCACTAAATTAATAAATTGAAAGTTTTAATCATTAATAAAAATGAATGATTTCAGCTAAAGAACGCAATCGTTTTCAACTCCATTCTGTGTATAGTGGGAAGTTTTGGAAATTTTAACTGATTCGGATGTGGGGATTACCATCCTTTGGGTACCAAACCATCATTTTAGGTATCAAAGTCAGAATCACACATGCTTTGCACTCCAGATGGGTTCCATTAAAGTTTTGCTAATTTCAATTGAATATTTTTTCTTTGTTAGGGGTTTTGAAAAACCTTTATTTCTGCCATAGAGTTACTTACTTCAATGGCTCTTATTTAAAGGCACCATTGCCTTATATAAATTTTATATATAAATATACAAATTTTAGTTTATATATAAAATTCATCAGTGTGTGGCCCTTGCCCCCATGACAACCACAACTCAGATACAGAAATTCTTCATAATCATATAGATTACACTAGAAACTGGAAAAACCTCAAGGCCAAAAGCACTCAGAAAATATGTTCAGAAATTAAATTTGCAGTTTCTCTGGCCAGGGAGGAGAAAAGGGGGATAGTCACTTGGTTGTGATATCTTTTACTTCTCATTCCAACAGTGATCAACAAATGAACCAAAACCAAAACCAAAAAAAGAAAGAAAGAAAGAAAGAAAGAAAGAAAGAAAGAAAGAAAACCGCCAAAACCAATAACAAAACAAAACAAACAACAACAACAAAACAAACCATCAAAACTATGAGCCCAGTTTTATCTGGTTGTGGAAGCAAGACAAACTGCACAAATGGTAAGGGTGGGGTCAGGCAGAGGAATGGATGTAGTCACAGGTGCAGTGATAAGACCCAAACAAGTGACAAAATGAAACCTGAGATTCTGATACAGGAGAAAGAAGTCACAGGCAACGAAAGCTATTCCCCAGGTCTGCGAATGGTCCTGAGTGAATTAATTCTTTAGGAAGGCTCATTAATTCCAGCCACTGTCCAGCTCTAGTGACTAGGGGACCAGCGGGCAGCTACTAACAGAGATATTGGAGATGATCTGGCATCTGGTCTGATAGAGGTGTGAGAAATAAGCAAGTCTAAGGTGGTGGGGAAGACTAAGTGCAAGGTCAGCGTTGATCTGTGTGAACATACAGAAACCCTGGGCTTTGGAGAGCCAGTACAGTACAGGGGATGACCAGGGTGCCTGGGCAGGCATCCTATCCGTGCCATTCACTAGTTGTGTGACCTAGGACATGTACTTAAACCTCCCTGTGCTTCCATTCCTCTCCTGAAAACGAAGATAGAATAGTGCCCACCTCGAAGAATTGCTGTCAGACCTTCACTTGGTTAATACCTGTGCAGCACCGTGGCCCAGCACACAAGGATCACTTACGAAATGTCAGCCTTCGTTTTTTTATGCCCTGGTGCACAAACTATTAAATTATGAGGTCCAGTCCTTACCAGCCATGTGACCTTGAGTGCATTGTTTATCTTCTCTGTGCCTCAGTCTTCTTATCTGTAAAATGGAATAATAATAATTCTTATGTCACAAGATTGTTAGAAGCAGTCATGATACCACACCTAGGAGGTTGCCTGGCTCAGTTATCCCATGATCACTATTACCTGACTTTAGTATTATTTCTTCTGGTAAGAAGCTGAAGGATAAAGGACAGCCTGGCTTAGGCACCAGAAAGTGCAGTGGCGTTGAATGTGTGGGAAGGTTTAAAGTACACGCAGGAACATTTGAAGAAATATAGGAAAAGGTTCTCATACTTGTCAAGTAACCTGTATGCTCTTTTGCAATAGTAGGGTCTTGGCTCTTGGAAGTGACACCTAGCATGGCATATGCTCACCTGTTGTAAGCTCGCGTAAGAGAAGTTGAGAGTCATTCCTGAGGGCAGAGATGCGCTCACACTTCTTTGTGTCCCCTCAGTTCCCAGCCCGGTGCTAGACGCCAGGACCTTCGCCGAACCCCGTCAGAACTCGGGTCTCGCGCCCTGACTGTCCAGCAGAGGCCGCCCTGGGCCGAGGCTCCCGGGACCCGAGCGCCGGGAGAGGGGAGGCCGGGGGTGGCCTTGTCAGCGCCGCGGGGCCCGGGTGGGAGGGGTTTGGCGGGGGCCGGCGCGGCAGCAGAGGCGGCCCGGGCTCGGGCGGCGGGGATGGAGCAGAAGCGCGCCGGGCGCGGGAGGACACGCAGCTGACGGAGCAGCGCCGCGTTTGCCTCGCTTCTCCGCCCGCCGCCGGAGCAGCCCGAGCCGCGCGGGCCGAGCGCGCAGAGCCGCCCTCGCTTTCCGCCTCCCACGGCCGCCTGCCCGGCGGAGCAAGAGCCGTACGCGCTCCCAGAGCTCGGTCAGTCCCGGAGGTTGGCACCGCACACCAGGGTACCATGGTCTGCAAGACTCTCTTCGCTCTCTGCATCTTCACGGCAGGTATTTGGGGGCGCCGTCCTCCCGGAGGGGCCGGGCGCGGTACGGGCCCCGGTGGCCAGCGCTGGGGCTGGGGCTGAAGCGGGGACACGGGGAAGTAAGTCACCACACGCGGGTGGCCGGAGTGGGACGAGACTCCGGAGTTGCGTGAGGGTATGTGCGCACTTGGATTTGGGGTGGTGTAAGCCTGTCGAGATCCTAAGCCGTGCGGGACGGAGGGGATGGCAGGGTCCTTCCTGCCGCAGCCCGCGCCCACACAAACTCTGGGCTTTGTGGAACAGGTGGCTGCGCGACGCGTTCGAACCCCAGGTGGGCGACACTGACTGCGTGCGACTCGAGGCTTCTGGCGTCTCCGAGCACACCCTGTCAGAGTCGGGCAGCAGACTTCTTGAGGCGGTTGGGCCCCGGGAGGGACGGGAGAGGCGCGGGGAATCGCATCTGGAAGGCTCTAAGCAGTGGCTGCGCGCGCGGCGGGGACTCGGTCTGGTCTCGGGTCTCCGGCGTCCCTCCGTGTTTGCGCGCTGGGGATGATGCGGCACTCACAGCCCCGCCGGCAGCTGCCTTAACCCGGCTCGAGCTCGCGATCACCACCTGGGTTTGCAGTTCTACCCTGTGGCCCGGAGCCTCCCCCCAAAATGAGTGCAGTGGCAGAAACTGTCAAGTTGGCTAAAACTACCCGCCGCCCCCGACACCAATTCTGGGCCGCTTCTCTTCGCGCGCCTCGCTGGTCTCGGGACCAACGGCGGCGGCCTCTGGCAGGGGCTGCGGAGAGACGAGCAGGAGGACTGAGCTCGGCTTAGTGGGGGCCGGGAGATGTTCGAACAACGCTTTCAGTCTGGTGTTGGGTGCCCAGTTTTTCCAGAAAATGCAGCCCCACAAGGTACAATCGACTATGGATAAGGCACCAATGGAACCAGCAGCCCGAGTGCGCGGACTATGTATGGTATGTTTCGATAAGAATGTTCCAAAGCCACATAGCACAAGCTGATTTGACACATACTTCTAGTCCGTGGTTTTTATCCTGAATTGCTTGGGTTCCTGTTCTTGTGGACACAGGTTGTTACAATCCCTTGAAAAGAAGCTAGGGGTTTCCTGGCCGCTCGCAAAGGATACTGCAATTTTGAGGAAAAGTTTCCCAACTCAAGATTATAGCGTGCTTTGTTTCGTTTCTGTTTTCTTCCTTTACTTGCTGAAAGCCTGGGGAAAACCCCCTTTTCGTTTTGGTGTCCGCACTGTTTGCAGTCGCGTCCGCAGACATTCCCGAACTCTCTGGCGGCTTTGGCTATGCAGCCTCCGGGGGGCTGCGAGCGCCAGGATCCCAGCAGGTGTAACAGCCGCGTCCCAAACCACGGGATTGCCATGTGAGGCAGTTCCAGGAACCCTCCACGCAAGAGATGTTTACGAAACGACATGAAAGGTGCCTTTACTTTCCTCCTCACTGGAAATCTTTTCATGAAGCCCAAGGCTCAGAAAAACTTGAGAGAGCCAGTAGAGCCAGTGCGTAGGTTTGTTTGCTAATTTTATCTTGTGGCTTGTCTTTTTAATTTTTATCGACAGCTCTGGCAGCTGGCAATACCCGGACTAACCCTACTGGGCGGTGTATGTAGCATTTTTTTTCTTAGGAGCTCAACCTTCTTTTTTTCTTGGTCAATTTTAGAGTGTAGTCCAGCTGTTCTGGGGGTGAGAATATTGCCCTTGTCCATCGCTGGAGTGAGGGGGCTTGCGGGGCCACTGAGCAGCCTCATATGTGGGGGGTGGAGGTGTCAGAACCAAGACAATCACAGCCTCCCAGTTCTGGGGCTCTTCTGACCCCAGAAGACATAGTTTCTGTGTACATCTTACAAACAGAGTGATGAAGCTTCAACCTTCCCTGTTTAGGGATCCCTGTGTTGTTAGAGCTACTTGCAATAAGTGGCAAGGAAAATAATATGAAAATTGGCATAAATACCTCATGAGACTCTTTGCATCCCAAAGTAGGGTGTTTTAAGAAACCAAAATATCATTTTTCTAGGAAAAGAAATTGCTGTGTTGGGGAAGGAGGGGGGGGTGAAGGTTCCGGAAATGAAAGTGGGGTGGGTGTTTCTGTGGCATCCCCCAGCTCCCTCGTAAAGCTCTGGTCAGTTTCACCCAGCAGTTGCTGCTTTTCTGTTCTTCTTCTCTCCTTCCTCTTCCTCCTCCTCCTCCTCCCACCCTGGCCTCCTCCTCTTCCACCTTCTCCTCTTCCTTCTTCTTTTTTACCCCTCCAGTAAAACTCTTAAAGTGATACTTTCTTGAGCCAGGAATGGGGTTTGGCAGGGGACTTTATTTTAGCTTAATAAATCCACTCAATGTATACATAGCATTTTCTCCTGCCTGTATAATGGACTTGCAAATATGTGGGTATTGTCAACAACAATAATCTCTACATTTATTCACTTGTATTTTAAAAAGAAGGAAGAGGGAAAGCTTGGACTGTCTTCAGTTCTTTCAAAGTTGATCGTGGTATAAACTATAGTTGGCTCTTTTACAGACCATTCTCAAATATCTCTGTGCTCAAGGTGTGTAGAAATACAGCCCCCAAATTAAAATACAAGGCCACACCCCTGAGTTTTGGCTACAGAACTGATGAGGGAGGGAGAATGGCAGGCCACAGGAAGCTTCCCTCTTCATCCCTCTCCCTCTTCCCTCCAGATTCTCGTCTTTTTTCCCACCACCATCATTACCCTCCATTGGTGTTTTGCATTGATTTAAAATCTCCCTCACTGAGACATCTGAGATATACTGGAACTTTCAAAAGGCCTTTTCCAACACTCAAGGAGGACAAAAGGGAAAGAAGCATAGGTAAAAAGAGGCACAAACCCCATGATCCTACTTTCCTGCCTTGGATTCTGCCCTGTCTGTCCCTGCTCTCCCCACAGAGAGACCATCACATCCCACTCCATTACCTAGGCCGATATACTGGCCGTTGGTGACCAAACCCAAAAGAGCTAGACTCCAGTCTGCCACCCAGCTAGAAATCCCGTCTGTGTTCTGGGCCTGTCAGATCACTCTTCTCTGGGTGACTAATACCTAGAATGTCCTGATCATTGAAGGGAGACCCCATCCTACACATTTACAGCTCTGTTGTCACTACGAATCATGATACAGGTCAACACCTTATCGTAAGCCTATTAAAGCCTTGTCATGAATCATATCTTAAGCATATTAAAAAAACTCAAAATGCACACACATTTATGAGAAAAGCAAGGTTGCCTGTGGTTATGGGGGGGAGGGGTGAAGGGTTACTCCCATTCCTTTAGCCTGGTCTCCTCCCATTCCCCTGAAGTCTGTATCACAGTCCAAGAAGTGACACCTCCTTCCCATGAAACCCGACCTGAGAAGTTGGAAGCTCTTTGTGGTTATCTGATACGTTTGTTTGCTGGGGCAGTGTTGCAAAGTGATAAGCCCGGGGATTCTGCAGCGAGATTGCCTAGGTACAAAGCTGAGGTTTACTACTTACTAAGTGTGTAATTTCGGGCAAGTAACTTAACCATTCTCAGTTTTCTCATCCAAAAAATTGGGCAAATAAAACCTCATAAGGTTGTTGAAAGTTTTAAATGACTGTACTTACAGCGCCTGGGACGTAGGAAGCACTCAGTAAGTGCTAGCCCCCGTTGTTTCTATTGATCTTATTGATAAGGTTTGCCAGTGTTTGGTACCCATTAGGTCGTCCTCTCAGAAGTAGAGCTTCTACGTTTGCGCTTAGACTATGTAAATCAAAGATCTCAACTAATAGTCCAGCATAGAGCCAGCTGTTCTGGCAAACCTTAATGTGCAAATGAAGAAAATATTCAGCTGAGCCTACTAAATGCCTAATTTGAAAAGGTTAATAATGTGCCAGCTCCGATTTAGCACAACGGTCCAAAAGAATGCTCTGTAACGAATAGAAGCAAAGGCTCACGTGGACTTTGTTTCTTCCACAAAGTCTTTTGCAACCTGGTGTGTTTCAGAAGCCCAACTCCGCTAAATCTTTTAAGTCAGTTTCCCAGAGCCACAAATTTTAGATGATTCCAATGAAAGAACTTAGGAAAAGGCAGTTCATGGTAGCTGAAGGATCCAGAATGGCTCTCTTGAAAACCCAGAAGCGTCAGTAATGACCAGACCTCTAATTTACCTTGAGTGTTTGGGCCAGGTCTAATTGTGTGTGTGTGTTTCTAAGGAAAATACTGGCCAAGTTTTGTATACTGTTTGATCAGACTTTCTTAAGCAATAATTTTCCCTGTGGGAGTAGGGAGGTGGGGAAGTGGCCACAGCATCCACTGGAAACAATAGAGAGGGACATTTTAGAAATGTTTTCAAAAGGGATTAGCTGTCTTCACATCCAAATGAACGGAATTCTGCCATAGCGTTTATAATTGTTTGCTTCCTTTTGGAGGTATCTGTCAGTTAAACTGAACGTGTTAGTTTGGGAATCAAATATTTGCTTTGCTAATAAGATACTGACTGAAACAGTTGTTTGGAAAAATTAATGTTTCATTTAGAAGACAGCAGCAATTCTAGAAAGAGGTAGGCAATTAGTAATGTGTGCCTTAGGCAAAGCTGGCTTTTTACTCGGAAATGCAGGGCTAATGGGTGATTGTCCAGTTCAGGTGACTATAAAATAAGACTGATTTGTGTGCGGCATGACTTTACTTTAGTCACAGCATAAATTATTTAAATGACAGAATTCACATAACAGCAGATTTTCTGATGTGTGGGTCTTTAAATGTTCATCATTATCCTTACACCAGCATAGCCCGTTTCTTTTACCTGTTTTATACCTGTTTTAATATCATTTCTAATCATTGAGACCTTTGCCACTTTTAAATAATAGAAATCATTACAACAAAATAGACAATTACATAATTCTTTTCATCAGTGTTTTCCATTGGTACAGGGCAGTATGATGTCAATTGAAAATAATCTGTTTTAATTTTCCTTTGGCTAGTGTTGCCAGATTTAGCAAATAAAAATACAGATTGCCCAGTCCAATTTGAATTTCAAATAAACGGTGAATTCTAAGCATGCCCCACACAATAGTTGGGACACACTTAAACTAAGTAATTTTTCACGGTTTCTCTTGAATCCAAATTTAACTGGGCAACCCATATTTTATCTAGAAATCCTACGTTTGGCCTTTCATCTGCAATTCATCTATACAATGGGTTTGATATAGGACTCACTTTCCCTTGAACCCCCCCTCACCTAGCTTTAGTTGTCCTGCTCCATTTCAGTCTGTTCATGGGAAGACAGGGAGATTTCAGGGCATCTCTCTCTAAGACAGCAGCTGCAAGGAATAGGGTTCAGAGGCAACTCTCCAATGAAACATTTTTAATCTGATTGCATTTCCTTTTTTTTTTTTTTTAAGATTTATTTCTTTATTTTAGAGAGCATGCGTGTGCGCTGGAGTTGAGGGGAGGGGCAGAGGGAGAGGTAGAGAATCTTGAAGTAGACTCCCTGCTGAGTGCGGAACTGGGAGTGGGGGGCTCAATCCCAGGACCCTGAGATCATAACCTGACCCCAAATCAAGAGTCAGACACCTAACCAACTGAGCCACCCAGGCGCCCCTCTGATTGCATTTCCATTAACCATGCACTCTTACGTGTTTCTGAACAGCTGGAATTTCTGTAGCCTTCCTGAAGCTACATTACCTTAGCCTCTTGTGACTTTTGCTTTAAAAAAAAAAAAAACAGAAACGGTATCCATATTTTACATGGTAGCAATATTCTTGCCTGGGAGCTGGAACTAGAAGCCTTCTAGAATCCAGCTGGCAACTGATTAAAAAAGAAAGTTATAGAATAGCTTTGGATTTCAATGCTCTTTTCTGTGCCAGGATCCTAATACATCTCACAAATATTAATTATATAAGGTTACATAATTCCTGCAGGATAGGACTATTGGTACACTTGAAATCTGTAGGTATAAAGCCTGAAGCAGCATATTAGAATTTCAAGGCAAATTGGAAAAAAAAAAAAAAAAACAAAACCCTTGAGCAATTGAACTGTGGTGGAAATTAGCATCTTTTATACCTATGGCAGAATCTGTGAGATCTGTGAACAGGTAACTGTTAAGTGGGGAAAAAAACTGTGTCAGGTTACCAGTGTGCTATTTGGAAAACACGTCTGTTCGATACAAAATAAGATGAATGGTAGAATATAACTTTGATGATAGTATCTTCCACTTACAGTCCAAATTCTGACACCTGATTTTGTTTTCTATGGGGGGGGGGGAGATAAGGACAGAGGAACTTCGGTGCAGGTGTTGAACACGAAAAGAATTGGAAGAGAGAAAATTTTGTTTGTTTGATTTTTTGTGGTTTTTGGCCGTGATTGAATGGGGTGATTAAAACATGTTACCTTTTAAATGATGGTATTCTTGCCAGTTTTGTGTTATCCGGAAGCATACCCTCGTTCCTGACAGTTTGTTCACTTACTGTTGGGTCCTGTGATGGATTACTAGTAGTGCTTTTGCTTCTTAGGACCTAGAAAAGCTTTTGTGATCCTACAGATGGACAGCAGACAGATAGCATTATACTGGCGTTGAGTATTTATTTGATTGTTAAACACTCCATGCCATAGGATTCTTGCTTTGTGCTGTAATTTGGATTCTTTAGGAAGAACGATAACAATTATCGTAAGGATAAAAGGATGCTCTCTTTCTTCACCCTACAGAAGCTACAATGCCTTGTCTCTATGTGTTGAGGGAAACGTTTAAGACGCCATCAATCTCTTGAGTTCATGTAGTGTGTCAGATTACATCAAATTATGGGAGGATTTCAGTACATCGCAGAATTACAATACGGAGGGGTCTTGATGCCCGTTTGTTCATGAGAGGGTCCTAAAGAAATCTGGTGGACTGAACACCTCTCTGTTGGCCTGGGAAAAGAGGCAAGTTGTTGGTGGATCGCACACTCTGCCGGTGAGGAGTTCTTGCTCTCAGTGGATTAGCTGCATGAGAGGCAACATCAAGAGGAATATGGCCATCACCCGACAGATGAGGAAGCCTGGGTGTTTTGTCTTAAAAATTACAATTTATATGGACAACATCCAAGAGGAAGAGCCCTGGAATTCTCCTTTTTGAAGAGCTATTCAGACAGGTCTGAGCAAGAGAAAGAGTGATCAGTTTTCAAGAATAGAAGATCATTCATCATTTACATTGTAGGAAATGTTGGTGGGGAAGTAAGTGTGATATCAAATTACATGTGGAAACTGGGTAAGAAATGGACAGTAGGAAGGAGTCATGGCTGTTCCAGAAATTCTGCATAGGATACAGGGGGGAGAGGCTGGGGGTGGTCTGTTACAAGAGACTGAGAGAATATCAGATGGCTGAATGTGGTGGCGGTCAAAGAGTAATGGGGGTAAATAATTAAAATTATTGGGGGCTATCCAGACCAAACCACCCCCTTGCTGCTGCTGGGAATGGGGAATGCATTAAGTTTCATTTTGGGTGGAGGGGGTAGGGGAAAGGGGGTGGAGGATGGGATAAAAGATTCCTCCTCAAATTTATATGAATATAAACCTACTTTAGTATGCCTTTTTAGGTCTGTGAAAGGTTGCAAATTGAGCCTTTCTGATGCAACAATGTGGTGGCCCTTAATGGCAGGTAAGTAAGGCATCCTCAGCAAGGTAAAAGGGGACAAAGAATGAGAAAATGCTTTGAGATGCCAGAAGGAATGTGCTGCTTAGTTAGGAGCCATTAAGGAGGGCTGAGTGGCCTGGGGTGCTCACTTCAAGGCAGCTATCCTAAACCCGCACTTCAAAGAGTCTTATTTTGAGCAGACTCCCCTTTCTAGTCTTAGAGAAAGAGGCGCGCAGCCCTGGTATTTATCAGGTGAGGATGAGATTTTTTTTTTAAGATTTGATTTATTTATTTGAGAGAGCTAGTGAGAGGGAGCACGAGAGAGGGGAGGGTCAGAGGGAGAAGCACACTCCCCGCTGAGCAGGGAGCCTGATGCTGGACTCAATCCTGGGACTCCAAGATCATGACCTGAGCCAAAGGCAGTCATTGGACCAACTGAGCCACCCAGGCGTCCCAAGGATGAGATTTGTGAGAAGCAATAAGGTGTGGTGGAACAGGCTTTGGCTAAGTCAGGCTGGCATGGAATGCCAACTCCAAGATCTCAATTTTCTGCCTTGTTGGGTTGTGATGTATACATTGATTACGATGTGAGTAAGCATTCAACAAATAGAAGGTTTAATTTATTTTACTTCATTTGCTTGCCTGCGTCCCACTACTAGATTGTAAGGTGCAGGGAGAGCAGGAATTTTAGCTGCTTTGTCCCCACTGTGTCCCCAGCATGTAGAACAGGGCAAGACACCTAACGAGTGCTTAGCAAATATTTGTTAAACTAATTTTTAATTGAGAACCTGATGTACTAAAACACTGTCCAAGACTCTGGAGAAACAACAATGAACAAAATAGACAAAACTCTACCCTCAGAGAATTTTCATTCTTTGAGGATGATGAATTTTGACTTGGTCAGAAGAAAATCAGTGGTTGACTATCTAATAGTCAGCAGGGAGTCTGCTTCTCCCTCCCCCTCTGCCCCTCTCCCGGCTCGTGCTCTTTCTCTTGCTCTCTCCAAAATAAATAAAGTCTTTTAAAAAATACATTTTTGAGGGTTGGCAAAATGAAGACTTAATTCAAATTTTGCCTTCGATCACCCCAAAACGAGACATTGGCAAACTTGCTTACTATCAGGTGCTTACATCTAGTGTTTCCAAATAGCTTTTAAAAAAACATATGAGTCAGCCTTTAGTTTTCATTGAGGGTTACAAAGGCTAAACTTTAAAATCAGCTTTTTTTTTTTTGAGCTATGAACATACAAGACATTTCTTTTAAAAATGTTAGCCTTTCCCCACCCCCATGGATATCACTTTGAAATAGCTGAAATGTAAAAAAATAAAATAAAATACAATTTAAAAAAAGAAAAAAAAAAAAGAAATAGCTGAAACGTTTTAAGTTCTCTGGCCAATTAAGAAAATGTCACCTTTGAGCTCAGCTACAAAAGTCCGCCATTTGAACATTTTTGAGAATTTTCAGAATAAGTAAAAATAAGCTGCTGTTGAAAAGTGCTTTGAGTCTAAAGGAAGCATGAGTGGCAGTCACCCAGTGATGTTTGAGAAAGTTAACTAAACTCTACCGCTGAGTGTTGAGAGCATAAGTTAGTCACTAATAAACTGAAGAACAGAATGGGAGTTTTCTTGACCTTAAAGACTCCGCATTCTGCCTCCACTGGTGACTCTGAATTGTGTTGTTGAAAGGGTTGAAGTCCTGACTGGAATCAGCCATGCATTCCCGTGAACGCTTGTTATCGATGCTGCAGGGCAGACCCCCCGACGTGGCTGGTGTTACAGTCACCCAGGCTGGCAGAGCCCTCAGCTTCATCGTCCAACAAATACTCATGGTACTTTCTGGCTCAAATAGAAACATTTAAGTATTTAGCAGCTGCCAAGAAGAACACGAGCTTAGGAAATAACAACATACTTGTCTTGCAGCCTCAGGGACAGTGGTACAACTGAAGATTGTACTTGGAGAGCAACCTATAAGCAAACCAAGGAACAGCAAAGATGACACTTTATACTAAAAACATCTGCCTTGCTTGTTCAGCGAGGTCCACTTGCCCATTTTTGAGGGGGGCAGATGCTCGGACAGCTGGAAGGAGAGCGGCATGGGCTGTAAACTGGGCAGTGGCCAAGGGGGCAGTTAGGCTGTCCCCGTGCCCGGTGGTGTGAGCGTGACACCGGAGGGCAGGGGACCATTCCCCACCTCTTCTCTGTGGGTCGGACCATGTTCCCGAAGGAAATGGAAAGCAGGGCCTGTGGCAATTCGAGGTTTCATTTTTGAGGAACTGTCAGACGGTTTTCCAAAGTCGCTGCACCATTTTATATTTGTGTATCCTATCTCAATAAAGTCACTCAAGTACATCTTTTTAAGAAAAGGAAGAAAAAAGACAAGAGAAGCCTCCCAAGATCTCAAAGGCAAGTGCAGCTGCTGAAGAAGGGAAAACGATTACCTCACTGAGAACTGTTTGAGTTAGGGGGGTTATCATGAAAGAGGGAGATGCGATTTCTGAGATAAGGAAATTTACAGGCAATTTTTTGTTAAAAAAATTAAATGTCAGTAAGTGACGGTCATGGCTTATTTTATAAGAGTTTCTAAAAGCTGCCCTCAAGCACTGTTTTCTTTTTTGTGTTATGATGGAAACTATAAACAGGCACAGAAATTGACAAGAATGTATCTATCACCCTCCCAGACCTGAGTCAGAGTCTGTTTTGGTTAAGAACTTTTAAAATTTTAATACGTTGGAAATCATATAAATGCCTAACCATAACGTACTGGTCGGACGAATTAGCAAACATTCAGTGTTCATTCAACTGGGCCACACCGAGCGACTGCTAAGAAGGAGGAGGCGCTTGGCTCGTTTATGTACGAACACGTTAAGTGGTTACAGTATATTGAACTAATAAGTGTAACTTTATATTTCACAATTATGTCAGAAAAGCAAGCTACAGAATAAATGTACATTGTGATGCAATATTTAAAACATTTTTGTGTGTGTGCCTGTAGAGAAAATCATTTAGAAGAATATGGTGGTTATTTCTGGCAAGTGAGCTTTGGGTTAGTTTCACTTTTTATGCTCTTTTCTTTTGTCTGAAATTGTTAGTTTGTATTGCCTTCGCCATTAAAAAAGTAAAGATATTGTCAAGATTTTAATCCCTCTTTATCAACACTTAATGCAGCTCTTGTAATTGCTGGATAGCTACTTCCGTCCTCAAAATCTTGATTCGGAAATCTTTCTGATGGATCCCTCAAAAAATACATCTTAGAAAAGCAAATAACCTGAGAAAGGTTCACAGGATATCACTGACGTAATGGGCCAGGATGGTTCTGGAAAGGAATTGACTTAAAGTAATATTATATTTTATAAAACCAGAGTGCTACATAAATCATTGATCAGAACAACCGTCTTGGATAGTATTTTAAGAAACTCTGACTTAACTGATCAGAATTTGAGATACTTTGTTTCTCTACCTTGGTTGTCACTTATGGAGCAATTTTTAAATTAAAACATTATTCTAAGCTTTTCTATAATGAAATCTGTCATCTTAGATATCAAATAAGAAAAAATAGCCCTCAGAAGATTATACAATTTGGTTTCCTTTGGCAGCATTAAATTTGTTATATCATCTTTTCAATAAATTGATCGATAAAATATGGTTTAGGGAAATGCTGGTTCATCCCTTACTACCAGTCCATGAGCAGACAGGCCAGCCCCTTCATATTCTAAATCAAGCTAAACATGCTGGTGTGGGATGGAGATTGCACATTTGTGATTTTTAGTTGTAGTAGGCATCACACATTATATGATGTTCATTTCATTTGCAATAACAACCCCATGAGATAGACTGTACCAATCCCACGGTGCAGTTCAGGTCACCAAGTCTTGGAAGTTAAGTAATGAGATGTAAATCACGCAGTTGGTAAGTGACAGAGCTAGCTTTGAACCCAGGACTGTCATCTTTTACCCACCTCAGTCTGTCCTGTCTTGAATGGCCAAATCAGACTATGTGAATTTAGTCTCTAAAGTTTCTCTAGACCCTGACCCTCTTTCCTATCCCCACACCTACACACATTTTTTTTTTTAAAGATTTTATTTATTTATTTATTTGACAGAGAGAAACACAGCGAGAGAGGAAACACAAGCAGGAGTAGTAGGAGAGGGAGAAGCAGTCTCCCCACTAAGCAGGGAGCCGGACGGGGCTTGATCCCAGGACTCTGGGATCATGACCTGAGCCGAAGGCAGACGCTTAACAACTGAGCCACCCAGGCGCCCCGTACACCTACAGGCTGGATAGAGAACCTTGTCATCTCTTCCTAGCCTATCACAGTAACTCCTAAATGGTTTCTGGCCGCCCTTTGCCTTCTCACAGTCTCTCTCCACTCTTTTGGAAGTCATTCAGGTCAGGCCAGATTGCCTGCTCCCCTCCAAAGGAGCAGAAGCAGACCTAAATCTGCCTAAGAGTTTTCCAGGTGCTCAGATCGTAGCTGTAAATCCCCTTTCCACCAGAAAAAAGGCAGGCTCCTGGGAGAAGTGGTTCATTCCTGGTATGGGTTAGAAAATATGTAAGATGAGCCTGGAATATCTTGTCATACCAGATAGCGAGGATGCTGTCAAAGACAACCATGGCTCCTGTGAAGAGGACTCAGAACCTTTTAATGAGGCTCCCACTGGCCAAAGATGAATATCAGTGAGGATAACTGCAATGGACTGAGTCACACTGTTCAAACTCAGGAGTTAATTACGATACCAAAAACAAAGCAATAATACAAAACTTCATTTGTCTTCATCGCAGGACGCTAACAAACCAACACATTATTTTGAAAAATAATAGATCAATAGGAAGAACTAAAATTCTTGATTGATTGATCTTATTTTGCCTTTATTTTATGAGGTGTATCACTGGGTGACCAAATATTAGATAGTAGGATGACTGTCTTTCAACAGGTTTTCCAGCTAGTAAATGACGATGGCCCAGTAGAAATAGAACAGCACCATACTGCATGGCCGAATGAGTTAGTGGTCTTGGCACTGACCATCAGCGGCCGCCAGCATCATGAAGTGTAACACAACCAGATACTGTATCTCCTGACAGAAGCGTACACCATCCCCCGTGAAATAGCCTTGCCACATTGAAAGGAACCCACATCTGATCAAGCCTCCACGTCCAACTATCAAGTCACAGGAAATACAGAGGACCAAAGAAAGTGTTAAATAACACCACAGGAATGAAATCAGCAAAAGCCAGACCACAGAAAGCTCTACCCGACAAACAGACCGGTTTCTTCAACAAACAGATTGCAAGGAAAAAAGAGAGATTAAAAGAAAGATGGGAAGGCAGGATTTATTGATGAAAAAGAAACTTTAAGAGACATAGCAACCAATCACAATTGTGGACCTTATTTGGATCAAACCAAAACTGTAGAAATAAATTATGACCTTTATGAGACGATTGTGAATTTAATCATTGACTAGACATTTTGTGATATTAACGTATTATCATTATCAGTACGATAATGCCATAGCCTGTATGTTTTCAACGACAGCCCTTGTCTTTTAGGATTATACACCATTATATTTACATAAGAAGTGCCACTGTGCCTGGGATTTGCTTCAAAATAATATGGGAGTGAGATATAGGTGGGGGTATTTGTAGAAAAAAAAAAAGATCTTGAGTTAATAATTCTTGAAACTGAACAAAGGGTACGTAAGGGTCCATTTTACTCTTCTCTCCCATTTTGTAGATGATTAAATTTTTCCATTAGTTTAAGTTTTTAAAGAGAATCTTCCAGAAACCCCCATTTCTTACAGAAACAAGTCCAAACTCCTTAGCAGGTGGCTTAAGATCTGAGTTAGGGGGCGCCTGGGTGGCACAGCGGTTAAGCGTCTGCCTTCGGCTCAGGGTGTGCGTGATCCCGGCGTTATGGGTTCAAGCCCCACATCAGGCTCCTCTGCTATGAGCCTGCTTCTTCCTCTCCCACTTCCCCTGCTTGTGTTCCCTCTCTCGCTGGCTGTCTCTATCTCTGTCAAATAAATAAATAAAATCTTTAAAAAAAAAAAAAAAGATCTGAGTTAGAGGCAGAACGAAAGAAAGGTGGTGCAGGTAGTCACAGTGTGAGAGGCTAGAGAAGCAAATAGATCATTCTTGTTTGGGAAGTCTTCCCCAGGACAGAATCCCATGCCATATACCTTCAGGCCTTTGCCCCTGCCAGTTCCTCATTCTAGAATGCCATACTCCACTGCCTGCCAACCAAAATTCTCTTTGTCCCGCAAGTTCAAATTTTCCCTACACTGGTTTGCCTATGTTACCCCCTTAGACTTCTGGTCTTTGGAGAGCAGGGATCTTGGTCTCAGTTTTGTATCCCTCCTGCCCATGTATGAGTGTGTACACAGTAGGTGCTCAGTACTTACTGAATTGACCCGAGGAAGCTGAAGCTCAAACATGTAGACCGCAAGGTCTCACAGCTCATTTGTGGCTGAACTAAGATTACAAATCTCACGTATAAAGGAGTAGGAGTCCCCTGACTTAAACGACTCCAAAGCTCCTTCCACATTGTTTCCCAGCAAGCCAGCACTTGAGGGTAAGGCTGGAAGGCTCCATGATCTCTGAGAGAAGTAACGCGTTAACTCAGAGTAGCTGAAAGTGATTTATGGATTGGCAGGTAGAAGGGTGTAGAGCCTCAAGGGGGTGGCCTAGCGAATAAAAACATGCTGCGAGTGCAAAGTGGCCTGGGAGCTGGGACACCACGTGGCTAAGGAGCTGCATGGGGAGAGATGCCGTGAAGGCACTGGACATCAAAGGCCCCGGGGGAAGCACAGAAAGGAGAGGAGACCCGGTTAGCCTGCGTCACACGATCACACGAGAAATTTGGAAAGCAATCGTAATGGCTTTCCAAACAAGCCTGCTGTCTTTGGGCAAGCATCCTTAGCTGCACGTATTTGCGGAATAAAATTCCACTCTAGACAAGGAAATCCAGTAAAGATTATGCTTTAAAGGATACATAGGTAGAGGAATTCAAAAGAAAGTGCGCCCTCCTGGGTAGAAGAGGCCACTGGCTCCTGTGTTCTCGGTTACCCAGCAGCAGAGGACGCCAGCCCGTGTCCTCTCCCCAAACACCGGTCCCCCGTTCTGCTGCAGGCGCTCGCTCCCTTGGACGATGCCACACTGCCAAGCTTGGGATAAATATAGATTAGCTATTGTCTTAGTTTCCTAGGGCTGTCATAACAAATTACCGCAAACTTGGATGGCTTAAAACAACAGAAATTTATTCCCTCACTGTTCTGGAAGCTGGAAGTTTGAAGTCAAGGTTTCAGCAGGGCCATGCTCCCTCCGATGCCTCGAGGAGAGGACCCTTCCTTGCTTCTTCCAGTTCCTGGTAGCCCCAGGCGTTCCTCGGCTTGTGAAAGCATGAAGGTCAATCTCTGCCTCCATCTTCATAGGACCTTCTTCCCTTTGAGTCTGTCTGTGTCCAGATCCCCTTCCTACAAGGACACCAGCCATCCAGTCATACCGGATTAGGGCACACCCTATTCAGTATGGCCTCATCTTAATTTGATTATATCTGCCAAGACCAGATTTCCAACGAAGGTCACATTCACGGGTACCTAAGGGTTGGGGCTTCATTCTGTCTTTTTGCGAGGACACAATTCAACCCAGGCCTGCTATATTATTATTCTCACATCTAAGCCATGTTCATGAAAGACCCACCCCCACTTATAAAAGAAGCAGTTAGTAATTTAATCAATTATAAATTACTTTTATTCAAGATAGCAGCTGCAATCACTTCAAGTATTTTTTGTTTTACTTGTTTACTTTTTAATGCATTTATTGCTCTCGATGATAGAAAGCTGGTTGAGACCGTTTAAATCAGGCATTTCTCAACCAGAGTGCTGTGGGCATTTGGAGGGGACATAGCTTGCAGAGACAGCATCTCTAGTCCCTGACCACTAAGTATCCAGACATTGTGACAAGCAACATAGAAGAAAAATGGGGGGGGGCGGGGGAAGGAGGGAAGAAAATGCCTTCACATATTTCTAAACTTATTAGCTGCATTGAAAACCAATGGTGTAAATTAATGAGATTTTTAATGGCTCTCCTTAGAACAAAGAATGGGTTGCACTAAACAATAGCAGTTCTGCTTATGTAACCAGAATAACTTCAAGAGACCTCTGGATGCTTCCAGAACATTCTGATACTGGCATGATTTGTAGCATGTGTGCTTTTGGGAACCATGGGGCAAATTTGAGGGCATCATTTCACTTCTTCTCTGCTGTGGTTAATACTGTATTGTTTTCCACCTTTTGCCTGAGGTAGAGTCAGGAAGAGAATAGTGAGAGCAAAAAGTTACATGGGATAAAAATAACCTCTCCTCTTTTTTGGTGTAGCTCGTTGCTTGTAGATATGATGCCTTTCCTTATGTGCAGGGAAAACGTGATCTGCTCCCTAAAAAAAGCCTCTTTCCCCCTTTCTGTGTAATGTGTTATCGGATGTAGGACATAGGAGGTCACAGGAATCTTTCATGGGAAACTTTAGAAATTGTGACATTCTAGAACACTGGATTACTGTCTGCCAGTGTGAAGTGTGTGTGCGTGTGTGTGTAACATATGTATATGTGTATTTATGGGCAGGATGTGTGTTTCCCTCCTTTCTTTACCTGCGTCCTTCCTTACCACATGCCAAATTACCAAAGTAATTAGAAGAATTTTAAAAGGAGGAGACCAGGTAACAAGAGGAAGAATTTTTTTTCAGGGAAAATTAATGTTCAAGGGATTCATACATTTTCCATAATATCTGAAATTCAACTCTTCCGCCCCATAAGAAGCTGGGTATTCTATATATTTAATTAGCCATAATCATAGTCATCCACATCTTCTGATTAGTAACCAGGACATTAATTAGATAGAACATGGACATTTATTTGGTTCTATAGCTACCTAGTCATTTGTTGTGGAATTATAGCTTCCCTTACAAGTCAGAGTGAAAATCAACATTTGAAATTCTTTTCCCTGGAAAATATACAATTTCTCTTATAGGAGATTTAATTACTCCGATAGTTTTGCTTATATAGGCAAGAGAAATATTCTAAGTGAGAGGTGTGGGTCTAAAGTCGTTATTGATTTGGGTTCTTCTCAAAGGAATAACAAAATTTAAAGCTATAAACAAAGCTCCTTGATGAGAACTGAGTTCATGCCGAGATAAAAAGTTACAAAGCAAGAGAACAGCCTCATTATATTTTTAAAATCCCAGGGAGAGCCATTGTTTTGCCAAAGCAATGTGGTAAAACAGCCTGGGACCCAACATCAGTGCCCAGGAGACTAGGAGTAAAGAGCTTTAGAAGCTTTGAATTTTTTTCTAAAACAATTAAGATGAAAGGAGCTAATCAGGAAATCTGAGGTTATATAAGGGTTGAGCAAGTCAACCAGCTCATATATCTGGTTTGGGGCACATGCTTGGGATGACCACACTTTTCCATGGAAGACTGTTCTTTATGATAATTCTTCCAGAATGAAAGGAGTGACAAGAAACATTAAAGTCTGAAAAACGATCCCCACCACCGACATCTGAGAACATCCTGGCCTCTCCAGAGACATCTGACCGAGGAAAGCAGAGGAGCCAGCTGGGGCTCAAACCCCCAAGGGCCTGACAGGAAGAAGAAGGAAAGTGGGTCAGGCCTGTTCAAACAGCTTGTCTCCCTTGGCAAGTCAAGCTGGCCACTTTGGAGGCTACCAATTCTATCGTGACTGGCCTGGCCACCTCACGACCTCCTCTCCAAACCCGGCGTGGCAGCTGCTTGAGATGACAGGGCACTCGAGGCAGAAACTTGGAGCAGATCTGGACTAGAACCTGGGAAGCATCAAGCCTCAATCCCCACAACAGATTCTTCTCAGAATTGGTAGGAAGAGATCTTTCACTCTTTTTGCAGGAACTACCCCAGAAAAATTAAAAGCCTTCTGAGATGGTGTGTGAAGAGACAGGAGTTCTAGGGAAACGACCCAGTTTCTCTTTGACTTCGTTGTTGCTGGGTTTCTAGGAAGGCACAGAAAACCTGAACTGGAGACACAGGCTTGCTGACATGTGCCAGGTCGGACTTCACCAGGTCTGTGCTGGCCAGAGTGACCTCATTTCTCTCCTTTCCTCGGGTGTGCTGAGTCTGGTCAGAATATCAACAGTGGCAGCTTGGATTTGGAAGGGCACCTATTTTTTTTGCTTACTGCAAAGGTTTTTTTTGTCCTTCCAATTTTTAAAAATTCCGGTATAGCTAGCATACAGTGTTATATCAGTTTCAGGTATACAATACAGTGATTCAGCAATTCTGTACAGTACACCGTGCCCGTCACGATAAATGTACTCTTCATCCCCTTCACCTATTTCACCCATCCCCCACCACCTCCTCTCTGGTGACCATCTGTTCTCTAGTTAAGAGTCTATTTCTTGGTTTGTCTCTGTTTGTTTTGTTTCTTAAATTGCACATTTGAGTGAAACCATATGGTATTTGTCTTTCTCTGACTGGCTTATTTCACTTAGCATAATACTCTCTAGATCCATCCATGTGGTTGCAAATGTCAGGCTTTCATTCTTTTTATGGTCTAGTAATATTCCTGGGGATATACGCACCATGCCTTCTTTGTCCATTCCTCTGTTGCTGGACACCCTGGGCTATGGCAAGTACTGCTGCAATAAAAATAGGGTGCATGGAACGTTTTGACTTCGTGTTTCCATTTTCTGTGGGTAAATAACCTATATGGTGTACTTTGGGTATAACCCACTGGATCATATAGTTGTTCTATTTGTAACTTTTTGAAGTTTTGGTAACTTTTTGAAAACAGTGTTTTCCACAGTGGCTGCACGAATTTGCATTCCCATCAGCAGTGCACCAGGGTTCCTTTTCCTCCACGTCCTGTCAACACTTGTTTCTTGTGTTTTTGATTTTAGCCATTCTGACAGGTGTGGTATCTCAGTGTGGTTTTGATTTGCCCTTTCCTGAGGGTGAGTGATGTTGAGCACTTTTTCATGTGTCTGTTGACCATCTGTATATCTTCTTGTGAGAAACGTCATTCATGTCTTCTGCCCATTTTTTATCAAAAACTATTTGGTTTTGTTTTTTTTTTTGGTGTTAAGTTGTATATGTTCTTTCTGTATTTTGGACACTAACCCTTTATCAGATATGTCATTTGCAAATACCTTCTCCCATTCAGTAGGTTGTCTTTTACACACTGCAAGGTTTTTAACAGCCCAAATTTGACCTGTGTTTGACTCATAATGCCTGAAAAAAAAAAAAAACACGCTATTTTGAAACTACACAGTGAACAATGTGTAGTTCAGACTTTGCTGTAAGCTCAGTGTTCTAAACCAGCTCATGTGCTTTTCACTTGAGACACTGATGGTATATTCTAGCATCGTGTTCAGAAAATATGAACCAACCTCACTACACCACAAGAGAGAAATTTCTATTGGTTGTGATGACAGTGAATAAGTAACAGGAACCAAATGGCCATCTGCAAGCGAAGTATTAGCCCTCATCACCTGGACTCCTTAATGTGCAAATTATATTGTTCACAAATTTTCTTGATTTTATTTTTATAAGAATATGCTTTTTTTAGCATCAAACTTAAGCAACACTTGATTTTTCTTTTTGGTGAGGAATCAGACAGAACACAGGCAATTAGCTAGATGCTATGTAAATTCAGGAAGCCTGATTAATAGTGAGATCAAAATTCATCTAAGAATTTAGGTTTAAGCCATGGTGGATAAAGTGTCCTAAAAGCATTAGCAGTTTGGCTTTAAACGGGACATTGGATTAATTCAATTTATCCTTCCTTGTGGCACAGCATCCTTTCAAGGTATAAACTCAATTCATGGTATGGGAAATGAATAAGATATGCATAAGCTTGTGTTGATTTAACAGGGATGACAAATTAAATGTTTGGGTCAATAAAATATGCCAAATAACTGAGCTTTCCCTATATAATATAGGTTGTCGGTTTTTAAAAATGGAAGAATAATATTTTTAAAACTATATGTGACATCTGTGGCCAGGTCCCTGATAAGGTCCGTGTGTCCATGCATCATCTGTTTAAACAAAAGTCTTAAATGCGATGACCTTTGGTATCTGTCCTTTATGATCTGCAAAGGACTCTTAACCTGAGGTCCAGCAAAGCCTAGATGATCCATAAATGAGCACCAGGAAGTCCACGAAACACCTAAAATTGTACCCAACATTGCATCTATATATTTATGTGTCTTTTTCCCTTGGGAGAAGATCTGTAGTTTGCACCCACTACTTGAACTCTGGCTCCCTAATAAGATTAAGAGCATCTGACGTTCATTCTGTGATTCATTTTACACTTAAATGATTTACCTTTCTTTGAAGATTCTTAGACTCCTCAGGATGGTCTGGTGCTAGAGCACGTCCTTAGCCCACCAGTAGTGTTGCCTCAAGTTTACAGGACCTACGACTTCCAATGTCCAGGTTGTTCTTGTACGCATCCACATCATGCTCTGATCACCCACAAAGGCAGGGATCGTCCCTTCTAGTTACAGATAAGGAAATCATGGTGGGTCGGGGGCAGAATGGTTCGGAGACGTGTCACTGAAGCGGTGGGTCTGAGAGCCCTGGAAGTAAGTCATGGGTATTCGGACTTCCTGGCTTTGTGTTCTTTCTGTTGCAGTCTGTTTGCTAGAATGCCATAAAAGCCATACTTCAATGCACAGCTTAGTACTTTGGAAACCACTTATGTTAGCTAAAGTCTTTAAACTCTAAGCTTCCCAGACACCTGGTCTACAATTAATCAGACTAGTGGCGAGTACGAATTTCAGCTTAAAAATGGAAAATACTACCCTAAGCATATAGATCTTCAGGCTCTTGCTTCTTAACTTCTGATGAACACATTTGAATAGCCCCTATGGTTTCCACAGAGCTTTCTGGTGCAAAATGACACTCCATCCTCACAAGCTCTCGCCAGTTGGCTCATATCCCCATTATACAGATGAGAAAAATCGAGACTCAAAGAAGTGAGGCAACGTGTCCAAAGTCCCAGTGAAAGGCGCAGAGCCGGAACTCAGTGCTGATCTCATGACTCCAACTTTGCACCTTCTCATTGTACCACAGCAGTCTTTACAGTGCCCTGAGGGCATCCAGCATAGGGCAGGGGTGCACAGGCTGGGAAATATGTTGTCATATGACAACATATGTGAAAACGTGAGACCACATTTGCAGAGACTCATGCATTGGAGAAGATGCTGTCTGCAGAAGAAATTCCATGGAGGGGATCCACAGTGCCTTCCCTGGAGTCTAGACTTGAAGAATTTTCCGAAAAGTGCAGACTCTTCCACCATACCAAGCAAAGAACAAATATATCTCCAGCCAGCAAGAAAACTACTGAGACTGAAACCCTCCCTAGTCCTAAATGCAGCCTACAGCCTTTTACAAATTTTTTTTTCTTTCGAGAAGAATATATAGCCTATTTCAAAGCAGGGGGACAACAAGAGAGATTTAGAACAAGAAAAGTTATTGTTGCTCCCTATGTCTTACTGGCTTTTTGCAAATTTCACAGGAATCAAAACCCAATGATTATTCTCTTATTCCTAAGTAGTTTTATGACAATAAGTAGCTGGCAGAGACATTTTTCTGAGCAGGCTGTGCTGAAGGTACATTAAAATGCACTGGGAGATGCATGACTTATATAGTTTGATTTTGATTCCTAAAAGACTTACAACTGGGCATAGATATATAAAATCATGGGGAGAGCGTTTGCCAGAACCACTCAAGTTCAGCTAGTCGTAGAGCAGTACCTCAGTCAAGTTCTCATTCCAGGTCTGCAGAGAACTTGGGGTTTGGAGCCCATGACCCTGCTTTTGGACTCCAGCTCAGCCACGTAGCAGACAAGGGAAGGGGGAACTAACGTGAAGTGTAATAAGGTGGCAGATACCGTGTTACGCACTTGACAGACATTTTCTTGCCCAGCTCTACAGCAGCCCTGGAAGGTTGGTACTACTGGTCTCTATTTCCAAATAAGAAAACAGAGACTCAAGGAGATCCAATGATTTGTTCAAAAGCAAGGAGTCAGTGGCACCCAAGTTTGAACCCAGCTCTCTCTGCCATGAAGCCCTTGCTCTTTCATTCAGCGCTTGTATTCTGGGCTTCAGTATCTCCATCTGTAAAATGTGGTCATTCCACATACCTTGTGGCATGGTTGGAGTACAAGAGATTAACTCACCCCAAACAATGCTGCTACACAGGAGGTCTTCAATAAATAAAATTTCTCTTGCTACGTGTTCTTCTGTCGATAGCCCTGATTTTGTGTTCATTTGTTCTGTTAATCGATTTGGGGTTTTGCTTTGTTTTTGAAGATTTGGACCTAACTCAGTTCTTTTTAAAATGCAGAAGTAAAAAGAGAGCTCTAAATGCAGGTGCCTATGTGACTTTAGAGGAAGGGCGGGCAGGCAGGCAGGAATAACTTTTTGTTCTCCAGCTTTCTGTCGGTGAGAAGAGCCACGGGGCGGGGAGGCCCAGGGCAGGGAGTGGGGTAGTGCTGTTCTGTTCCTGCCGAGACTGTGTGGGGTTACCAGGTATCCTTGTCACTGTGCACCAGGGCCCTTGTGAATAACTTGACCATCCTTCATAAAGCAGCTGCCGTCCTGCCGCTCTGGGGAGCGGTTGAAGCAAGACAGCAGCCAGGCCGCACCCTGCTAGGCCTGCAGGCTTTCCGAGCAGCCTGTGTCACTGTAGGCCACTAGCCCAGAACACTACCCAGGCCTGGTGCCTGGTGGACAATGTGGATAGAACCTCACCAGCGTTGGTGGGAAGTGGCAACATTTCCTTGTCTATAAATGACAGCCTGCTTGCAGAGAGATTTGTCTCCAAAATAATGATCATTTATGTACGTGTATATGCATTTAACTTAGCTCTCTGCCCAAAAGCCCCAGAACGCTCTGCTTGCATCTAAATGAACGCACCTAAAATGGAAAACATCTAGATAAGCTGGAGTATTTGGAAAAGGTGGTGACTCTTCATCTTAGAAAGATATTTGATATTTTGTTCAGAAAACATTAACTCAGCACCTTTTTTTGAACTGAGGATATGCAAAATGATTAAGGCACAGACTTAATCTTGAATGCACTGACAGTCTAGCAGGAAAACAGACTTGCAAACAGATGTCCTAACAGAACCTCGTGGGCTGTGTGTTTGAGGCATGAATGGAGTGTACTGGAAACCCAAAGCAGATAGGGAAACTATTTTGCCTGTTGGACAAGTGATATCTGAGTTGGTTTTTAAAGGATAATAAGAAGTTGCCAAGCAAAGGAGAAAAGGAGAGGAAGGGGACCCTACAAACAGCATGTGCAAAGGCCCAGTATCCACCAGGGGGGTGAAGGGTCCAAGAGGCTTGGCCAGAAAACAGTGAGACCAGGGAACGAGCTTAGGCCAGGGTGAAAACATCAGGGGCTCTAGATTATGACAGTCAGTGGACCCAAGTCCTCCCCCTGCCTCTTCTAGGATGTGGCTCTGCACAACTGACACAGTCACTCTGAATCTTGTTTTCCTCATTTATAAATAGGGAAAATAACAGTTCCTACCTCTAAGGGGTGTTGTGAGGATCAAATCAAAATAGCCCATAGCACAATTCTAGTAATAGGAGTGCTCAATAAATGTCAACTCTTAGCAGTATTTGTGGTAGCAATAGTTAATTTTACAGTAAAATCAATCACTAGGAACATGAATAGTGTTCACATTAGACTCCTCAAGAGTGTCTTTTAAAGAAAAAGGTCTAGAAGAGCGCCCACCGATAAAACTTTCTGCAGTGACGGCAGTGTTCTCTTTCTGCGCTAGCCATCACCTGCATACGGCTGTTGAACATTTGAAACATGTTTTCTGCAACTGAGAAACCAGAATTTTCATTTAATTGCATTTCATTCAAACGGCCACATGTGCCTAGTGGCTACTATATTAGACAGTGGAGGTCTAGCATCATGGAATCATAGAAGATTCAAATTGTAAGGGATCTTAGAGATTGATATAAACATTCTTCAGACTCTGCCCTCCCCACGCCATTATATTAATGTGGAGATGGAGGTTCCGAGAGGGAAATTGACTTGCCCAGGGTCACACAGATAGTTAATGACAAACTTAGTACTAGTACCCAGCAGGTCTTCTTGCTCCCTGAGCAAGGCTCTTATTATCCTAAAGTTGGGTTGGATTATCTTTTCCACTCTAGAAAGTTCCTGTTGCATTACCCTTGTGGGATCTGAGCCTTGAGCCACCTCTCCTCCCCCCACCATAAACATTTCTGCCCCTTTTGTTTCGCACACACATGCTGCACCCAGTAGATCCCCAGGAGTCCACAGCTCATTGACAGGTATTTTAGTCCCTGGTTTTGACAAACGCTGATGGGGGCGTCATGTATCAGCAGCAGCTCATTTGGTACAAATGCTGAGCACCACTGTCTTCACAGCCAGTGCTTCTGTTGTTGTTGTTAATACCATTACTAGTTTTTATGGCTTTGCCTGGTAGTTAACCAAACTGTCAACAAAAATATGGGCCTTATTATACTATTTACAAAACATGAGCCCAGATTATCATTGGAAAACTGAAGCTGTTGAACCATTTAGCAGAGTCATGGCTTCAGGAGGGGTGATGGGGCGAAGACACAAGTCTTGGTAGGAATCAGTGTCGCTTGTTGTCCTTGAATTCCGAGGAGGTATGCTCAGAGGACGGGTATGGTGCCCAGTCGGCCGAGGTAGTTCTTTCCTTCTGAGAGCGGGACTTCAGCCTTTGTCTGTGTCCCCGATGAGGAGTGGCACATGGGGTCAGGGAGCTGACCCTCGGGTTCGCTGTCTTGCTGTCCTTCCTGAGATGTGGGTGTGGGTGGAGAAGGAGCAGGTGGTCGGGAAGGGAGGTGTGGCCAGCCCGGCTAGCATGTACCCACAGCTCACACGGGGCTCTTCCGAGAACTGAAGGCGGCACTTCACTCCTGCCCTCCTGAGCGCTCTCCGTGCGCCTACGGGGAGGACGGCATTCACAGCCTTCAGCATGCTCTTAACCTGGCCCTGTGTGAGAGCTGAGGTCATCAGGGTCTCTGTGCTCCAAACATAC
Organism: Ailuropoda melanoleuca; assembly: GCF_002007445.2. Classification (NCBI taxonomy): domain Eukaryota; kingdom Metazoa; phylum Chordata; class Mammalia; order Carnivora; family Ursidae; genus Ailuropoda; species Ailuropoda melanoleuca. The sequence goes on along the minus strand of NC_048228.1, from coordinate 52,184,758 downwards.
TGTCCTCTGCAGTTCCTAGAACATTCCTTTCAGCCCGAACTGCACTGTTCATAATCAGCTTAGCTAACTTACTCATCCTTCAGGTCCCCTGAAAACGCTCCTCCCCTAGAAAGGCATTCCCTGCCCTCGGCTGTCAAAAAGTAAATTTGCTGCTCCCCACACCCTGCACATCTCTCCCTCTCTCTCTCAAACGCAGCAGGTCTCATTGCATCCTTCCTTGATGCTGTCATTATGATTCTTGTCATAGCTTGAAATGAGCTTAGTTTTATGATTATCTGATATCTCCTTAGACTACAGATTCTGAGAAGGTAGGGGTTGTATCTGTTTCATTTACCATCTATTTCTAGGTCCCAGTCCAGTCCCAGACATTTCGTAGGAGCTTAGAAAACATCTGCTGACTTACCACATAAAGAACTAAAAGCTGCATTAAGGGCGGGGACTACCTGATTTCCCAACTAAACACAAGGAATGATTTTTTGTTGAGTGATGGAATGAATGACTGGATGACCTGCACTCCTGATCTCTAGATTCATTTCCACTTCTCTGGGAATTTAGGGGTGGTCCTGCCTGAAGACTGTCTGGGACACGGAGAGCGGGAGTGAGTGGCGAGCTACAGCAGAGTAAATGAGTGGATTTGGGATTGCAAGGCAATGTGAAGAAAGGCAATATTGAAACTTTAGGCAGAATAAGTTCCTACTCCCCCCTCCTGACCCCCAGATACCAAGACCAAGACAATTTGCCTCCATTTACCAGTTCATCTGGCATGGGTGAACTTTTTTTTTTTTTTTTGACATCGTTTTTTGCCTACTAGATTGTGAATAGAAAAGATTTTCATAAACTTTCTTTATGTAATAGAAAAAATTGTGATTGGAAAAAATGATTGATTTAGTATCCGTAGGTGACTTTTGTGCAAATAAGTCTTCAGAATGGCCTCTGCTGAGCCAGATGATGGGGGTACAGATGCATAAGAAGAGAGTTAGGGGGATCTGGGGTGCAGATTGGAGTTGGCAGGCTCCAGAGGCCACCTGGGCACATAGAGGCCTCAGGAGCTGACCTTCCTGCATAAGAGGGAATGCTGATAGCAGTGAGGATTGATTTCTTTTTTTCTTTCTTTTTCTTTCTTTCTCTTTCTTTCTTTCTTTTTCTTTCTTTCAAAAGATTTTATTTATTTACTTGAAAGAAAGCAAGAGAGAGATCACAGAGGGGGAAGGAGAAGCAGACTCCCCGCAGAGCAGGGAGCCTGATGTGGGGCTCCATCCCAGGACCCTGAGATCATGACCTGAGCCGAAGGCAGACGCATAACTGACTGAGCCACCCAGGTTTCCCTCAGTGAGGATTTCCATTAACTTGTGCTCTGTCATAGGCTGTGCAACTTTCTTCTCCTTACCCTTCTTCCACCAGGAAACCTCTGGTCAAATGTCTCACTAATGTCTTGGGTAGGGGGTTTCCCCTTGGATCGCTTTGAAACGTAGAGTCCTGCTCTAAAATTAATGAGCAAAACCTGCCCTATTTGTAATAGAACAATTAAAATAATCACAAAAACATGACCACGTAACAAAAAGGACACTTCACCTCTGCAATATTCTTTCTGAAACCCCATTACCCCGGTCTCATGAGAAAACCATCAGACAGACTCTGGGGGACATTCTACGGGACACCTGACCAGTACTCCTGAAGGCCGTCAAGGAGATGGAAACAAGCAGAGGCCGAGAAGCTGTCACAGACCCCAAGAGGCTAGGGAGACGTGAACATCAAATGTGGTGTATAACTGGGTGGAATCCTGGAACAGAAAGTGGACATTAATGGAACACCTGATGAAATATGAATAAAGTCTAATTAATAAGAATTGTAATTAGGGGCGCCTGGGTGGCATAGCGGTTAAGCGTCTGCCTTCGGCTCAGGGCGTGATCCTGGCGTTAAGGGTTCGAGCCCCACATCAGGCTCCTCTGCTGGGAGCCTGCTTCTTCCTCTCCCACTCCCCCTGCTTGTGTTCCCTCTCTCACTAGCTGTCTCTATCTCTGTCAAATAAATAAATAAAATCTTTAAAAAAAAATAAGAATTGTAATTAAATTAAAAATTGTGATGAATAGTAATGTACCAATGACGATTTCTTAGTTTTGACAAAACTATGATATTAACAATGGGGGAAACTGGGTAGGTATATGGCAGGGTATATGGCGACTCTCGGTACTATTGCTGCAATTTTTCTGTAAATCTAAAATTATTCCAAAATAAGCAGTTTATTTACAGATAAAGACTCATAACTAAAATAGCCAGTGTTTTCTATAAATCTAAAATTATTCCAAAATAAACCATTTATTTAAAGAGAAAGCCTCAAAACTAAAATACTCAATGTTGATTCTTCATTAAACTAGTAGGGGAAGCAAATAAAATAAATTTTTTTAAGTTTATTTAAGCAAAGTAATTACAAAAAGGAAAGCTTAAGCTCCCTGTTAAGCAGACAGTGACATTTGTTGCCACCAAAATGCTTGACCTTTGGCTCCTATGGCAGCGCAGTCATTACTGTTAATGAAAACGTTATTCCGATATGTGTTCAAATGGTAAGGAAGACTTTATTCAAGACTGTTGCAGTAGGTGCCAAGACTGTCGAGTTGGAGGAGAGAGAGCAGGCTCAACTCCAAACACAGCAAGGACAAATGGGGTTTGACAGCCGAGGGTGAGGGGGCAGTAGGTGGAAAATCACTAAGAGGACACAGCAAGGGTAGGGGGATTGTTGCTAAACTGACATCACCGGAAGCTTGCTGAAGGTAAGCCAAAGACATGAATGAGTAAATGTAGAAAACATCAAAAGTGAGGAAAGAGGAACTTGGTCAGGCACCAAAGGTGGGAGGGATTCTCACTAAACTGACTTAGCAGGATTCTCGCTGAGACTAGGCTAGGCAGGCCATAGACAGGATGAGGAGGGGAAGGAAGGACCCCAAGGTCAAGGCCTAGTGGAGAGGAGGACCCAGAGGAGCCTGACAGAAGTTTGGTCAGGGAGGCTTTATCATCCTCAGTCACGCTCATACCATCTGATTCCAATTTGAGTGGCGTCTATGCTGTCAGCATTTGCCCTGCTTGACTCCTATCCAGATGATTTGGTTACATCCGTAATCTTAGCATGTTACAGACTGGGAGCACATTCCAACCTGTGACTTCACATCCAGCAGCTGGATCGTGGCCACTGGCATTACTGGGTTGATATTATAGGAGCCAATTTCCTTCCAAATTGATTAGCTTTGGGGTCTGGAAACAGCAGGCCTTGAGGATTTGGCATGCAATTTTGCAGATGGTTTGGTACCCAGACTCCACCCAGCGGTCCTTTCCCAGGGCAGAAGTCCTTTTTCCAGGCAAAAATCCTTACGCAGTTGTAAGAACTTTGGATGTAGTGCAAACACAAATTCCGTGAATCTGCCAGTTTAGGTCGAGAAGCCGAACTACAGTAGGAGGTTTCTTTCCCTCTGTGCCAGTCCAGCACGTTCGTTCACATGAACGAATCCCGGTGTGCAAGGCTTCGCAAAAATTGAAAAGCTCAGTCTCTACTTTGCATTGCTCTTGGTGGAGAATGTCTTGGTTGTTTGTCATTTGTAAGTCCTAAAGCAGTGTCTCTCCATGTGAAGCCAAGTGATGAAATGAGGACAGCCAGGCAATTTTGAGCAGAACCAGTTTTTGGTTTTGGCCTGTATTCTGATCTAAAATTATCTTCACAATAGTCCCATTTCTCTAGCTAGCTCTGGCTATGGGCACACCTAAGAGCCCAGCCTGCAGAGAGACAGACTGTGTCATGGGGAGCACAAGGTGGGAGAGCTTGTTGGGGGAGCCAACAGAGGTTGACCTTGGCACATGGGCCAAGCTGGTGAAAACTTAAGTTCAAAGTTGTTTTCTTTTCTTTTCTTTTTTTTTTTTGGCTTTAGTTCCAAAAAAAAAAAAAAAATTCATAAGCTAACACATTCTGACTCTCCCAACCCCTTAAATAAATTCTGAAAGGACATGAAAGAAGGTCACAAAATCCAACCAAATCCTTGTCTACCTGTAAAGTCCTCTTTTTCTGTTGTTATTTAACTTGTGGTTTTTCCTTGGGGCATATTTTAGTATATCAAGAAGGTGAAACAGTGGCTAGAATACTGGGCAAACTGTAGCCATTATTAAGCAACACAGTGACAGATTGTCAGCTAATAACCCCAGCATTTTGTGGGTTACTTAAGTATCCAAACCAGCACAGTAGGTAAAGCAGCAGTCATGCGATTCTGATGTCTTGGAAGAGGCGGAGAGGATATCTAGGTGTTTTATTATTTCTGAAGTCTTCCCAGAATTTTTTCCCGCTTTTTATTCTCCTTCTTGCAGAACTCTTTACTTTTAACGTCATCTCTTAGTCAGCTTTCAAAATAAAACTAATCTATGTCTATGACTTCATTTCTTTTCAGCAGTTTATGATATTTAAAGACAAGCCAACCATAATTTATTTATAGAATGTGATCCCATTTCTGTTTCTCTATTTTGTCTCCTAGAAAGCAGAGGAAAATAGCTCTAAATATATCAGGAAAATTAGACATTGAACTTTCCTTTCCCCCAAATGCTACAAATAAAATTAGAGCATTTGTCTCAAGAAAAATTAAGGAAAAGAACATTGCATCATTTGGAAATCAGATTACTGAAACATCAGGTCTAGATAATTAAGTTTGTACAGGTCAGGAAATAAGAAAGTCGATTTATTCTGGTTTTATGCCTCACCCTTTATGTGGGTATTATATTCTGTAATAAGACTTTTGTGCTTCCTGAATTCTATACCATCTCAACCTCAAAAGAGATTTGAAATTTTCCCATGTCACACTTTGATTATTTGTCAGCGTGCAGAGAAGGGAAAAGGAGGGGAAAATAATACTGGCACTTAAATGAACTGAGACAGTAATTAATTGTGAAATCAGCCTCCTTCCACCTGACGTGGTCCTGCTGACTGCACAGAGAAAAGGCCGTTAAGGATCAGTTGTCCATTGTGCTTTCTTTGGCCAATTTTGCATCCAGTTTCTTCTTCTTTTTTTTTTTTCCAGAAACAAAAAAAAAGGAACTTTTTCTTTTGATCATTTACTTCTGTCTCCCCATTACTCAAAGGCAGCGAAATACGTGATGTGATTTCAGTAGAGTGGATGTGAAACCAAAGCTGAAGTTTGGGAGAGTGTCAAAATCATATCCTAGAAATACGCGCAGATCAGCAGGATTTGGGTTTCCCTTCATTCTGAGAGCAGCAGCGCGTTCCCGTATTTAAGCAGTGCTGTGATGAGGTGAGAATGTCTCCAACTACATGATTAATGTCTGGACGTGTGACATTCATGTCGTCCCGCTGTCACTTAAGGCCAGAACACTTACACCTGAAACTCTGGGGACAGAGCTTAGGTATTGGTAATTTTGCAACATCACCACGTGCTTCTAACGTATAACTCAAGTGAAAAACCATAACTGTAAAAATATTTCTTTGCAGAAGAAGAGGAAGGAAATTCTGTGAAAAGACAATAGATTATGAACTAGTTTGCCGGAGCTGTTCACGTTCAAAAACAGAAATCACCTTCCAGACAGAGAACCGGACTAGATTGAATTCAGGCCAGAGGTCAACCACGTGTGGCTGCTGGCTCTTGGGGCAGGTGGCTGTGGTCAGGGTGGCCACAGGGGGCGCACAGAGGGCTTGTGCTGGTGACAAGACCAAGGGTGGGGAGGAGCGGCCTATAGTCTCCAGTTGCTTCGGCTCAGAGTCAGGACTACCCAGAAGCCAGCTCACAGACCCCTTGTGTCACGTTGGGGGACCCAGCGCCCCTTCTTAGCTTCAAGAGGGTCTGTTGGTGTTAGGAACGAAAGCGCGAACCTAACCTCCTACGGGAACATACAAGAGGGCACTTGAATGCAGAGCCTCCGGGATGTTGTGTCAGCCAAGTCACTGCCATGCCGACCAAATCCGAATGCCCTTGCCACCCCACCGTCTCCAGGGTGGCCTGTGTGGCTTGCCTTCCCGAGTCATGCAGCCGTCCGCCAGAGGAAGACGGGGGCAGATGGCCTCACGTTTCATCCCAAGAGCTGGACGGCCTGTGTTGCTTGTGAAAACAGTGCCTCCAGAGGAACGATACATTTGCTCAAGCAGCGGGACGGAAGGCACGGTTCCGAGAGCGTTTCCTTTCTTCACAAGGCAGGGAGTGCCAAGGAGACAAAGGCCCAAAGCCCTGGTGTTGGCACGATGGGCGTGGCTACCTCGTGGGGAGCCAGTGCCTTTGTCCCTGTCCCAGCACGGGCAGCCTGGCCGCACCTTCTCTTTTGGGTGCTCTTCGACACCTTGCTATCAGGCCAGGCAACCAGAGAGTGGCCAGGGCCCAGCAAGGTTTGGTTTCCCGCTGCTTTTGAGATCACAGTGCACCCCGCTCACATCTTGAGAAGATCTGTGGGCTGAGCTCCTAACAAGAGAATCTGGGTGCAACCTTTTCTTCTTTCCGGTCTAGGGTATTGGCATACTTAGGAAAGCAAAGCAGTTCACAGCCAGATGACCAGCCCTGGGCCCCAAGGGGGAGTCACAGGGGGGAGGAGAGAGGGGGTGAGAGGGACATTATGCGCAGTCACCTGCAATCCAGGTATTGGAATGCTTTGAGTTAAAGGAAGCTGGTCCCCACGTGAGGAATTAGAGGCCATGCCTCCCTGAGCTAAACTTAGAAGTGACAGTATGTAGACAAGAGGTACACAGCATCTGGGGTTCCTGGGGCACCAGCCAGATGCGACATTCCCAATCATTCTCTTCCAAACCTAATTTATGCCTTGATGCCAGCCTGCCCAGAGGAGGCACTGAAGAGGGGGCCGTCTTCTTGTGTGGCCCTGGCCCCCTCCTCAAGGCTGCAGGGGGCTCTGGGCCATGTGGGGCTGCCAAGTTCGCATGCCAGCTACCAGAGCATTTAGTGACGAGCAGGGCAAGCTTCCACCATCTACACGGTAGAGGAATCTCAGCCAGCTTTGGGGAGGGAAGGGCTAGGCCTGCAGGAAATCAAGTCCTTCTCAGCCCCTTCCACATTGCAGTGAAGTCCAGATGGAGAGAAACATCAAATCTAACTGCCGTAAGTAGCTCTTCAGCTACCAGGCATGTGGTGATCTTCTTTGGAGACTTCCCCGAGTGCATTTGAAGTCCAGAAACACTATCTTCCTCATTGGCAAATGTCTGCCCTGACTGCCTCCAACCCGCTGCTTGGGTTCAGGACAGCAGGTGAATTTTGATCTTATCATCAGCAAAGCCTCATCAGGAGACAAATGCAATTCTGTTTTCCAACGCCAGAGATCAATACCTTGACGCAGAGGCCGCACACTTGTGGGGGCCGCCTGTAGGGGTCGGGGCGTAGCCGGGGCCCCTCCTCTGCTCCCCATTAGCTCAGTGACCGAGAGAGTCACCCAGCGACTGGACTCCTGCTTCGTCATCTGCAAAGCAGAAGCTACATGGCGCAGCAGAGGACCGAACAAACCCCCGAGGGCCGAGTAGGGGTCGTTGGGAGGCAAGCTGCCTCCACCCCTCATCAGTCGTAAGACACTGACTTTTTGTTCTTCACATTTACCACCTCTGGACCTGGATGCATGTCACAGTCAGTGGCCTGTGGTGGCTTGTCCGCAGCATCTTGCCTCTCTCTTGCCAGCACACGAAGTACCGGTGCATTGATAACCACGACTTGTTAGGCTTGCTAAAAACACAGTCGTTTTCGTGGCTGGGGTTGCTTACCTGAAATGAAGAGGATGGGGAGGCCAGCTCTGAGGTTCTGAGTGCCACTTTGCTGAATCGTTCATTCCATCGCTTTCCTCCACTGGTGGGGCGAATGAGGGCCGTCACCTTTAAATAACCTTACACCTGATCCTTTCTCCCAGCTGGGGCTGCCCTCTTCTTTCCAGGAGAAAGTCCTCAAGGTTTTCTAGAAGCCTGAGGTATCAGAACACATTCTCCCCACAGCACGGATTAGCTGGGTGGTGCCACTCCCCACCAGGACCAGAGGACGGCCACCAGCATAATGATTTCTTGTCACAGATCCTTCTTTACTCACCTATAGCTCCTTGAGGTCACAGGTGGTAGGGGCTGGGCTGGGGTGTGCAAGGGTGTGCGAGGGCGAGCGGGGGTTTTGATGCCATGCATATCCCTGTCTCTAAGCAGGTCAGGGGATGGAAATGTTGAAATTCCTGGGTCCTGTCTGGCTGCCTGGAAGAGCAAGGCTGTCTGCACCACCTTCCTGAGGAACCATAGAGCCAAGGAAAGACAAGCTAAAGCCGTGCAGCTCAGCTCTGCAATCTCCCGACCATCCACATTTTGGGCCCCTGTGAGGGATCCCTCCCCTTTGCCTTAAATATTAGATTTGTGTGGTTTGCTTTTTTTACAATGTTAACAAAAATGCCTATGACAATATTTCCTTTTCAACCATATTTGTCCCCTCAGTTTTGAAAGCACTCCGTTGCCTTCAGAACTCCTCTGTTTATCATTGAGTTGTGTGTTTATATGTCTCATAACAATCAGATAACTTCAGAAAGAAGCACAAATAAGTTAAAACCTTTTTTGAAATCCTTGCCTATTTCGACATCACAGTGGAATCTGAATGTTCCAGAATTCCATCTTTGTAGTGCGGCTCTTCACTAGCAGTGCTAACTTGAGCTCTGACGCTCTGCTGTAAACAGCTTCTTGGAATCAAGCGTTGTATTTGAAGGACTTATCTTTTACTTTAACACCCTTGTGAAAACTCTTCTGGTAAACACTCAAAGTACTGCTCCACGATTTCTTATTCTGATCGGCGGAGGCTCTAAGAAAGGAACGCACACTCCATCTGAGTCTAGGAACACAACAGGGCCCTCTGTGTCCTCTGCGTTACTTAACTTTAAGCATACAGTCCTTGATGATGTAGTGTGGATGACGCGCTGGGTTTGCAGGCAGAGAGATGAAATGACAGTTTACAGTTTCGGCTTAGGATAATTGAGGGGCCTCTGGGAGCTGGTCCAGAGAAGGCATGGGCTTTGCTTTCAGGCAGGTGACAGTTGAAAATGTTGGCTCTGCCCCTTATCTGCTAAACGGTCTTTGTTTCTCTAAGGCTCATTTTCCTCATTTGTAAATAATGAGACAATACCTCGGAGTGTTATTTTTTTTCAAGATTTTATTTATTTGACAGAGAGAGCGCACAAGTGGGGGGCAGTGGCAGGCAGAGGGAGAGGGAGAAGCAGGCTCCCAGCGGAGCAGCCCCCTCCCCCTGCCCCTGGGATTATGACCTGAGCCACCCAGGCGCCCCCTCAGAGTGTTATTCGTAAGATTAAACAAATAGTGTACAAATGTGCCTACTATAATCCCATCATACAGTAGGTATTTAAATTTACTCCTTCTTTCCCATTTCCACAGTGCTTTTAGAAGATTTATGCAATATTTTTGTTGGTTTGAATTTTGGTTTTGCTTTTGCTTTTATATTTCAGTCAGCAGAGTGTAAATTCTGGATGTTCTCACAGCGGTACACATGTATGCAACATAAACTTGAAAGAGAATAATTAGCAAAACCTGTGATTTAGGCGATGCTGGAGAATATATGTGGAAGAAAGTAACATATTTTTCCGATAAATGTGAACAGACTTTTAAACAGTATAAAAGAGTAAATAATCTCAGGATATAAAATACTTGTGTTTCCCGCATAAAATTCTCAGCATCTTGAAAGTGGTCAAGGCATTTCCCAGCGTTAAATCCCAGTGCAGGGTAGAGCTGGGGACATTGTCTCTTCTGGAGGCCACAGGAGGAGGGTCAGGTCTCCTCATCCGCATCTGAGTCCTGGTTGGGAGTACAAGTTGAGGACAAAGTCCTGCTGTGGGGTCTGGATCACCTCAGATCCTCCCCAGACCCTCTTACGCTGGCATAAGCCTCAAGCTGGACATTGAGTTGAACATACATTTTTCAGGTGTAGGAAACCCATACTGTCCACCTGCTGCGGATTCTGGCTCTCTCCTCTCTCCTGGCACAAGGGAGCCCAGGCCACCTCCCTCAGGTTTCAGGACCCGGGGACCCCCAGCTCACTCCTGACCTAGCAAAGACGTGCTGGCGGAAAGACCACTGGGAAGTGTGGAATAGCAGCCAAGAGAGGATTTGGCCGGCTTTCTAGACTTCCGTATCTATGCCAATATGGCTCTGTTCATCCCATTTCAGGAGATATGGAGACCTAGACTTTTATTGGCCATACCAGCCTGTCAGAAGTTTTTCGCTCCCCGTTTTGGTTTATCAGCAGAGAATGTGGAGTTGGTTGCATTCACAGTAGAGTCTCCCGATTTGGTCACCCGAAGGGGATGCGTCTCAGGGGCAGCGCCGGACACAGCAATGGCCCGGCCACCCCACTGCGTGTGTCAGGAAGACTCCGTCCAGCGCTACCCTGAAAGCTGACGCTACCAGCTCATGTTCCTTAGGAAACAATTCGCACATTTTCCCAGCCCCCACCCCCACCTTTGATTGTCAGCACAGCCTCTGAAAAGTTAGAACAGGTGGACCATAGCATCCAGTTTTTGAAAGATTACAGCCTCTATCAGGTGCATTAAATTTGGATGTATCATTTTTCTTAAAAGTATCTTTAGCCTAGCCTTAGAGTTCAATGAGCTGTAATTAGACATAACCAGACAATGTAGTTAATGAGAGTTTGGCACATCCAGTGAAGCTAGATTATGATTTTGTTTTTGTTTCTGGAAGGCAAAACAAAACAAAAATATGGGATGCGAAGCTCCAAAAGCAGTAGTTCACTGATCTCAATTTCCTTGATCCACTTTGTGAGTTTTGAGGAAGCTGAAAGACATAAGCCTAACTGTGAATACAAGGAAGGGTGTCCCTTACTAGGTTTTGACCCTTGCCAGACATTTTACAGGCATCCATGTACCAAAGAAGTTTGGGAAACACTGGTATCAAGTCACCTTTGACTCCATTCATTATATTGATTAGATTTTTTAAAAAGATGTATGGGTATTAAGGAGGGCAAGTATTGCATGGTGCACTGGGTGTTATACACAAATGATGAATCATGGAATATTACATCAAAAACTAAGGATATACTGTATGGTGATTAACATAACATAATAAAAAATTATTATAAAAATTTTATTTATTTATTTGTCAGAGAGAGAGCACAAGCAGGGGGGCAGCAGGCTCCCTGCTGAGCAAGGAGCCGATGTGCACTCGATCCCAGGACCCTGGGATCATGACCTGAGCCGAAGGCAGACGCTTAACCAACTGAGCCACCCAGGCATCCCTGATTAGATTAATATGGTTAGAAAAGACAAGTGAATTGGTAGTTTACCAACCCCTGTATAATCAACCCTCCCACAGTGGCTTGGTTATAGCTTTTTTTTTTTTTTTTGCTTTTTTTTTTTAAACAAGCTTTACATTATTACAGTTGCAATATATATGTTTTATAGAAAAATTAGAAAATTCAGGGGTTGCTTGCAGGGAGTCTGCTTCTCCCTCTCCCTCTGCCCCTCCCCACAGTTCACGTCCTCTCTCTCTCTCTCTCTCTCTCTCTCCCTCAAATAAATAAAGTCTCTTTTAAAAAAAAGGAAAATTAGAAAATTCAAACAAGCAAACTTTATTTTATTTTTTAATTTATTTAATTTTTTTATTATGTTATCTTAGTCACCATACAGCACTTCATTAGTTTTTGTTGTAGTACAGACTTGAAAGAAACTAACAACTTCCTCTTCCAACCACCCATAGATCACCCCTGTTCAGTCTTAGTGCATGGGTGTATTTTTCAAATAAAGTCGCTGTGACCTGGGATTAAGGTTTCAAACCTGGCCACCGTTGGTGCATGTGAACTTTAGTCCAGAGGCAATGGCCCTCCATTTCCAGGGTGACTTTCAGAAACGCTTCCTTCAGGAACATTTTCTGAGAAGTTCAGTCGAGCTTTAAAAGAAAAAAAATTCTAAAGCAATTTCCCCAATGATATGCCTGAATTCAGTTGCCATTATTCCAAGACATGTAGAGTTTAGTTCTAGTTCTTTTTATACAGAAAATCATTATCACTTCTGGAGTCAATCAGCTCCCTATTCAGAGGATTCTGGGCCCTGACCCCATAAAGTATGCTTGCTGGTCTCGTGCAGATTTTCCTACTTTTCCACTAACACTTTACCAGGAGAAGAAAGTCAGGTCTCCCTTGCCCTACCTCACCCCTAACATCATTTTAAAAAAGTTGTTCCAGGGACCAGATACTGTCATGTTTCTACGACGACAGCTCAAATCTTATACTCAGTGGGAAGAAAACCAGAGGAGCCAAGGACAGGTGGGAAGCTGGAGAGGCTCATCGAGGGGGACCTGCATCGCCACGCACATGCTGGGAGGTTCACGGCAGACTGTGGCTTTCGTGACTGACTGATGGTGGTCCGGGAAGGAGATCATTCAGAAAACGAAAATCTCTATGCTTTTATGGAGGGTGTTCTTGAAATCTTAACCTTTAACTCTTTTACGAGGGAAATCTTTCTGAAATGCATGGTTTCCTGACTCAGAAAACAAAGCAGGCTCTATGTACATCATTCTCGCATCTCCGGGTGATATAAGGTCATTGTTACAGAAGCGCGTGTTGCAGCGATGCTGTGGGACCCTGGTGGCCGTGTGTCCTCCCATGTGCTCGTAGCCTTGCCGCAGCTAAGGGCCCCTTGTCACACATCTGCTCCTGCCCCCGTGCGCAGCTTCCGGGGCCCACAACACGTCAGCCCCCCTCCTCCCTCTCGCTTCCACTTACTCCTCTCTCCCACTACTTTTCCTCTCTTCTTTATTTATGTTAGGCCCCAGAGAGTTTGCCTTTTGAACTAGAACCAGTGCCTGGAAATTCGTGGGCACTGAGTTATTGCTTCCCTCCGGCTTCCCTTTCCCCCCTGACCCTTCACCTTCCAGTCTAGCTGGCTTCCCAGACCTACCTTGTCTCTAGTCTTTGTGTCCCTGATGTCTTCCTGGCTGCTTGAGTTCATCCTTCCCCTCAGAGGCTGTCTGCACCATTAAGAGTTAATCAGTTAGTGAGACTTACCTCATCTCCTGTCCTGTTGTAGAAACCATCCCACAGTCACCTGGGGTCACTAAAGAGACCTGTGAGCCCCTCTGAGTTCCAGGCTTAACAACCTTTATCATGTTAAAAATGATCATGTCTGCCCAGCACACAGGGGTAAACAGAGGAGAGGGTCCAAGCCCGGTTGCCCAGCTGCCCTGAAAGCTGAGGGGTTTGATGTCTACACCCACACTTGTAATCTATCTACTCTTTTTTTTTTAAAACCTGTAATCTATTCCTGGCACTGCATCGGGAAGCCTGATAATAAAGAATTGTCCTGTAACCAAAGAGGCAGAACTCACTTGCAGGAGTGGAAAAAACTAGTCTCTGTGCATCATACGTGCTCCAGAAAGTTCTCCATTGTTTGGGAACATTATTTGGAGCACTGACGGGGTTGCCTTAGGTTTAGAGATGCACAGGCGAAAAGCCTGAAGTGTAAGGACAGCTAATGTGTTCTGGATTTTCACGAATCTAGTGCGTGTTGTTTTAAGTGCTTTAGGTGGCTATCAGGGAAGAACCCAGCCTCATAAAAGTGGGGGTCATATCCAGCCCTCAGCTTATTTTTTTCAATGTGTGGATTAAAAATGGTTTTCACATTATGAAAAGTTGTTAAAGAAAAGAAATTCACAAAGAAGACTCTGCAGTGTCAATCATATGTGGCCCCAGAGCTTAAAATATTCATTGTCTGGCCCCTACCAAAAAAAGTGTGGCAACTCCTGCCACAGAGGATGGCAAGGGGTAAGAAGAGCCCCCAGAAAGAGCCAAAGGACACGAGCGAGCAGGAAGCCTAGCTTGCCGAGACTCCGTAGTTGCCCAAAGTGGACAATGAGCCTCGGGGGACTCCGGCAAGACAATTCTTCCTTACAGCACAGAGCACAGCAGGGGCGTCCCGTGAGGGGGCCCACGCGACAGGATGGACCCAGAGGGTGCCCGTGCAGCCAGCTGTGCTCCCACTGGGGAAGCCGGGGCCAAGGGCTCAGCAGCTCTTAGAGCCAGCAGTGAACACGCCGGGTTCCCCCGGGGGAACACGCCGTCAGATGGCTGTCGCTCGGCACCACCTTGGCTTACTTAACTGGCTGCATGACTGGCTGCAGAAATGGCTCTGCATGGGGGGACGGTTGGGCCTTGCCGTCAGGCACTCTTAGCAAGGAAGTCTACAGACGCTTGGGCCTGGGGCACACCGTCTCTCCCAGCAGCGGATCGTCTGTTTTGTCCTCACCACAATCCTGCAAAGTAAATAAATACTACCGGTCCCCCATTTTACAGATGAAGACACAGAGGCTCAGAGGAAGGAGAGCAACAAAGTAACCCGCCCAAGGTCAAAAGTCACTCGCGCCAGGTTGCATAGCTCAGAGGCCGGGAGCAGTGAGTTAGCCCTGATCTGTCTGAATGCGGAGCCCTGAATATAGTTGCTTCATTTGACTCAACAGGAAGCCAAGAACCACAAGGGCTCGACGTACATTCTATACCTGATAAAGTAACTCATTGTTTTGCCTTCTTGCTTTCACAACGGTAATGCTGAGAGATGGCACTTTTACAACGCGTAGGGCCTCCTATGCCCAACCCGTTCGAAGATTTACACGTGTTTAGATGCCAGCAAAAGTTTGCCACAAACTTTCCCGGTTAAAAAAAAATGGATTTGGCGAGGTTTTACCTTTCTCAGTTGTTTTGAAAGGTTTCCTTTGCAGTAGGAAAAGCAAAACACGGATTTAATTACCCTTCTCTAGCTAATGTTGGAACTGCCTAATTACACTAAAAACATTAATTGCAGATATTACGGACAGCAACTCACAATAAAATGTTTTCTCCTAATTTATCCAGGCCCATCAATTAAGCAAAGTCCCAGGCATCTTCTTCCAAAACGCTTTTGCATTATTCTCTCTACATTTCCACAAACAAGTAACCAATTTGTATGTAGAGCGTCGAAGCAGGTGCAAAGCTGTGGTGTGCGGGTGTGGCCTACACGCAGAAATGAACACAGCCGCCGAGGAGGCTGCTGGCGATGGGAATGCGAGCACATGCACGTGAACTTCAGTGACAAAGCTAGGTCTGACGTGGGGTGTACATGAGGGGGGCAGGGCTGTTGTATGTGACTTTTGCATTGCAGGTAACAAACCTCTGCAATTGTTTAAGCAAAGGGGGGAGAATTTAATAAAAGAAATTGGTCTTGGGTGCCTGGATGGCTCAGTCAGCTAAGGCTTCAGCTCAGGCCATGATCCCAGGGTCCTTGGATCAAGCCCCACATTGGGCTCCCTGCTCAGCAGGAACCTTCCTTTCCCTCTCCCTCTGCCCCTCCCCCTTCTTGTGCGCTCTCTCTCCCAAATAAATAAAATCTTTAAAAAAAAAAAGGAAAAAAAATGAAATTGGTCTTCCTTATAATATTCAAAGGCAGAAAGTTCAGATGAGTCACAGGCAAGATGGGGAAATCTGATAAAGGAGCCAGCCAGCTCTGCTCCCTGGGGTCTCAGGGCCCTTCACCTAGCTCTGCTGCTCTGGGCAGTCTAAGGTCACACTAACAAATCTGGTTCTGCAGTCAGACTGCTGGATTCACATCGCAACCCTGCCATTCCCATTAACTTCTCTTTGCCTCAGTTTCCTTGACTGCACATGCTTGAATTTAATTGAGTTTAAATGAGATAGTACCTGGACACCTATTAAATGCTATTATCTGTGATTCTTTTTTATGTTTGCTTCATTCTTTTCCATCTGAAAATCGGTTTCCCCTTCTTCTTTATGTATATGGGATGATGCCATCTCAACATAAACATTAATTCTAACAAACTACCTAATGTCTCAGTTGCAAATACAATTAATTTTCCAGAGGAAAGGGTTTGATTGGTCCTGCTTGGGTCAAGAGTTTACCCCCGTTCTGGTCAGCTGTGGTTGGAGGACAGGATCAGTGTTTCAGTGCAACCCCAGGGGCCCATTCCATTGTTTGTTCTTAGAAGACACATAACATTTTCATAACACTTTTGTATTCACTGTAAATATTCACAGTTAAAAGTCAGATGCAGTGAATATTCTAGTAGCCCTATCTGTAAACAATAATTATAGTAAGGAAAGGTGTGTGTAAAGCAAACCCTATTTTAAATGGTATACAAGAGGACCATGAAGTAAAATTATTTGTATGTAAAGACTCCTTTTAAATTAGAAATAATAGCTTCACTGAATATCCATTTTGTGTATTAAAAAATAAATTATTTGAGGTGTTATTCAAGCCAGATTTTGTCAAGGTCAGCAGATGAAATTGAAGTTTAAAGTCTGCCACTCAATTAGCTTGATTACCTTTTGAAGAAACTAAACTTGACAGATTTTGTGTTGTCGGTGGTATTCCCTTACGGTTGATCACTAAGGACTGAATCCTTTCTGTTTTGAAAGGGATTAAAGTCAATTAAAAAGAAGTGAGTCAGGGGCTCCTGGGTGGCTCAGTCAGTTGAGCGGCTGATGCTTGGTTTCAGCTCAGGTCATGACCTCAGGGTCCTGGGATCGAGCCCTGTGTCAGGCTCCGTGCTCAGCAGGGAGTTTGCTTGAGATTCTCTCTCCCTCTCCCTCTGCCCCTCCTGCCTGTGCTCTCTCTCTCTCCAAAATAAACAAATCTTTAAAAAAGAAAGAAGAAGAAGTAAGTCAGCACCTACCTCCTCCAGGGGTATTAAATGACCTTGGTCCTCCTTTCAATTGTTTGAGACATAAACAGATTGTCAGTATCCTGACTCTTAATTGAGCTGCATTTATTTCATTAATTCAGAAGTCATTCAAGTCATTCAAGGCTCTGTACTAGGTTCCATGGAGGAAGCCAGGAGGAATAAGATGCCGTATGTTCCTTTCGGAACCTCGCTGGGGGAAAAAGTGACCGTGTATGGAGTGGACACATTCGAAGTGCCTCTGGAATGAGATGGCCATGTATGCGGTGGACATTTTCACACTGCTATGAGAGAGACAGCCGTATATACTCTGACATTCCATACTGCTATGAGAAAGAGAGCCAGGTATGCACTGGACACATTCACACTATTGTGGGAGAGACAGCCATGTATACAGCAGATATATTCACACTGCCGTGGGAGAAATGGATGTGTCTACACTGGACACATTCACACTGCTATGGGAGAGACAGCTGTGTATACAGTGGACACATTCACACTGCTGTGGGAGAGGTAGGTGTGTATACAGTGAACACATTCACACTGCTGTGGGAGAGATAGGTGTGTATGCAGTGGACACATTCACACTGCTGTGGGAGAGATGGACCATTATTTGGTTAACTCTCTAGCATGGAACCTTGCACATCATGGGTGCTCAGTCATTTCTTGTTGAATGAATAAACTAATTAGTGCATCAAGGCAGGATGATAAAAGTGCTGTTAAACAAGTACAAAATGTTATGAAAGCATAGAAGAGAAAGAGTCATTCATTCATCAAATAAATACTTCATTTGTGCCTTCTATGTGCTAGGCACTGTTCTAAGCATAACCACACGGCTATTACTTCTGGCTAGAACCTTTGAGAAAATGACACGAAGGAGTTGGCATTTGTGCTGGACCTTCAAATTCAGACTCATAGGTTTAAAGAGGTGTTGCTGGGCCTGAGAGAATTCCAAGAGAAGAGACAAGTGCAGTTTGCCTGGAGCTCTGGGGTGAGTCATGACGGCTAAGATTACAACAATGGTATAAGCCAGAGTGACTGAGGAGAGAGCCTCTGGTGCTGGAAAATTCTTTTGGACTTCATGTCATAGACAGTGGACAGCTGTTGAAACTTTTAAGGAGAGAAGTCATATAAGCAGGCTGTCCTTGCGGGAGATTTACCTGGAAAGACCATGTGGGATGGATTGGTGGTACTAGAGGTAGGGCATCAGGGATGAGGACTTGAAGGAAGGGAGTGATGATGGGAATGTAGAGGAAAAATGAATAAGAGAAACATTGGAGGGTGAGAACCTGTAACATACAGGAGACATCATAAACGTAAAAAAAAACTGTTAGAACTGGAAACCAGATCAGGGGAAAACAGTAAGAGACTGAGGTGTCCTAGATGAGTCCTGGGCTTCAAGTGTCCCTAATTAGGAGACTGAAGGCACCATTAATGAAAATGGGCACCACAGGGGGAGGATCAGAAAGGCAAGAGAGATGAAAAGGTGAATTGTGGATAGACTGGGCTTGAGGTGACAGCAGAGTAGCCATGTGGTTGAAAGCATTTCTAATTCAAGAAAGCAAGGCCTGGGAGCCACTGCAGAAGGTCCTTAAGGGAATGACTTTTGCCTATGAAATAATAATTTCATTGATACCTTCATCAACAAAACCAGTTTTTCCAGCTGGAAGGAAGAAGAATTTTGCAACTGCAGTAGAAATAGGGATTATTGAGCTCCTTCAGATTATTGCTGGCCGCAGCACAACACCGATCTAACTAGAGATGAAATTTAGAATAGTACCAGAAATAGGAAATGGACCTCAGGCTCTGCCTATGATCCAAGAGACAGGGACTTAGGATCATCCAGGGAAGGTCTTCGAAAGTCACAGGTTGCCACCATCTGAGTTGGGAAGACACTGAAAATCATAGCAGAGAGCTGGAGCTCGGGATCAGAAGGCAGGGAGATGGCCAAAATAATGGGAGTCAACCAAATGTAGTAATTAAGATAATCAGATAATCCAAATGGTGGGGGAGGGTTTGCCTGTGTTCCTCTTTAAAATATTTGGCATGTAAATTCCAATTTGAGGCCTTCTGGTGTTGTAAAGTTGCCACTTAGGATTTAGCAAAGATAACAGCTGAAGCCATCAGATTCAGTGACATTGTGCAGAGGAGCTCCTGTATCTGTGAAGTGGTAAGAAAAACCAAATATGGAGAAAACAGAGATAAGAGAAGGACCGCAAGGATGAGCTATTATGGAGTAAACAGGAGATACTTCACAGCCAGCCCTTCCAAGAAACCATGTAAGAAGAAACATATCTGTCAACATATGTATAGCACCGTGTTAGGTGCAAAAAAAGTCAAGTGATACATGTTCTGCCCTCTGGGAGCACTTTTTCATGAGCATACGGGATATATGAAAATTGAGGGGGAGGGGGGTAAACTGTGTTATAGATTTCTAAAGCATATGGAACAGATTTCCACTTCTGAACATAATGGAGTGACAGAGACCAGATTTAACTTTCTGCCTTAAACAGCTAAAAAACAAAAACATAAAACCAGACAAACTATATGAATCAATGCTTTCCCCATATTGGACAACAGGTAGTAATCTCTTAAGAGAAGGGAAGCAAACAGAATGAGCCCCTCAAGTGCCTCAGTTTGACACCTAGACAGAGTGCCAGGCTGGGGAACAGAGAAAAGGAACTTAGGGAGAGCCAGGCAATCTCCCTGAGTTGAAGAGATAGAATTGAGAATTTTAGACGAGGACAAAGCAGCTAAAATTCCTAAGCAGTGTACCAGAAATACACATGGAGGGAGCTCCAGAACCTGAGGAAGGTTTTTTTCAAGTCCTAAGCTGAGTATTAAGTACTGCATGCTTGAGTGGGAAGTGCTTCAAGTTGAGGAAAGAATCACCAGACGTGAACATGATTTGACAGAAAATTTCCTGGCATTCATTCAAGACTGGAAATAATTCAAATTCCCAGCAGCCAGAGGAGAGAAACTCCATAACACATGGGCATCAGATTTAGTACTCAAAAGGATATTGCCTAAGTAGAGGGGCCAAATTAACCTTAGCCTAAAGCCAGCTATGGTCCCACCTAACAAAGCTTAAATGTAAGCTGTGAAAAGATCAAAATGATTCCAAATAACCATGTTACAGAACAAAGTTCAAAAACAGTTTAAATAATGCAAAAATAAATAGATAAATAAATAAATACCCAACATAAGACACACTGCCTGTCACCTAATCAAAAATTACCAGGCACATAAAGAGGCAATAAAATACAACTCCTAATGAAGAGAAAATTAATGAATAGCATTTTAAGGAGAGATGTGGAAGATTTTTAAAAGAGACATATCAAACTTATAGAGAAGAAAATTACAATGTTGAAAAACCAAACCAAACAAACAACAACAACAACAACCAAAAAAAAAAAACAAAAACAAAGTAAAATTGCACTGAATGGGACTAACAGAACCTAGACCTGGCATAAGATAAATTGGTAAATTTAAGGACAAAGTGATAGAAATTTTCCAAAATAAGATACTGAGAAAAAAGAGTTAAAAAATAATCGAAAAAGGCAGCAGTAAGTGGACGGACCTCACTGTGTGGCCTCCTCTACATGTCCTCAAGGGAAATGGGGAGTTCAGAAAAAATATTTGAGGACCTATGGCTGAAATTTGTCCAAACTTGATGGGAACTAGAAACTTAGAAATCCAAGAAATTCCAACAAACTCCAAGCAAAAGAAACATGAAGAAAACTACATCAGGCCACAATCGTAATCAAATTGTTTAAAACCAATGAAAAGGAGAAAGTCTTTAAAGCAGCCAGAAAAAAAAAATATAATAAAGAACAAAGGTAAAAATCATAGCAGATTCCTCATTGGAAGCAGTGCAAGTCAGAAGAAAGTGAAATAACAACATTAAAGTACTTGAAAAAAAAAATACTGTCAATCTAGAATTCTGTACCCAGCAAAAAAAAACTAACTAACTTTAAAAAACAAAGGTGAGGTAAAGATTCCTTCAGACGTATAAAAGCTGAAAGACTGTGTGTGCAGCAGCAGACAAGCAATGTAAGAAATGTTAAAGGAAATCCAGAAGGAACATGATGTCAGGTGGAAATCTGGATCTAACCAAAGGAATGATGAGCTCCAGGAATTGTCTTTCTAAAATAAAAATGATAACAGTGTGTTGTTCACTTTATAACATAGGTACTGAAAAAAACAAAAAACAACAAAAACAAAACCAGTAGTAGTCCAATTCTAAAATGGCTCCCAGTGATCCCCACTTTCTGGTATAATCCCTTACCCTGTATGTGCAAGAGCCCTGGAAACTTGCTTCTGGTGAATGGAATATAGCAAGAGTGCTGGGATCTCACTTCCAAGATTAGGTTATAAAAGACTGTTATTTCCCTCTTGCTCACACTCTCTGAAGCAACCCACCATGTTGTGTGCTGCACTGTGGAAAAACCCATGTGATAGAGAACGGAGGGTGACCTTTCGCCAAGGGTCATGATGGAATTGAAGTGTTCAGTCTAAACACTCTTCAGGACCTGAATCCTGCCAGCCACCAGATGAATGAATTCAGAAGCAGTTCCTTCCCAGTTGAATCTTGAGCTGACTAAAGTTCTAGATGCTTTTTTGACAACTTTGTGAGAAACCTGGAGGGGACCCAACCAAGTCCCATACGAATTCCTGACCCACAGAAACTGTAAAATAATACATGATGTTCTAATACTCAGTTTTGGGGTAATTTGTTAGGCTAGGCAGCAATATATAACTGATACGCCAGGAGAAGGGAAATGGAATATATATGAGGATAAATGTAAAATCCTTTTGCCCGATTTTTTACATATCTTTATAAGATAATTGAGTGTTTAAGGCAAAAATAATTTTGTAACAAATGAAGAAATGAAATGCATGGCAATTTTTTAAATTTTTGTGACAGAAAACAGATCAGTGGTTGTTTAGAAACAGCGCAAGGTATGAAGAAGGATGGGATTTCAAGGGGGCATAGGGAAACTTGGAGGCGACGGATATGTTCACTGTCTTGACCGTGGTGTTGGTTTCATAAGAGTACACATATGCTAAATCTCATCAGTGTTGTATACTTCAAGTATGTGCTGTTTATTGTGCATTATTTATATACTCAAAAAAGATGTGAGTAAAAGAATAAAAAATAAATAATAGAAGTTTGGAGAAGGGAAAAGTCCATGTAGGTTGTAATTATTACAAAAAACTTCACAAAGGACAGAAGACCTAGCAACAGGGTCGGGCTTTGGTAAAGAGGTAGAAGGAAGGCAGGGAGGCATTAAGGCAGAGGGTACAGTACCCAAGACCGAGAAGCAGGAAGTACTATTGGTGTGTGGATGGGGAGAATTAGCCAGAAAACCACCTTCCCCAATCTTTCAAGGGTAATTTCTTCCAGAAAATCTCCATAGGACAAATTCCTATAAGTCTAAGACATAGATATTATTCATTCCAAAAGATGTTGATACTTCCTGAGCCTGGAAATTAAGCTACTTATACTAAAACAATATCAAATTTCCTTTAAAATGGACACTGTCACTTAAGTAAATGACATTAGTTATCATGGCCTGGCCTTCCAAGGCAATTTCCCCTCAGTAAGGTTGAACGCCTTTGTTCAGCTTACTTATGGCTATTGCATCCCATACATTTAAACATTTATTATTCTATTTTAGCCAACAAAAGACAAGATAAATCAATAAAAGCAATGTAAATGGTGCATCAGATTGTCACTACTATAGACTTACAAACCAAAAATACTGGGACTCTTTCACCACTGAGACAATGGCCTCATAGGGGCTCGTTTCCTGGCACTCGGCTACTTGGGAAGTACACACCATCCAAAGCAGTTCTCATAAATGTGAATGAAAGCATCATCATAAGCCAAAGCAGATATTACATGAAACTCCTTGCAAATTTAAATTCCTGTAAGCCAGAAGGGCATACTCTGGCATATAACTATAATGGGAAATAAGCTTAAGGAAGAGCAAATAAGACCAGGTTAAGAAAGGCTTTTATTGTTAGATTAAGGATTTGGGACTTACTTGGGAGGCCTCTGCTGTCTGGAAAAGGGGAGCGACATGATGACAGGTGTGCTGATGATCACAAAGAAAGCATGAGCAGAGTAGAATCAGGCAAGGAAGGAGCGAGGCAGGAGGGCTGAGATGTCGCCATGGGGTAGATGATGAGCTTGAATAAAGCACGTGGCAGCATAATATCAAAGACATGTCATAATAATAATTAATATTGATTGCTTCTTATGTGCCTGGCACTCTTTTAAGTGCTTATATGTATGGGCTCTGCACTGACTGTGTATTTACTATGGGGTGTATACTGTTACTGTCCTGATTTTACATTTGAGAAAACCTAGGCACCAAGAGATGAAGTAACTCCCCCATGGTCAGAGAGCCACTAAGGAGCAGAGCTGGGGTTTGAAGAAGGTTGTCTGGCCCCGGAGCGCCATGTGGGCTCTGCAGACCCTCAGGTGTTCAGACTGTATGGGCCCCATGATAGTACCGAGAATGACATGGAAGGAGCTCAGCCCACAAGACCCTGAATGGGCTCACTGCTCTCCATGTCCATGCCCCCTGCCTTTGTCCAGGACAGGGGCTTCTCTTCTCTGAAACAGCCTCCAGCGCCTTCCCCAGCTCCAGACTTGTCAGCCTCCAGTCAGTTCTCTGTCCTCCCCAGAGCGATCTTCCAGAAACTAAATGCTGATCACATCACCCCCTCCCCTCCACTCCTCCACCCCCATTCAGAATCACTGGGATGAAGTCCAGAGCTCATCTGTGCCTTCTAAGGCCCTACACAATCTGGTCCCAGATCCTTTGGCATTCTAGGTTCCAGACATGACATGAGACTTCATGCTCTCTCATTTCTGGGATTTGGTACATGATGCTCTTTCCATTTAAAACACTGCTCCCCCTCTTCCCACCCCCCCCCCTTCCTCATGGTCTAACTGCTATGCATCCCTCACATCCAATCTGAGAGGTCACTTCCCTCAGAAAATCCATACTGACACCCTGAACCACGTGTGCCTGAGGCCCTCCCTCTGATGTGCGTACCCAGTGCCCTGTACTGTCATTAATTATACAGCAGTCTAACCACACCCTTCATAATTGGCTCACTAAATATTAAGCTCTGTGAGGACAGTGACCTTGTTCGTTTTTATATCCCGAGCACTTAGCATGGTACCTAGTACGTAGTGGGCTCTAAATAACTTTTTTAATTGAAGGATAAACAAAGATTGAGTTTGACAGGATATAGAAAACAAAAGTGAGAGAGAAATCAAACTTCCATCTAACACACCCAGCCTAACTAGTGCCACTGGCAGCACCAAGAGGGTATTTAAGAAAATTGTTTGGGAATTAGGTTAGCCTGGGACCTGTTGAATCTTGTGATAAAATGTCATCCGAGAAGAACTGATCTGTGTGCAGCTGGAATGATGGAACCGGGCTCATTTGTGAGGCTGGAGATTCAAACTTGCTAATGTTACCCTCTTAAGATTTCACCTCCGTTTTTAACAAGAGCACCTTGCTTTCCTGTCTTTGCTTGGTAGTGTTTACTTAGACTGATGGTAGTTTTATTACAGTGACATAGAAATCGAGGTTATTATCAGGCATATTCCTCTCTTGGTTGTGTGTACAGCATACACAGAAGGGCGAATTAATTTTTTCTACACGGTTCAGAAAGTTTGCTTGTATCTTTTTTATTCTGCTGTTCTTTGCTTACGTCGTAAATGAAAGGATGGATTTTGGAGAGAGAAGCCAAAGCTGAAATGCTCTTGATTCAATTACACAGCAAATAGGAATGCTATTCCTGATCAGACAAGGAATGATGGCTTTTCTATACATCAGTATTTGATAAGGACTTAGTAAAAGGTAGATTTTCTGGATGAAGACTTATGAATGCAATTCCAGCCCCATAGCCATACCAAGCCAAAGTGCTTTCTGCTTCCGCCTGCGGAGACCCAGCTAACAGTTGACAAGTGCTTTTAGGGTGCGATGTCAATCTGTCATGCTAAAAGTAGCCTCTAAGCTGGAGAGACGGCGTGTCGAGAGTCTGGCTGGCAGATAACCCCTGCCAAAGGCTTTGTGGGCATCTGTCCTCTAATCTCAGAATGACCCACCCATTTCCTTCTGGTTCAATATATGAGGAATTTGTATGTTTGGCTGGACTCTGTGTGTGTATGTGCGTGCGCACGCATCGTGTGTGTGCGTTCACATGTAGCTCAATATTTCACCATAGTGCAAACAAAATGCTTCCCTTATAGCCTTCATATCTACAGGAGTAAGGTCCTCCTGACAAAAAGAACTGAAGGATTACTCGAAAGAGTTAGACATATGAGGACTCAAACCCCAGCTTTGCCTCTTATGGGCTGTGTGACTTTGGATGAATGGATGAAGAAATTATGGCATATATATTTATATTTATAATAATTCAGCCTAAAAAAAAAAAAAGAGAGAGAGATCCTGCCCTTTGCAACAACATGGATGAACCTGGAGGACATTATGCTAAATCAAATAAGCCAACACAGAAAGAAAAAAAAAACCAACTTTGTGACCTCACTTATATGTGGAATCTAAAAAGTCAATTACATAGAAGCAGAGAGTACTAGAACCCTGGTTACCAAGGGGCTGGAGGTGGGGAAATGGGGGGAGATGTTGGTCAAATGATACGAAGTTGCAGATACATAAGATGAATAAGTCTGGAGATCTCATGTACTGCACCGTGAGTGTAGTTAATAATACTGTACAGAGGGGCACCTGGGTGGCTCAGTCGGTCAAGTGCCTGCCTTCGGCTCGGGTCAGTATCCCAGGGTCCTGGGATAGAGCCCCACGTCGGGCTCCCTGCTCAGTGAGGAGTCTGCTTTTCCCTCTCCCTCTGCTGCTCCCCCTGCTCGTGCTTGCTCTTTCTCTCTCTCTTTCTCTGTCAAATAAGTAAATAAAAAGTCTTTAAAAAGAGCACTGTACTGAATATGGGAAATGTGCTAAGAGAGTAGATTTCAGGTGCTCTCATCCTACACACAAAAAATGGTAACTTACATGGAGAGATGATATGTAAATTAGCTTGACTGTAATAATCATATCACTTTACATATATATGTATATATGTATATATAAAATCATCATGTTGTACTCCTTAAATATGTACCATTTTTATTAAAAATAAAATAAAAGGAACTTGCATAAGGGGAAGGGTGATGACAGGAACAAGGGAAGCCCAGAGGAGCCGGTTTGATGAGGAAAGGTAAACCAGTTGCTGGACTTACTGAATTTGAATGCAAAACCCAAAAGGTATTTGGAGATAGAGCCCTGGAACCCAGGCAAGAACAGTAGGCTGGATCGGTAGACCTGGGAACTGCTTTTAAAATACAGCACGAAGGAGGGCACATATTGCATGGTTCACTGGGTGTTAAACGCAAATAATGAATCATGGAACATTGCATCAAAAGCCGGGGATGTACTGTATGGTGACTAATATAACAAAATAAAAATTATAAAAATAATAAATAAATAAATAAATAAATAAATAAATAAATAAAATGCAGCATGAGGTAGAGCTGCCTCCACCCCAGATGAGGCCCATGTGTGTGCAGGGCGTCGCTGTGCCACCCCAAGAGGGGTCGGAATGACGACGGGCCCTTACCAAGGAGCCTGGCGCCGCAACGGTGGGGTTTGGGGACCGCCAAGCCCCAGTGCCAGACTCACCTTGTCGCCAGGCCGCCACACGGGCCCATCGGGGCCCCGCGGCTCATTCAGGACGGGAGAAAGGGCAGAGGCCTCCGAGCCCCCGAATTTGTAAGATTAGGCATACTCCTAGAAGGGACCCAAAGTTTCATCATGCTGAAATATTTGATGGTAAGAGGGGACTTAGGAATGTCTTAAAGAAGTGGTTCAGAAGGTGTCAGGTGGCAGAGTTACTTCTCGAATACATTTTTTTCTAAGCAGCCACACTTACAAATTTCTTCTAAGTAAGTATACCGAAAGCAAAATGACGCTTTGGGTCGAGCTACCAATTTTTATACATCTTCTGCAGTTCGCCCAAGTTAGCTCACGTCGCCAGCTTCTGTCCTTCCAGATCGATGCGTTTAATAGCATCTGTCAGCAGCAGCTGCAGAGCAGCATTTTGATGGATCCCAACAATTTTCATCGGAATACGCTGGACACCACTAAGGGTGCCAGGGGCGTCGGCCCCGGAGGCGTTGCTGACCGTCTTCCCAGCAGAAGGGAAGGCCTGGCTGCAGAAGAGACTGAGGGGGCAGCAGCTGCCAGTCGGTTAACAGATGAAGCCCTGAAGACGATGTCTGTGCGGCTGTGTGTACCCGACTAGTGATTTCCGATATTTTAAGCCGAGATGTACACTCTGTGATTAAGGAGAGTCAGCTGATTCTTTCTGGAGTAATGAATGTGTTCAGGAACAAGAGCCTAAGAGTGTCTGGATTTTTAGGCAAATTAAAAATCAGAAAGCTTTCTTTACACAAGCGACAAATTAGGAGGTAATTAATCACATTAAATGAGGATTCACCGTGGAATCCCTTCAAACAGCCAGTTTCCCTCATCACTTAAAGAATTTGATTAACATTCATTAGCCTCTTCTATCAAGCATGGTTCCTCATACTGATTTCAACTGATTTAGTTCATCATAAGGAATATTGTTGCAGAGAAGATTCACTCCTACAAAATAACAGGGTACCTAATAGCACATAAACTGGAAATAAGATTTGTTCTTATTTAGCTTCCATTCTTCATACCTTCATGTGAGCTGTGAGCGTGCACCTGTGACTGCAAGCTCCTCGTGACCGAGGCCCCTTCTCTTTCCTCAGGGAAATAATGGTGACTTGGTTCTCTATTGCCCTAGAATAGTATGCCTCTCTTTTTTTCCCCTTTGCTTGTTTGTTTTGTTTCTTAAATTCCACAGGAGTGAAATCGTATGGTATTTGTCTTTCTCTGATTTATTTCACTTAGCATGATACACTCTGGCTCCATCCATATCATTGCAAATGGCAAGATGTCATTCTCTTCTATGGCTGAGTAATATTCCATTGTGTGTGTGTGTGTGTGTGTGTGTGTAGCACATCTTCTTTATCCGTTCATCAGTCAGTGGACACTTGGGCTGTTGCCATAGTTTGGCTATTGTAGATAATGCTGCCATAAGCATTGGGGTGCACGTATCCCTTTGAATGAGTAGTTTTGTATTCTTTGGGTAAATACCTGGTCGTGCAATTGCTGGATCATAGTGGGATAGTTCTATTTCTAACTCTTTGAGGAAACTCCATACTGTTTTCCAGAATGGCTGCACCAGTTTGCATTCTCACCAACAGTGCAAGAGGGTTCCCCTCTCTCCGCATCCTCACCAACACCTGTTGTTTCTTGTGTTGTTGATATTAGCCATTCTGACAGGTGTGAGGGGTATCTCATTGTGGTTTTTATTCGCACTTCCCTGATGATGAGGGATGTTGAGCATCTTTTCATGCTGACACTGTTTTTAAACCTGTTGTTTAGGAGAGAGTTTAAAAGGCAGAAAGACAGCTAAAGCACAGAAATTATAATTAATTAATTTAGTGTGTTATTTAGTAGTCTACCAGTCCCTTTCACCTCATTGTCTATCTGCTTCTGTCTTAGTCTCTTCAGACTGCTGTAACAAAATTCCACAGACTGGGTAGCTTAGAAACAACAGAAATTCATTTCTCCCGATTCCTGAGGCTGGGAAGCCCAAGATCAAGGCACCGGCATTGTGGCGTTCTGTTGAAAGCCTTCTTCCTGATTCACGGCTCGTGTCTTCTCTGCATCCTCACAGGGTGGAAGGGACTGGAAGCTCTGTGGAGGTCTCTTTTATAAAAGCACTGATCCATTCATGAGGGCCCACCCTCATGACATAAGCACCTCCCAAAGGCCCCACCTCCTCATGCTGTCCCGTTGGGGGTTAGGACCCCCATGTATGAATTTGGGGGGGACACAGCAGACCATAGCACCAAGCTTTCAGCATACTTGGCAAAACAGATGATCTGTGGGGAGAAAAAGTGGTAGAGGAAGAACCACAACTGAGCTAATATCAGAGGTCTTCATTCAGAAGGCTCAGGTGCAGAAGGCATTAATCATCAACACGCACGAGTGAAAAATGGAGTCCCATTGCAGCGGTCAGTGGAAAGGCTGGATGAAACACAAAACCCATTTCTATCACTTCCAGTATGCCTTCTTCCAGAGCAGGCACTCCAGAGGGATTTGTTACATTGGACCTAAGCAAACAAAAGTCGAATTGAGTTTTTAAAAAGTAAACTAAGGGAAGCCTAAAATTTAAAAACAATAGGACGGGGCCGTTCTGGCGAGTGTGCTCTTGCTTCTCCTCCCGGCACTGATGAGGGCAGGCCAGCTGGTCTCAGAGGAAGGACAGGCAGTTCCCTGGTGCTTACTCAGTGCTACGCTCTCAGCGATCGAAACAGGTCAGCCTCATTCATGTCCTATCAAGATTCATGGTGAAACTGACCCAGAAGATTCCGAATGTTTTTTTCAATGAAATGGAAAAATACAAATCACCTTTAGCTGGGTTTTTTGTTTTTTGTTTTTTTTTCTCCCTTTCTGAGGCATTCCGGAGGTGTGGGAGTCAGCTCAGCTTTCACAGGCATCAGCCTAGCGAATGCCTCCAGGATCTCTGGCAGGTCCTGCTGCCTGTTGCTTCGTTGAAGGATGTGGGGAGCACTCCATCCCTGAGGCTCACAGCTGATGCCATGAAGAGTGATAGTCTCCCTCTGATTGTGTCCATAAAGTGCCTTTTGCAAATTATTAGCAGATTGAAGGAGGTAAAGGCATTTGGGCCCAGTTTGCAGTTAGACAGAGGTCAGCACAACAGCCTAATATTTATTGAGCCCTTATTCTGTGCAAGGCGTTGTGATAGGCCTTTTTACATGGTCTGTCATCTGTATTACAAGTAATAGAAAACCTGACCAATAGTGCCTTAATCCCCAAAGGCATTTATGTTTTATTTAACGGGAAGTTTGGAGATAGGCAGACCAGTCTTGGCTTGGCAAGATCAACAGTATCGTCAAGGAGAAAGGCTCTTTCTTTCACTTTCATCCCTAATGGATTACTTTCATCCTTAGCTTCACAAGATGGCTGCCCCTATGCCAGATATCACATCTGCATTAAAGTCAGGAAAGAGGGGGAAAGAGTAGGTACCATGGGAATTACCCTTTCTTATATATTCCTTTTATAAGGAAACAAAATTTTTCCAGAAGCCCCTTAACCTACATCCCAGCAATCCCTCTGTGCAAAACAGGGACTCATAGATACCTCTAGCTCCAAAGGAGGCCAGGAAGGGAGTATTTAACTTTCCTAACTTTCCTAGCCTCTATGGGGAGGCAGATAAGAGGGGATGGGGAGTGGATCTTAGCTTAGTTAAGCAACAGTGTCTGCCTTATTTGGATTATTGATTTCATCCTCACAATAGCTCTATGAATGGAGTACTGTAGTTACCCCCAGTGTGCAGGTGAAAAGACAGAAATTAAGAGACTTGCCCAAGATCAAGCAGCTAATAAATGCTTTGGCTTATAGCTTTCACCATAGCAGGCAGCCATCTAGCAAGATGGTTAAGAAGGCAAGTCACTGAGATAGATTGCCTTCTAGGCTCTGAATCCAAGCTCTACTTTCTTTTAGTTATATGTCTTGAGGGGTTATTTAACCTCTTTTCACCTTGGATTGCTCACTTACAAAATGGGGATAACTTTCCATTTATGGTGAAGATTAAGTGACTTAATACTTGTAAAGTGCCCAGAAAATTTGGCTTGGAATAAGCACTAGCAACCTGTTAACTAAGAAGCTACGAAGACGGCTCATTTATAACAGCCCTAAACTGGAAGGAACCCAGATGCCTCCCACTGGCAGAAGGGATCAATAAATCGTGGTGTAATCACACAGCTGAATACCATGCAGCAGTGAAAAAGGATAGGTTATTAATACACACGACAACATAAGATAGTCTCACAGTGAGTGAAAGAACCCAGACATAAACGAGTACGCACTGTATGCCTCCACGCATGTGGAGTCCAAAAACAGGTGAAGCTAATCTAGGGTGATGAAAGTCAGAATAAGAGTGACCTTTGGAGAGTGACGTCTGCGAGAGGGGATGAGAGAACTTTCTGGGCTGCTGGAGAGGTTCTGTACCTTGATCTGAGTGGTGGTTATGCCGGTATATACACATGTAAAAATTCATTGATTGGTACACTTAAGATTTGTGCATTATACTGCACGTATGTTATACTTCTATTTTAAGAGTACGTAAACAATTTTAAAAAGAGAAAAACAGAAACGATGATGCATACCTGTTTACGCTGACTGGCATTTCTGGAGGACACTCCTAGAAAAAAATGGTAGCAGGAAGAGTAAGGAGGGCTACTGGTCTTCTCTCAGAAAGCCTCTGCTTCCCCCGCCACCCTCTTTCAGAGGATACTTCCTCTGAGTCATGTGCCCAGTCATCGAGATGTGTTTGTCTTGGAGCCATCCTTGCCCTCTTGCCTGACCGTGGGTGGTCAGGGTGAGCTTTAGTGGTGAGGCAAACAGAAACACAACATCTGATGGCATTTCTTGGGCATTATCCTGTAATGAGTCAGATTGCCTACTAACTGACCCATACAAATGCCAGGATGCATCAGTCTGGGGTGCCCCCGAGGACTGTCCTTCCGAAGGCAGACTGCCATGGAGCTGACCACCTACAGAGCTCCAGCTCTTCGTGTGGAACAAGGGGTCACAGATGGTAGCCTCGCTGACCTGGGGACGATGTGGGGGCGGGGGGGAAGAGGTGGGCAAGTACATTTAGGCTGAGAAGGCAGTGGTGCCCATGGCCCAGGGCTGCCTTAGCCATCTGGGCGGTTCAAAGCCTGAAAGATCCTCTGAAGACGTTTAGAGTCAGACCAGGATAATATTAGGGGCTTTCTTACATTTTATAGTTTTCAGGGGCTACAGGGGATGGGAAATAATCTATTTGTGATTTGGGCTTTTCAGGGGTAGGGTGGAAGGAAGGGTATGGCACCCCTCAACCAGGCAAGAGACCACTGCAGTTTATAAACACCCCAAACACAAAGACCTCTTTTCTGTTCAATCCCACAAAGATATATTTTTTTAAATTTCAGAAATTGATAGAGCAAACAGGAGAGGGACAGGTTGCTGAATTGTGCCTCCAGGCCAGAGAGTGTGGCCAGCGAGCACTCCCGTGAATGTAGGGAAGAGAGAATCTCAGCCTCAGCTCTGGGTAAGGAGAGGAGTGGCTGTCTCTGCTTAAATTTGGTCACTGCAAGTCACCCAAAGTGCACCTGCACCCCACCTGCACCCCCTCCGTCCCCTGTGCTTGGGAATGCCTGAAAAGCCTGCCCTGAAGTGAGGCCTGGGGAGGGGTAGCCTGCCCACCAACGCTGCCTGGGAAATATGTCCAGGGCGGTCTCTATCCTGGGTTTGGGTGGGCCCAGGCCCAGCTTTGGCCTGCACTGCCCCAGGAGATCCCTGGCCCCACGAGTTCCCAGGTCACCAGAGGGATCCTCTGGCTGTGGGCTGCAGGGCCCTGGAAGGAATGCAGCCTGGGCCACAGACACGAAATAATGTAGAGCAGTACATATTTAGACAATTTCCGTGTGGACCTTTGTGTGTATGCTTGTCCTGGACCGCACAAATGTTGGGACAGGACCTATGGAAGGGAAGAACGAGAGAACCTGACGCTTGTTCAGAAATCCCCCCCCCCCACCTGATGGAGGTCTTAGACTGTCTTCTTCTGTCAGCCTACTACACGCACTGTACACGCCCATATTCCCCTCGACCACAAAGCAGCCAACGAGAAGGTTCTCGCCCTCCCTACATTGTCTCTTTCTCTCCACTCCTCCACCCTGAGGATCCCCAATAAGGTACCTTCGGAATTTTGGGTACCTGTTGGCATACTTGCTCAGCCGCTTCCTGAGACCAAGCATCACAGTCCCCATGCAACCAAAGATAATGAGTTTTGGGGGGCATCCTACTGACAAAAGACAGTTGTTGCTTTTGGGGGAAAGAAAGAACATGTTATATTTTTTTCTCCAGGAAGCACAACCTTCTTCCCAAATGTTATTCTGTCATTAGCATTCCCAGCACCCACAGGGAGCCTGGTGATATCATTAGTCCTGACTTTATGGAGAGAGAAATTGAGTCATACACCAGGTCTGTAGGTTCTCATTTGGTGGCTCAAAAACAGAAGCGTTTTTCCTCTTTTTGGACTAGGATTGCCTCTCCTTTCCATCAACAAAACACTCGGGAGAATATGGCTTTTCTACTTCAAACAAGTGTCTTCTTCAACCAGTTTGATGGCTGTGGGGCATACACATTCTGTCTAGTCATATGATAGCCTTCAAATACCATATGGTTGGACCAGGCTCTGATTAGTGGTGGTTTTGCAGATGTTAGATGAATCTTCTGGAATGGTGGGTGCCCTCAGTTGGGAATTTTTGTGAAAGTCCCTTACAATGGCTTCACTCAAACTAAAGAACACAAAGACCTAGTATTGATACTAAAAAATATCTATCATCGTAAGATTATTTTTACTCTCTCTTTTTCTGTCTCTTGAACAGAAGGGTAGCCCATTCAGTGAAGAAATGCTAAGGCCAGCCTGGGTTTGGGCCAACTGATCGATGGCCAGCGTCTCCAGGGCTGGTAACTCGGGTCTGTATCACGCCCAGAAAGAGGAAATCCCTGCAGTCTCCAAAGTGGAAACGAGCAAGCAAAAATAGCAAACATCTGTTTGGAGACCCATCTACAGTTTCATATTAGCTGATGGTTTTTATGGAACTTACAGACGGATCAAAGGGAAGATGCATTTGTGCTATGAGGGCCCAGCCTATAAGCCAGAGAACACTTCCGTTTTTCGAAGGGTAGAGAATCCATGTTTTCACTCAGTGAATATTTACGGAGTCCCTTATCTGTGCCAGGCACTAAGACATAAAAAATAAGCTGCAGGCCCTATCATTAGGGCTCCCAGACGGTCGGGAGACCAGCCTGGAGAGACACTATGGCTCGGTATAATGTGTGCTACAATTAAAATCTGTGTGAAGTGCTATGGCCCCATTAAGTTGGAGAACACGTTACAGGGGGGTAAGGCTCTCGAGTTCTCAGAATTGGGATGGGGAGAGGGATTTGGGGTAGGAAAACCAGCACAGGCAAAGGAAGGGAGGCAGACGGTAGGGAATAGTTCAGATTGCTAAAATATGTTTATTTTAGGAATTGTCTGAATTCCTATTAAGAGCCAGGCAAGGAGGATGCTTGGTGAGCAAATCCACTATGGCCAGTGCTCCGTGTGCAATTTGGAGGCTGGAGAGGGAGGCGTGCATTAAACAAAGCTTCTTGTAAGCAATCACATAGTTAGCACGCCAATGTCAGAGCTATCTGGTTAAGGTCTGGGGTGCTCTGAGCTCAGGAGGGCTTGGGGGTGGGGGAGGGAGGGATTTAGCAGGAGAATCAGCGAAGGCCCTTCAGCTAGCTAACCCTGGCATGATGAATAGGAGTAACTGGGGCAGAGAGGAGAGAGCACTGTTTAGGCAGAAGGAAGAGAATTAAGGGAAAAGCCTGGTGTGTTTGAGGGCCTGGTGGGGAGCAAGGCTGGGGGGGCAGACTGGGGCTGGATCATGGAGAGCCTTCCAGGCCTTGCTTATGAGGGAGCAGAAGGCTAGCTGAAGACAAAGCATAAGCTGACACCCTGCAACCTCTCCCCCACCGCACCTCCACTCCCACTCCTGGGTGGGACAGGCATGACTTTCTTCCAGGAATCTCCCAACTATCTTAATGTTAATACCTTGCTAGAGGGGAAAACAACCTTAACATGACAATGGCAAGCCCTCTGGTATCTTGTAGGTATCTTGTAGGGCCCCTGGGTGGCCTTTGGATCAGGTCAGGATCCCAGGGTCCTAGGATTGAGCCCCCCACATCGGGCTCCTTGCTCAGTGGGGATCCTGCTTCTCCCTCTGCCCCCCTCCCCCCCGCTTGTGTTCACAAGTGCTCTTTCTTACTCTCTCGCTCTCTGTGTCAAATAAATAAATAAGATCTTTAAAAAAAAAAAAAGGAAAGAAAAAGCATATGAAAGTTCTTTTGAAACCTCTCTTTCCCTTATTTCCCCCAACTCCTGAGTATACAATCACCGCCCCTCAAGACCCCAGGGCAGCAGCTCTTTCTGCCCACAGGTCCTATCCCTGTGCTTTGATAAACCACCTTTGGCACCAAAGACGTCTCAAGAATTCTCTATTGGCCAACGGCTCCGGACTCCACCCCACTGAACCTCACCTATATTATAAAACCACATCATTGCTGGGGACTTGAAGTTTTAGCCTCAGGTCAGAGAGAAACCAGTGCAGGCTGCCCGTCCTCCTGTCAAGCCTCAGAGGGGTGTGTTGTGGCCCCCTTGGCCTCTCAGGAAGCTCACGGTGGTGGCCCTCTGGCTAACCTTAGCAATCATTTAGCATGCAGCCCTCAGCAGCCATGGGGCCTCTGCCAGGCAGGCCTGGCGTGATCCGCGAGACCACAGGCAAAGGCAACACACAGCCTGACTTGGCAGCAACGGAAAGGGCCTGGCTGCGTTTTGATCGAGTTTCACTGAATTTGCCAAAGCTTTGTCACATGTTTCCTCAGGTACTTGACAAGCCAAGGGCAGGAAAGGACAGGTTGGGGGTGGTGGGCGGATGATGGGTAAGCAGCACCGGCAATCAGGCTACCAGGGACTCTAGCACTGGCCCACGTTGCTGCCCATGAAACCCAGGAAAAGGTGACAGTTGGGGGCGTTCATTGCCCCCTGGCTGCCAATGCGGCCGAATGGCGCTGACACCCGGGCTGGCCAGGAGGCGGGAGCACGTGTGCAGAATGCAGCCTCTCTACCCTGGAATATCTCAGTACAGGGAGAACTCTCCTACCCAAACCTGGAGGCCCCCTGATCCCTTCTCCTAGCAAGGCAAGAAACTGGGGATCGAACCAGACACCTTTCTTTCATACATCAAAGAGACAGCAACTCTGGTACTCATCTCTCCCATAAAGGACAATGTACACGGAAATGAATAATTTTCTTTCCAACTAAGAATCTGCTTTTCCTCTGAGCAACAATCTGCCAGCTCTTCTTGCAACATAAAAGCTTCAACCTGACCAAACTTCAGGAAGGGCTGACATTTGTAAGCCTCCAAGGAGGAATTTCAGATTAGCTAAAGTTGGCCATCATTCCCTAGAACTCTCATCTGGGCCAAGTCTAAGAGATTTCCTTCCTTGAGTCAGCCCATTTCAGGCACGTAGGCCTGTCACTCCCCAGGTGGGGCACACCACATCTGGCAATGTCACTGTTTTGGAACAATGCACATTGACCTCTAATTTAGAGAGTAATGTGTTCGATTTCTTCATTCTAGTTTTTCTGCCGTTTTCTCAAGGAAATATTAGAACTAATTCTTTTCTTTAGGGGAAAGTGGCTCTATTTGGAATGGGAAGGTGTATGGGGCATTATTTCAGCTGCCCAGACTCCCATGGGCTCCCCCGTGCTTACCCTGTAATGGTGGTTGCTGCAGTAC
This sequence comes from Ailuropoda melanoleuca, assembly GCF_002007445.2. Classification (NCBI taxonomy): domain Eukaryota; kingdom Metazoa; phylum Chordata; class Mammalia; order Carnivora; family Ursidae; genus Ailuropoda; species Ailuropoda melanoleuca. Next base: position 52,148,528 of record NC_048228.1, on the reverse strand, counting down.
ATTCTACCACTCTTTTCGAGTCAAGGACACAGTGGGGGGGGGGGGGTTGGGGGGGGGGGGAGGTTCAGTGTCAGAGGTGGATGCTCTAGTTCTGAATCTCTCCCTACAGGTTTCTTTCTGGGCCACACAGCCCCAGCTCCCACTCTTAGAAGTATGAGTTCACTTACACCACGTTCTGCATCCATCTTCCATGTATCATATGAGGAGCTGTACTCACTTACCTCATAGCCCCTTTCTAGCTCTAAAAAAAAATTTTAATCCTGAGAAAGTATACATCCTTATGTGTTTGACTTATTCAGTTTGATATTCCTTTGGAAACACAAATCCATCATGTGAGAAAGCAGAAATGATACTTCCTCAGACTATCTCCATGATTCTGAACATTGAAGTCCTAACCCCCAAAGTGATGGTATTTGGACTTGGGGCTTTGGGGAAGTGATGAGGATTAGAAGAGATTGTGAGGGTGGGGCCCTCGGGATGGGATTGCTACCTTCAGGAGAAGAGACAGCAGAGAGCTTGCTGTCTCTCTTTCTCTCTCTCTCTCTCTCCCCATGAGCGCACGTGAGGAAAGATCATGTAAGGACACAGAGAGAAGGTGGCCACCTGTAAGCCTTGAATAGAGCTCTCATCAGAAAACACCAGAAACTGAATGGGCCCACACCTTGCTTGGACTTCCCAGCCTCCAAACTGTGAGAAGCAGACTTCTGTTGTTACAGCCGCCCAGTCTACATGGGACTTTATTCTGACAGCCTGAGCAGAGGAAGACAGCAGGCGTTCCCTGGGATACTCCTAGCAGGCCTTGGATGTCTTCATGCTGAAGGAAGACCCCCCGCCACGCGATCAGAATGTATGGAATATGCACCATCACATAAGGCAGGGCAGACGCTTCTGATGCCTTGTTCCAGTGAAGATGCCCAGCTCTGTCACAGTCTCCTGCACTGTTGTTTTGTTAGGATTAGGAATTGCTTGAACTGGACTGTAAAGTATTTTAAATAAGTACTCAGAAGGTAGCCATGGGAGATGAATGACCACCTCCAGTTCTCTTTGGAAGCAGGAAGGGTAGGAGCTATAAAAGTATATTCATCAGAGTTAAACAAGGAAAGAGATATTTCTAGCAAGAAAACCAATTACTGGAGCATGTTCTTTCCAGCACTATAATGATGTTCATGGGCCAGCTTTTCAGCTCCCCTGGAAATGACAATGCCAGTGTCACCCTGAACATCATACACTTTAAGTGGCATCTTGTGTGTTCTCATCCTTTCAAAACCAACTCAAATGTCCTCTCTTCTGTGACCTGTCTAAATGTCATTTGAAAATGACATTTGTATACTTCTGCATTCCACGGTCCCTATACAGGATGTACCCATCTTACTTCAGGGCTCCCACTGTAACCTGCTTTTGCTTCAGTGAGGCACTTACCACATCATATTACAGGAAGCTGGGTGTCCTTTCTGTCCCGCTGGATACTGAACTCTCAGAGGGCAAAGCCACAGGCATAGGAGCTACTCAGTAAAAGAATGAATGAATGAATGAATGAATGAATGAATGAATGAATGAGTGCTCCTTTGTGTTTGACTCATTCCTCATGTATCCCAGGCTTCCAAAGGCTCTGACTTGGCTACCAGGCTGAGACCGTCTCTGCCTCCTTCTGCCCGTCTATTTTATGATACTATTAACAGGAGTTAAACATCGTCATTTTGGGGTTTTCACCACAGAATAATGAGCCATGGGAGCTACCAGGATGCAGAGCCAGTCAGCTCCAAAGGTCACATATGAAGATCCAGCATTTTAATAGTATTTCCCCCAACTGTTGTTTTTGTCCATATTTTAAAGATCTCTTGCTCTGTATTCGTTCAGAAATTGTTGACACTTCAGAGCTGCCAAAAGTCCACTATGGCAACATGGACTATTATGGGGCCAAATTTAGGTCTGCCCTCCTATTTACTAGGAGAGAAACTGTCTTATAGTTTATGGTCTTGACCAACTCCTTTTCAATAAGATAAAGCCAAGTACTTCGATAACAATTCAAACGTTAAATTCAGTTAAATACGAGAAAACTGTTTTCAGGAGAGATTCTGTAGCACAGCTTGTCATCAGCTGCGGAGTCGACCGTGCCCCAGCATGAAGAAGTAAGCAGTTCTCCCCCAAGTGTCTGAATGCATCCACACACATCTTCCCCCTTCCTCTGTGCTGGAATCTAGCCCATGTTTTATTCCTTATGAAGTCTGATCATGGATAGCCATTACCCGTATGCTACCTCCAAGGAAATCTCCTCAGAGCATGGAGGGTTAAAGAGTTGAAGACCGGGGGCGCCTGGGTGGCACAGCGGTTAAGCATCTGCCTTCAGCTCAGGGCGTGATCCCGGCGTGATGGGATCGAGCCCCACATCAGGCTCCTCTGCTGTGTGCCTGCTTCTTCCTCTCCCACTCCCCTGCTTGTGTTCCCTCTCTCGCTGGTTGTCTCTATCTCTGTCAAATAAATAAATAAAATCTTAAAAAAAAAAAAAGAGTTGAAGACCTAACATGACATCAGGCATAGGTATGTGTCATGGTAGAATGACAGAGCATGAGGCTGCCTTTGCAAGCAAGGTTCCTGCGCTCACATAACACTGTGTAGGCAGCCATTCCTGAGGTAGTTCTGATGGATGTGGCCATACTGATACGTAGAAGAGAACAGAGAGATTCTGGAGTATTTTTGGATAATGTTCTTAAGTTAGTTCTCCTTCCTTCCTTCCTTCCTTCCTTCCTTCCTTCCGTCCACAAGTACTTACTGAGCACTTACCATGACCTGGGCACTGTCCTAGGCTTGGGAGAAACAGCAATGAATAAGACCAGGGCCCTGTCCCTCATGGAGCTTACATTCTGATAGAAGAGAGATAATAAATAAATAATAACATAATTTCAGGAAGAAACTTCTATTTTATGGGGGATAAAAATGAGCAAAGGGTGTGGTGGTTCTTCAAGAAACCAAACATAGAATTACCTTATGATCCACTATTTCCGTTTCTGGATATATACCCAAAGGAATTGGGGCCAGGGTCTCCAACAGATATTTGTACCTCAGATTCATAGCATTATTCACAGTCACCAAAAGGTAGAAACAACTAATCAAAGTCCATCAGTGAATGAATGGATGGATACAATGTGGTCTATATATACAATAGAACATTATTCAGCCTTAAAAAGGAAGGAAATTCTGACACATGTTACAATATGGATGAACCTTGAAGACCTTATGCTAAGTGAAATAAGCCAGTTACAAAAGGACCGTATAATATGACTTTACTTACATGCATTACCTAGAGGAGTCAAATTCATAGAGACAGAAAGTAGAATAGTGGTTTCCAGGGCTGGAGAGAGGGAAAAAGGGATACTGTTATTTAACGGTACCGAGTTTCAGTTTGGGAAGATGAGAAAGTTCTGGAGATGGGTTAGTGGTGATGGTTGAACAGGAATGTGAAGGTACTTAATGCCACTGAGCTATATGCTTAGAAATGATTAAAATGGGACGCCCGGGTGGCACAGTCAGTTAAGCCTCCAACTCTTGGTTTCAGCTCAGGTCATGATTTTAGGGTTGTGAGATCGAGGCCTGATTGAGCCCAGCATCAGGCTCCACGCTCAGCATGGAGTCTACTTGAGATTCTCTCTCTCTCCCTCTGCCCCTTCCCCCACACCCCACACTCCCTCCCTCTCTCTCCAATAAATAAATCTTTTAAAAAATGGTTAAAATGGTAAATGTTTTATGTATTCTAACAATTAAAAAGTTAATTATTTAAAAAATAAGCAAGGAGCTGGAGTAGGAATGATTTTAGTTAGGATCATCTGGGAAGGCTCCTCTGAAGAGGAGGTGGCATTTGAGCAGAGACCAACCTGAACGCTGAAGACAGCATGGGGTGACATAGGGGATTAGTTTGGAATTTTGTTCTAAGTGCAACAGATTGGCTTTGGAGGGTTTTGTCTAGTTAAAGAACCCGCTCTGATTTACCACTTTAAAAGCTCACACCGGCTGCTATGTGAAAAATGACTGAAAGGGAGAAGTCTGGGAGGCAGAAGACCAATGAAGAGATGATGGCAGTTGTCTTGGCAAGTGACTGGTGGCTCAGGTGGTGTTGAGATAATGGGGGAGGTGGGGAAAAGTGGTTGGGTTGGGATATATTTTCAAGGTAGAGTCATCCTGATTCGCCAATGGATTTGATATGGGGTGTGAGGGAAAGAGGTGCATTAAGGGTGATGTCTCAGTTTTTAACTGAGCAACTCAGTGAAAGGGGGTGCCAGCCACTGAATGGAAATGACTAGGGTAAAAGCTAGCTGGGGGATGGTGAGGGGCATGAGGACTCCATCAAACGATGGTTTACATAAAAAGTGAAATCAAAATCCAGGACTAGCTGAGTGATACACATAGAAGCCATTTATTAAGTACCTGAATGAATGAAAGAATTAATTAGTTAATTAAATGGAATGTGTAAAATGGAGGGAGAAAGGAAGGAAGAAAGGAAACTAATTCTAAATGTTCTAAAATGTGAAGGAGAACGTTTTGCAAAATGATACGACCGTAAATACGCCAACTAGAATTTGAAAGAACTCGGTTCCAGTCCCAGATAACATTTCCAAACCTCAGATTCCTCCTCTCAGCTTTTATTCTGGGACTTCCTGCCTTTCTCCCTTCACAGGGAATGTGTTCACGTCTTGACTCATCGCACCAGCAAGCCTATAGACCTGGTATCACTGTGCATAAATGCGAAAGCAGACCTCACAACCTCTGGGGCAGGGAACGGCCAGTCCATCAGCTCCGCACTCACCAACCACGGCTTCCCCACCCTCAGCACACGCCCTGGGCATCCCCGCAGGTATTGGGGTGCAGGCCCCATAGCAATCCAGACAATTCCCAGGAAAGGTCAGTTCCCCAGAGAGTCTCACTTTTTAAGAGCACAGTTTTAAGCAAGCAGGAGACAAGATTAGTTAGTTCCATGGACTGGCTAGACATGTGTTGACTGACCCACTCATTGTTCTTCCTGGGCCTTCAGGCTGGTTCCCACGGATAGTCACAAAGGGAGGAGGGAGCAGTTAGTGGGAAGAAAATATTCACAAGTCACCTTCACAGTTGGGAGGGCACAGTGCAAAATGAGGAAGACGTGTGAAATGCTGTGAAGCAGCCCGGCCTGTGAGGCGTCCATCCGCTAACCACGTTTGTGCTGGCTCTTCCACAGGACTGAGGGTGCAGAGCCTGCCTACTGCAGCCCCCTGGCCTGTTTCTCTTCCGGCAACCGCTGTCCCTTCCACGGCCATCTGGACGAGCTCTCCACAAAGCCCTCCTGCCTCCCCGACCAGGGGCACGCCCTGCAACTCGGTCTTCCCAGTTGCAGCCTCGGCCCCAGCACCTACAGCCCCCAAGAACATTTCCACAGAGCACAGAGAAGAGGAGCCGAGCAGCCCAGCCTCTCACTGGGAAGGCACGGGCACAGAGCCCTCACCAACTAGCGGTGGGGTGCCCTTAACAGCCGCCCCCTCAGAACACAGCGCAGGCACTCCGGAGGAGGCAAGCCGGCCGCCGACAGGGTCCCAGCCCCCCTCTGAGGCCCCCGCCGAGTCTCCCACCCTCAGCTCCCCTCAGGCTCCAGCCTCATCACCCCCACCCCTATCAACCTCACCCCCGGAGGTTTCTTCCGCCTCCTCCGCCAGCACCAATCACAGCTCTGCTGAGACCAGCACCAAGCCCACGGGAGCCCCAACCACCCCAGAGTCCCCAACAGAAGAGCACGGCTCTGCCCACACACCCACTTCCCATGCCACAGACGAGCCGGTGGCCACACAGACAACACCCCAAGCAACAGTGCCAGCCAAAGTGACCTGCGTGATGATGGACATCGAGACCACTGCCTCCCCCGGGGTGATCATGCAGGAAGTGGAGCACGCGCTAAGCTCAGGTGAGTCTCCGTCCCCAGCACGGAGATGTTAACGATGCAGTGCCATTAACCCCACACTACTGATTTCAGCTTGCATTTCGGAGTGCAGAGCCTCAGCTCAATTCACAAGAACTTCCACAGAAGGACAAACTGGCTTTTAGTCCCTTGATTAGCTTCCACATGCTATCTCGCTAATGGCCGCCGGTCTTTACGACTTGCCTTCACATGTCACAGAGAACGTCAACGGGGGAGACAGTATACACAGAGGGGGTAACTGTGCAGCTTTTGGCCAAGCTTCCTAGGTTTTAGTTCTGGCTTCTGCCCTTGGGCAAGTGACTTCATCTTTTTGTACTGTTATTTTTCCTCATCTGTAAAATGGGGACAAAATAGGTTCTGTTGGACAGGATTCTTGTGGGGATTAAATGAGATGACCTATGAAGTGCTCAGCACAGTTCCCAGCGGGCAGTAAGCACTCAGGAAATGTCAGCTATTGGTATTTTGCTTGGTGTACTAACAAAAGTGCTTACCTCATGGAAACCAGTCAGGCCAAGTAGGATGGGGGGAGCGGGAGGGAATTTGCTTATTCTTTATAGTCACTGATATATTTCTTGGGAAAGACAATAAATTTTACAGGACATCACATTTGTTTTTATTCTCCCAGCAGTCCTCTGAAGTCAGTATTATTCTTATCTCGATTTTGCAATCTTGGAAATTACGGTGAAGAGAGATTTAGGGGTCTCTTCTGAGGTCACATGCATCTGGCATTGACGTAAAGATGGTAAACTTTAGGGTACTGGGCAGGAAAAGGCTTTAGTGGGAGCGTTTGGTCTCCCGAGTGAGAAACAGTGAGGTGAGAACAGCCAGAAGGTGAAGGGGCAAACGGAGCTGCGGCCCCTTCCCTGGGGAATGTTCAGAACACAGCTGCACGACCAGCTGGGGTCAAAGGCATGGCTGTGCTGAGGAGAAATGAACATCTTTTAACAAACAGTCAATAAGCAACCCCTATGAACAAAAACTCCCATGAACAGTAGAAGTGGGGAGACAGGGCTAAGATAAACAAGACATGATTCCTCAGGAAAGAGCTCACAGTTTACTAGGACATGAAGTCCCAAAGAATTGTGTATTCTTATTTCAGAGGCCCGGTATATCCGTGAGAGTCCCCACGAGAGAGAGAGATACAATCACACTGGGATAAAGGAATTAATCTCAAAGGTCTTGGCCGGGGTCTGGGGGAACTACAGGGGAGCATAATAGCAGAGCTGTTATGAACCAGGCCTAGGAGGAGGGAACAGTCACCAGAGCCCGGAAAGAGAGTCTTGTAGAACAGACCACCTTGATAGAAACAGTGACTCTTGGTTGAGAGACACCACTGACTCAAGTTTCATCTCCTGGGAGCGAAGGAAATTAATCTTCCACCCTCCCTGTCTCCCTTCCCCCTGAGATGCACCCAGAAGCGAAGAACAGGGAAAGCCACCACATCCTCTATCCAGGTCAGCCTCCCGGAGGGCTCATCAGGGAGCGAAGCAGAGAAGGCCAGAGAGGGGCACAGCCAAGTTCAAATGTTGATTCTCTGTGCAGCCCCCATCCCCACCTCCGGCTGGCACTCATCACACAGCATTTAGATGTGCACTTTGTCTCCACACCAGGCCCACGCCCCCACTTGCTGCCTGACGCTCACCGTGCTTCCAGCATGCAGGGACCATCTCAGCATGGACCCAGTCCCTGGAATGGAGTGCGTGCTGACTTGACTCAGCATCTTAAGGACTCTAGCAAAGGGGCCAGCAAAGTACAGGCTCGCAGGGCTCCTGATCTCTTCTCTCTGTCCCAGTTCAGGCCCTCCCTGCCACCCCCTGTGACACTGCTTCTTCAGTCTTCTAGCTGGTCTCCCTTTCTCCACTATCTGTCCCCTCCAGAACACCCCAGGCATGGTAGATTCATATTTCTGTGCTCAGACTCTGAGCTTGGCATGCAAGAAATCTCCGTAATCTGACACAACCTACTACTTTCCGCGAGCACCCTCGTTCCATGGACTGGATTAGCTAAGGTAGCCCAGACCCAGCATTCTGGCTTGTGTTGTACAACCTGTGACTTCCTCAACTCTAAGCCAGCAGGGTGAAGAGGTACAAAATTAGTGACAGACCTGGATCTTAAGCCTTTATAGTTCTAGGGAATACTGCACCCAGGAGCAACCCCAGGGTGAATTAAGGAAGGACTGAGGGACTGACTTGAGAAGACACATGGGGGGCAGGGTGGAGAGAGAGAGGGTACATTTCATAGACCAAAAAGGATTTATCCTTGTGATCTAGTAAATCAAAAGATATTTTCTGTGTATCTACCAGTATATTGTGCTTGAGGCAAAAGACAAGACCCGTCTTTGAGATTTCATAGCTTCAGTAGAGAGAAAGGGCACAAATAAGTCTTCATACCACTACGATGACCACATTAGTTTCTCATCTGAGAAGGAACGGAAGTGGGTAGAAGGATCTTTGAGCAGATGGGATACAATCTGTTCATTTCAAAGGTGAAGAAATTATGTCCCAGAAGTTTGGAGTGCCTCGCCCAAGGTCACACCGCCCAGTGGCAGAGCTGGGCCGGGAGCCCAGATCCTGAAAACCACAATCAAGCCTTCTTTCAGCAGGCGGGGATCGTTGTGCTGCCCTTTCCCCAGCCCCGTGGGCCCGCGGCACCCAGAGACTGTGCTGGCAGATTAGTACTTGGGGGTGTTCTCGTTTGGAGCTCCTTGAGCTGCCTTCATACTGGCACTTCTTTTAGCGTTTCGTCTTACTGTGTATGAAGTTCACATGGCATATTTTTATTCATCCAAGGGCTTGTCCACTCAACACATATCTGAATGTGGTCACCAGTGAATAATTCTAAAACGAGGTAAATGCCATGGCAGTGACATGTGAGTAGGGGCTGAGGGAAGGTTCCCTCCATGATGGAGGAAGCTGAGTCCGAGGAGACGAAGGGAATTTGGACCTAAAGAGAGACAGGGCCAGGGAGGTTCAGGCGCTCGTGCGCAAATGCTGGGGGAACTGGTGGTTGAGAATCCGCCCAGCATGGCAGTCACCAGAACTGCTCTTGCGGAGGAGTCCAGCGCCCCCCACATCTGCCAAGTCTAGGGGTTAAAATGAGGCCCGGCTTGACCCGACCTATCAGCAGCATTGGCCAGGGACGGTCACTGCCCTGGGCTTTGAAGCCCTGTCTCCCCCTGACCTCCACGACACATCTCTCAGGTCTTCACCTGCCTGGCTGAGCACTCCTTCGCAGTCTCTGCTGCCTGACTTCGCCCCTCATCTCCTACACTGGAGCACCCCAGGGCCAGTCCTGCCTCCTCGGTCCCGACCTCTCCACACTCAGTCCTGAGATGATCTCATCCTGTTGCAGGACTTGACATGCTATCCATATGCTGATAACTTTGAGACAGATTTCTATCCCTGTTTTGTGTCAGTGAACTAAAGACATGTATGTCCAGTTGTCAACTAACTCATATCTCCACATGCGTGGCTCATGGGCGTCCCACACTGAATATGTATACGGTGAGTTCCTGATTTCCTCAGCCCTCCATCTGCAGCTCCCTCACCCTCCAGAAACCCTGGGCTAGTCCTGGACTCCTCCTTTCCTCACAGACTCCTCATGCAGCCCATCAGAGCTCAGGCTCCTCTCAGCCCCCTCGCTTCTCTCACCGGTATGGCTTTAATATTCCTATAATGGATCCCTACTAGCTCTCCCTTGCCAGAGAGATCCTTTTAAAACCTAGGACAGACCCTATCACTCCTTGGCTCTGACCCTTCTGGTCCTTGCCCTCTGAAGCACAGCCAAAGCCAAGTCCGTGTCACACCTGCAGTGCTCCCACAATCTAACCCGTGCTGTGTCTCTGCTGTCTTCTCTTCTTCCGCTTTCACCTGCAAACACACCGGCAGCCTTACTGTTTCCAGAACATACTGAAGACACTCTCGCCTCAGTCCTTTGTACTTGCTGTTCCCTCTGCCTGAAATATTTTCCCTCTAGGTTTTTAATGTCTCACTCCTTTTCACCCGTCCAGACTTTGTTTGGCTGCCATGCCCTCAGTGAGCCTTTCCCCTTACCCCTGTGTGAAATAGTCACCTCATCACTGTTAATCCCGTTACCCTGACTTATTTTCCTTTTGATTACTTACCACTTTCTGACTTTATCTCATTTATTTAGCGAGTGGGTGTCTGTTTTCCTCCATTAGACTGTCCGCTCCATGAAAGCAAGGAATTTGTTCACAAAGATGTAGGTTACATCCCCAGTCCCTAGAACAGAGTCTGACACATGTTCAATATGTGAATGAAAGAGTCAGTCAACCAATACCAGAGAAGTTGTTTAACCTCTGTGAGCATTTGTCATCTCATCGGTAAGATGAGATAAGGATAGTATCCCCATGATGAGATTATTGTAAGGTTTAACTAAGAAATTTACAGGTTAGTGGCTGTAGACCAATGGCTCAGTCAATGTCTATGATTGTTATTTCACTATGATTTATCATCATCATGGTTATTGCCATTTTGCTTTTGTTACTATTATTTTTTTTGTTGTCATATTTATCATAATGAAGAAGGCCCACCATCTTCAACAAACTCTTACTGAGCTTTGACTATGAGGCAGGCTTCTGGCTAGATACTGGGGATTTGGCCATGAATAAGACATCACTGTCCTCATGGAGCTTTCAGTGTATCATGTGCACAGCATGGCAAGTAGCGTAGTTTAGTGGGTCCCAGACTGCATGGAGGGGGGACTTGCAGAAGCAGGAAGCAAGGTCTCAGGACAAGTGTTAGAGGAACCTGAGGAGTAGGGTGAGGGGATTTACTTTACTTGCCAGACCACTGATGGTCATCGACAGCTTTGGATCGGGGGAAGGAAGTGCTGAGAATTATATTTTAAGGATAGTCCTGTGGCAGGAAGAGGTATGGTAAGTTGCAGGGCGTTCAGTACCAGAAACACATAGACCAGTTTCTACCTGGTTTTCAGTTTGCCATTGCCACTGATAGACCATGTCACTTCATTACTCTGACTTTAAGAGCTCTTAGATATAAACTGAATACAAGAAAGGCAGTCTTTCAGGTCCTTTTGGCTTATCATACCAGGAAATTGTGTATCACGATTATCCTCTGCTGAAGAAATGAGATCCGTATTCATATGAGACTTACCGAGAGTATACATGTTCTAAGAGTCAAGCTAGCAGTGGACACAGGTAAGCGCTGGGTGATCTTCAGAACATTCCAGTTAGGTGATCTCGATGGTATCTGCTCTACCAAAGAGATTCAGTAACTTAATCAAATTCTCACTTGAGTGACCAGACCAGGATTCCAGTTCCGTTCTCCTGACTGACCTTAAGTCAAGCGTTTGTTCTGCTACAGTGATCCTACCTGAAGTGACAGAAGTGAAAAGCTGGGGGAGGACCGATGGCCTCCATCACTACTGTGGAAATTAGCCACGTGGGATGTTGTCAAAGGCTGCGTGTGGCCAGCTGAGTCTATGGGGCGGGGCTGCCTGACGGGAAGGAAAGCAGGTGGTAGTCACAGCCATCCGAAAGCGGCCATGCAGAAGAAACGAGCTTTAGTTTTAGTTTTTCGGTTTTTGTTTTGCTTTTAAGGAAGAGAGACATGATTTGTTAAGTTGGGTCCTCTTGTGTAATTAATCGGCTCTTCAAGGGTGGACACTATGACTACGATATGTTTTGACCCATGACCCAAATTGAAGGGTGCCGTGTGCAATTCAGTGTGCAGCAGGTGCTTGATGGATTGACTGACATTGCACGAGTTATACTAGCGAGATCTTCAATTCTTGCAAATGCAAACTTTGAAATTATAGTCACTTTGCTTATTGCAGAGTGGATATTCTCTTTTGTCTGTAAAAGCCAACTGTCCACTGGCCTTACTGTGCCAGCTTATACTTCCCATTACAAAGGGAAGGCCATGTAATTGTGAAAATTGATGAAGGTTTTTGAACTTTAAATTGCTCATCTGAACCCCAGTCTTTATTCGGGGTGAACTGTGCTAATAAATACCCTTCTATAAAGGGCATTTGTCAGGCACAGCCATCTAGACAGCCCTGCATCCATACCTGCAAGGGACTTTTAGCTCCACATGACATTTCCTCATTCCATGATTAACTCTTAGGACAAGCCATAGATTTGAAAAAGAATGAAGTCCTAAAAAAGGTGGAAGTCTATTTTTTAAAGTACACATAGAAAAATTTTAGGAATAAAAAAAATGTATATTGTGGTAAGTTAATGACCATCATATTTAAATGATGTATTAAAATATGGTAAAAATATATATGATTTATTAAAAACACATAAGTGGGAAGATCATCTAAAAGAATGTTAAACATTTACTGACCAGATTCTTTTGGAATGCCCAGAATGTGTCAGGAAGTGAGAATCCTGAACGGCATTCTATCCCTCCTAGGCTCAGTGGTACAGACATCCCACTGTTGTGCGTGCCCAGGCCTGGCCTCTTACACTAAATGGTGCCGCCATCTTTTCATGTCACTCCTTCTTTACTCCCTACACCCTCTCCATCACCAAACACTGTTGATTTTGAAGTCTTGGTAGCTCCCAAATTCATCCACTTCTCTTCATTCTCCCTCTCATGTCCAGGCTCCCATAATCCCACTGTGATGGTCCCTTCACGTGCTCGCCTGCCCCAGTCTCTTCATCCTGTCCATTCTCCACATGGCAGCCAGAGGGATGATTAGACACAGATCTGCTCAGGTCACACATCACCCAGCTACCACCTGCATCCCAGCCCCTGTGGGGCCTCCCACAGCCCTGGGGATGAAACCCACAAGCCCAAAGAGCCATGCAGGGCCGGGCTGTGCCTGCCATCCTGCCTCATCCCACCCCGCCCACCCTTCACTCTCTGTACCTCCCACACTGGGGTCCCTCCGTTCCATGAACATGGTGATCTCCCTCTTGACACAGGGCCTTTCTTCATTAGAATGCTTCTCCTGGGAACCTGAAACACATCCCTTCACCAGTTAATTCCAACTCATTTCAACTCAAGGATCACCTGTTCAGGAAGCATCTCCTGGCCCCCAGTCCTGCTCTGGTCTTCTGGTTACAAACGGTCACAGTTCAGTTTTATCTCTTCTTCACATTTACTCCTGTGGCTCTTTGTGCACTGTTTACCCTGTGTTTCCAGGTACACGAGGGTGGGGCCTTGTCTGTGTCTCATATATCCCAGCACCTAACAGTCTGGTTTAACGACTAAATGTCAAACTTTAGACAATAAATCCACGTATTTTCTTAGCCTCATAAACTCTGACCTTTGGATTGAGAATGAAGAAAAACACTTTGACCTATTGTCTTAATCTCTCTGAGCTACGAGGACCAAAATCCCATGGGCCGGGTGGCCTGAACTACAATGTAGTTTTCAGAGTTCTGGAGGCTAGAAAGCACAAGATGGAGGCACTTGCAGGTTTAGTGCTTGGTGAGGCTCCCTGCTTCTTTGTTCACACATGGCCACCTTCTTACCATGTCCTCACATGGCAGAAGGGGGCACAGGAGTGCTCTGGCATCTCTTTTATAAGGGCACTAATCCCATTCATGAGGGCTCCACCCTCACGGCCTGTCACCTCCCCAAAGCCCCACCTCCTAATACTATCATATTGGGGGTAGGATCCAACATATGAGTTGGGGATTGGGTGCAGACATTCAGTTCCTAATACCTGTGCACACAGATACCCCTCCCCCAACACACTGCCATCATTAAAGACCGTCTAAAGGGCTCTCTGCTGCCACGGTGGGTTTCAGCCCAGCCCCCTTCCCACCACACCTCTCTTCCTACCCTGCTGACTCCCTCCTGCCTTTGGTTCCCATGGACTTCCGAGCTGATGAGATTATGGATTGCTATAAACCCTCACTCACATTTTAAAAAAAAATTTTGTGCCCACTTTTTGAAACTTAGGCTAAACCTCAAAGCTTGTGAATCCTGAGTAAATTCCCATAAGGAGCTCCAATGATCAGATTTTATTTTAGGTAAAAATTATTCTAAATACTTGTCTCTACTACTTTTTCTCTCCTTTGGTTTACTTTTACTTAATCTGAAATCTGATGATGAAATATTTCCAAAATATCCTTTGAAAAATATATGTCAAGGTAATAAAACCAGCTAGTTACCATTTACGTTGTTACCTAGTAGCTAGTTACCATTTCTGTTGTTACCTCGTAGCCGTTCAACTCCCTCCCATATTTTAATTGCCTCGGTATCACCTTTCATCACATTTGGATAGTTTCTGTCTCAGTGGAACACTTTCTTATTTTCTGTTTCAAATACTTTCACCAGTCATGTATGACTAAAGTGATTCTGGAAATGCTTCACTGAGAGAGTGGGAGTTCGCTTATAAGCATAGCTGATATCATTAATGAATCTATGGCTTGCTGTTTCACTGGAGAAACTGACTGGAATAGACTCGATTCTATATCCAGACCCTTTACCATAATCTTCTCACTCAAAAGATCATGTCTTTTCTTTATCAAATAATAACAGGAAAGTGAAAATGGATCAGCACCAATCCGTCATCTTTATCAGATAAGAATCTAAATATCCCACCCCAGAGTATTGACGGGGGAGCATTGCACCAGAAGAACACATGATGGATACTTAATTTAATACTGCCCTCAGCATAACTTGTGTCTCTGGTCTTATGAAAGAAAAATAGTGGCCAATAAGAGACAGCATTTCATTTAACAGTGCCTTGCTTTTATCATCAGACTCATGGCCTTCAGGTAGGAACCATAGTTTCAAAAATGAAGGGGAGGGGCACCTGGGTGGCTCAGTTGGTTAAGTGTGGGACTCTTGGTTTTGGCTCGGGTCGAGATCCTAAGAGTCATGAGATCGAGCCCCCCATCCAGCTCCAAACTCAGCACAGGGTCTGCTTGAGATTCTCTCCCTCTGCCTCTTCCCCTTGCTTGCTCTCTCTTTCTCAAATAAATAAATAAAATCTTTAAGAAAAATAAAATAAATTTTAAAATGAAGGTGAATTCAGGTTAAGATCATAAAATCTCAGTCAGTCCATGGAAGTAGGCCATCAAAAATACTTTGCCATATTTCTGTTTGGAGAAATTGTGGGGTCATTTTAAAGCCGGGCTCTGGAAGGGTAAGAATATTACTAATAGCACAAACTTTGGCATCGGGCTGCCTGGTTCAGATCTCACTGGTGCCACGTGCTGGATGGGAGATGTGAGCAAGTTTGTTCATCGCTGGGTGTCACGTTTTCCTCGCGTCTAGAATGAGGGCTGTAGCATTGCTGTATGTGGCATATAGGCTGCTTATTAACTGAAACAAGCATATGAAGTGTCTCTTGCGGAGTTCACAGGAAGTACAGGTTAGCGGATTATTATTATTACAGTGGGCAGCCAGCTCTTCGTGTGGGTACCAACAAGGGTTTGACTCTTCTAGACTTTGATATTCTTAACTTGAAAAATCAGAATGTTTGTAAAACACTTGAAGACCCCCAAAAGGATTATTACTGTCAATCTTAGGTAATAAGGATCCATTTAAGTACCTATCTATAACCCAGTACAGAAAAGAACAATCAAGAGTGTGAAAGGGAAAAACAACTACGTTCACATTTGAAATCGTAATGCTTTCATGGAACTTTGAAAATGCAGAGGAAAGGGGTAAAGAGTACACACGACTAGAGATTCCTAGCGGGGAGAAAAGAAATCTTGTGGGGAGCCGGGCTGGGGGGTAGGATGCAAAAGCTGAGCCAGGAGTTCGCCAAGGGCTCACCGGCAGCGGAGGGCAGAAAGGTAGGAGCTAGGGGTTGCATTTGTCTCTTAACTGGCCTCAAAGTTTGGAAATTTTTTCTTTCTGAAGTTTTTAACCTTACAGGCCTGCGTCTGGGAGAAATTAAAACATCGTAAAATACAGTATCCCGAAGCAGGTTTCTACCTGGCTTTGGTGACTCAGGACCTGGAGGCAAGGCTAAACGAACTGCTGATTCTGCAGGGATCCCTGAACCCTTGGGTTACAGTAATTACACTACTGTCATTGCCGTTGGCCAAGGTGTTGGGACAGGTGTCCTCTGCTCCCCACCCATATCCCATGATAAAAATCACAGATTTGCACACTGCTTGGCACACAGGGTTGGGCCTCTCTTTTGGACTCGGAGAGGTTCCTTTCCTTCCTTCTTGCTCCTGTCCCCTGAACCAAGGAAATAGCACTGTGGAAGGTCTCACTTGCTAAGGCTGGTGAACCCCGAAGGAATCAGAGCTTTTACCTGCACACTGGCTGAGGCTCAAAAAGGGCATATGCCTCCTTTTCTGGTTTATTTTACCCTCAGGATTGTTTTATCCATGGTCATGCCTCATTTTCATCATTGAAATACTAAAGAAAGAACAACAAAAAACCTCCCCTTTGGTGTCCACAGAGATAACTCTTAAACAAGACAGTGGCGTGCTTCCTACAATCCATTATTTTTTCCTTCTGAGTCGTTCACAAAGGGATGACTTCCCAGTTGAGATTCCCAACCTGGTCCTTCAGGTTGAAAGTCAGAGGCTACAGAAGGCTGACTTCCCAGCCTACACATTCCTCCTCCTCTCCCCTGCCCTGAAGCTAGTCATCCCAACCCAAGGGAAAGAACCCCAGGACGTTGTTTTGGGTCATTTCAATGCTAATTGCATTAAGGATGCTCAGGTAGCAGACTGATTTAGGGATTTCTTTTCCCTTTTCTGATTGACTCCTGAATACAAATATCTTTGTCCCCCAGTCAAGGAATAGGATGAGTTAATATGACAGAGCTGACCCGCTCACACTTACAGATCAGAATTTTCAGAAAAGGAAAAAGAGAATTCTTTGTCATCCAGGGCAAACAATAGAGGGGAGTCTCTGTTTTTGTTTTTGTTTTTTTCCTCCAGAAATCACCCCAACCCTGTGCCCCCTTCCCTATCCCCCAGGGATCTGAGCTGAAATTCCCACCCATGGCAAGTTGTGGTACTCTTAGCTCATTAGAAGTTCTAACTCAGCCCAGGCTGAATTATATTCATTGTATAAAGTAATTTAAAAATAGTGACAATAGGCTATAATGCCAGGAACTGCAAATCTGTGCCATAGGAGAGAGCGGAGAAGGGCAGAACTGACATGGGGCATGGCAGGGGACAGACATCGGGGCTTAGTTAGCATCATGGACCCAGAAATGCAGTCTTCCTCCATGTCTGCACTGCTCCTGGGAGGGGCTGAGGCAGGACAGTTGTCCCTCCTATGTCACATTTCCATCAACTTTGGCCTCCACCAAGCAGTAGTACTCATGAAACTGCCACATTCCCTAGGGCAGTGGCAGGAGTCGACACAGCATCTGCTGACCCCAACTTTCTGCCTTCCATTCTTTTTGGCCTCTTCCGGGGGGGTCTAAGGACAGCTGATGTATCCCCCAGCCTAGCATCTCATTCCCCCAACCCCTTTGAGAAACTGGTGTTCCTGGGAGCAGTGTTCCCAAAGTATGGTCCCTACATGGGTAGTGTGCAAGGTGCTGAACATTTTTTATCCTGATAAAACCTGTTTTTGTTTTCATGTGAATTTGAAAAAAGAATAAAATAGCACATTGAATTCACGACTCCAAAGCTATTATTGTTTAGGCTATATGTAGTAAATATCTAAAGAAAAATAATGACTTGATTTAAAGACATATATTAAGAAAATTACAGTGTAGGTGGTGTGGAGATGGCAGGAAAACACCATGAGAGTGGTATGGAGATGTGTGAATTTTGGAAACATTGCCGTGAAGTAGGGCCAGGATCCTTGTTTATTGTCTCAGCTACCAGCTCCACTTGGGATGAGTCCAAGAAATAGAGAATTTAAAAGAATGCAAACCAGAAATCAAATCTAGTCCCAGCTCTGCAGTTGATGGAGTCTGATCTCAACCGAATCCCTTAATTTCTATAACCTTCCATTTTATCATCTGTAAAATGAAGAGGTTAGATTCAGTGAACCTTCTTAGAACTTCCTTTCAGCAGAAAATGACACATTATCCCATTGGTCACAATCTCACTGGAAACAAAACCTGAATTTGAGATCTGCAGTCATTTCTAAGATACCCAGGTTGGCTCACATCTTCTCACATCAAGTTTTCTTACTGGCTTTAGACTTTTATGGATAAGAGGTGCCCAGAGCCTGTGAGACCCTTCTATTGCACTTCCTGATGGACAGAGTATTTTAAATACACTATTTAATTTGGAAAGATGCTCTGAAAGGAAGAGGGTGTTTCATCAAAGTTTGGCATCTCGTAAACAATAAACATCAGCTGTGTGGATGATTGAATGAATCCTCATTTTACAAGTAGAGATAGAGACACAACTGAGGCCATGAAGGTGGTGGTGGTGGTGGGGGGGGGTAAAGCGACTTGCCCAAGACTGTTCAGCTTGTGAGGGTGCCTGGGTGGTTCAGTTGGTTGAGCCTCTGACTCTTGGTTTCAGCTCAGGTCATGATCTCAGAGTGGTGAGATCGAGCCCCTCTTCGGGCTCTGTGCTCAGCACAGAGTCTGCTTGTCCCTTTTCCTTCCTCTCTGCCCACTCTCTCTCTCTCAAATAATTAAGTAAAATCTAAAAAAAAAAAAAAAAAAGACCATTCAGCTTGTGTCTTTATAAGGCCAGTCTCTATGCCAGGTCTTCTGATCACATGAAGTAGAAAAGCATGGGTTTGGGGGACCCAGCCTTAAAAGTCGAATCCCATTTTTGCCCACTAACCAGTTGAGCTGGTAACTTGAGTTACTAAGTTACTTGAGTAACAATTTGAATTTTTGGTAACTTCTTGGAGTCTTTATTTCCTAAATGCCCAAATGGAGATAAGACCCATCTGTGCCTGGCACAGGGTAGCTCGAGGAAATGATGGCTGCTCTGACTTCAATAACCAGGGTTACTTTCCTTTATGATTTTACTACTGTTCTTGGCACAATACTCCACATGTCCCCTGAGAGCAGTTGTTGAGCCAAGAATGAACTCAGGGCAGTCTTCAAGGAGACTCTGTGAATAGCATTCAGATGGAGGCTCACCCACGTTTCAGGAGAAATTCTCATTCCCCAAGGGCTCCTTTGGTCTGGGGAGTGCTGAGTGAGAGGAATGCTCCCTGACATTGACAGGAGGCTGCCGTGTGATCATCGAAATGCTGTGGGTGAAGAGGATGGGGAGCGCAGTTCCTAGAAACCCAGTCTAGTTCACATTACAAGTGTCAAAGGAGAGCTGGGATCGGGGGACCTGAACACGTAGTTCGAACAAATTGCAGGTGGGAAAGAGGCTTCATTAGTGTTGGGAGAGACTGTAATTGTAAGTGAAATGAAGAAACCTTAAGACCATGATAACCAGGGACAGTGTCCATTTGTGTGCCCTGGATTGTGTTCACTACAAACCCGGGCACCCTATGTCCCTAAAGTATAGCTCCTGTGCCCTCACAAGGAAGAGGAAACGAGCATTCGCTTGATTAATATTAATATTAGTTAATATTCATGTTTCAAGGACATATCTTCAAAGAGATTAATATTTTCAGTATACATCTTTAACTGTATGCTGCCTAAGTAGGTCAAATGCTTAGATAAAAGTGAAGCCAGTCCCCAAACCAGGTCTTCTGATTACGAGACAAAAGGGATAGGTATTGGGTATCCTGCCCCAAAGTTTGGATCCCCAGTCTGCCCACTAACCAATTCTGCCACGAAGCGAGCATTTAAATAAGCAAATAAACATGAAATAAAAGGTGCCAGTTGTGGTAATATTTGACTAAATTTGATAAAGTTTGCCTCTGCCACTCTGTGCAAAGGGATGAGTAAGCAATAATTTAATGATTTAAAGATTTGGAGATATGGGACAGTGGGGAGAAGGACTAACTTACTGAGGCAAATTTAGGTTTTGCTAATTAAAAACATTTCTGTAGCATATTTGCATGCAAGCTGTATGCCTTATAAAGGAGATCCATATTTGCATCATAACTACTAATAAAGTCCAATTTTTAAAATAGCTGTACTTTTGGAAGAAATCATATATTCTATGAATTTCTTACTTTGGGCCTAGAGAAATGAAGAAGTATATTTGGTATCCTAGGATTTAAGGGACTTTCGATCGAGAGCAGACATAAAGTCATGAGAGGGCTCACGTAAGACTATCAGTATAATAGCATATATTGTCTTTATCTTGTATGTATGTGCATAACTACCCATAGCTACATGTGTCAGAGTTAGCTATATACTAGAATGTTTATAAATTGTGCCATGCTAAGTAAAAGCGCAAACATCTAGAAAAAGAGGGCTCAAGATAAACAGCATTGCAGATGAGTTCCAAAGGAAGATTGGAGTTGACAAGGTTCTTGAAAATCATCCCTCTGCCCAGAACACTTCCACGGTCCCCATTCCCCACACTCTCATGGTATCCCCAAACACCATGTCTGGCTTTGAGAATACTCCCATGATTTGGGCCTGAATACCCAACCATTTCATGGTCCCTACTAATTTCCTTTACATCCTTTAATGGAGACTGTGGCTTTGGTTTTTTGTCAGCTCTGTAAATTGGGTGACCTTGGGTAAATTGCTTAGTGAATCCCTCAGTATTGAGGTCTCTTGAATCCTAAAGTGAAGGGGCGGGGCTATGCAAAGATCACAACAGTCCCCTCAGTTTGTGCTAATTTACAAAGCACTCCATCTCATTTGATCCTCCCAATATTCCTGTGAAGTGAAGAGGATAAGGGTTGTCCCATTTTTTAGATAAGGACACCAGTTGCATGTGCTTCCATCTCCAGGCTTAGCGCTGAACATTCAGTCCTGGAAATGTTAGGTATCTGTTCTCCATCTAGCTGGCTCCAGCCTCCGATCTTCATTGTTCTCTGTTCAAGTCCTGCCCATCCTTCAAAGAACAGCCTCATCCCCCAGATTCCAACTTTTATAGACACCCGCAAGTTAGAGGCAGAAATACAGAGTTTGGTACCATCCACCTCCCACATTTACTACCTACCTATCAATCAGTCCATTCAATCCTACTCTCTGCTGGATGGTTCTGGAGCCTGACACCAGTCTCTGCAACTGGGTAGTGAAACCTGGGAGCCCTGCCTGTTGCTTCTCCAAGCTCTGAACTGCCCTAGCTCAGAGGAACCCATGCAGCTTACTCAGGAGAAGCTCATGGGAGTAATTTGGGATCAGAGGGAGATAAGCTCAGCCTCCTTCGTTGTGGGGAAGAATGGGAGGGAAAACAGGAGTGAGATCCAAGCAGCATTCAAGGCCAGAAGTCCAAGTGAACTTAAGTAATGGTAAACTTAGGATCCACCTAGGTGGGGAATCTCCCAAATACTAAGATTTCCTTTTTCACTTTCTCTCCCCCAAACCACATCCTACACACACAGACAGATACACACACGCCTCAAAGCAAACTGCAGTTAGCGTCTGCCCTGGGTCACTTCATGTGCTGCAGTGAACAGCATTGGGCAATGCTCTCAGCGGTTCTTTTGGACCACAACACAGGCTAGAAACCAATGTCATGGGACGCCTGCTTAGGTCACTGTTCTGTGACTGTTGTCTGCTTCTAATGATTACTCTGAATTCACAGAGTTTTAACCAACTTTCACCAGGACCTACAAGACCCAAACCACCGCACAGCCCCGAGTTAGGTCGTGCCTCCTGGACAACCAACAGAAGGCAGATAGGAGAGGTGCCCAGAGCCGCAGAGTTCATCCCTGGGTAGACTCAAACTCACCACTCCAGCCCAGGGCGGCAGAAGAGCCTAGGGAGGCCCGGCATGGGCCTGGGAACCTGTGCCGGGGTCCCAGCAATTCCAGTGATCAACTCTGTGCCTCCTGGCCCTTCGTTTCTCTGTGCCTTGGTTTCTTCAGCTGTAAAATGGAGATGAGAGTCCCTACCTTACAAGTACTCTTGAGAAGAACATGAATTCGAGTAAGTGAAGCTCATAGAACAAACAGTCCCAGGCCCAGAATAAGTGACGAGAAATTGTGGGTTGCAACTATTTTTGGGTCGTTGTTAATACTATTATTAACGTCGTTGTTTGGAGGACAGAGATGTGATGTGAGACTGTGACTGTAGGGCTGGGAGGGGCTCTTCCTAGTGTTATAGACGGATTCTGGCCATGGAGGAGGTCTCACCCCCCGCGACCCCCCCCCCCGCCCCTCCTCCAGCACATGCGCAAACACACACTATTAGAGAGGAAGAATTCCTTTGAGACAGATGTTCCTTCCCTCTCCGTGACCTTGACTGAAGGAGCAGCCACACACTCTGAAGTGGTCACCTGCTCCTCTTCTCCCATTTCTTACCTACTCTCTGGACCAGGAAGAGGAAAGAAAAGAACAAGACATGTCTGTTGCGTGAGAGGCAGGTGTGGGGAGAGAGACCCCTTAACAGGATGCCATAGTTCATTCCAGGCCAGCACAGGGCACAGAACAGACTCGAAGAAGGGCAAGAGATGACCTCCAGAGCAGCCACCTGTCTCCTGGGGTGCCAGGTCTGACCGGGAGCATAGCCTTCTGGGAGTCAGCTGTGGCTACTTCAAGGATGTTATCTGACTCTGTTCGGGCAGTTATTCCCAAAATAGCTTTCCTCCAGTCCCATCATCCATGGGAACTCACAAGCCCGTGCTTCAGGGGTTGGACCACAGCTGTAAAGTCATAGGAGTAGATGCCCGGGGAAGACCTGGGGCAGGGGATCCCAAGACAGACAGATGGAAAATATGCTGCTTGGGAACCTTCTCAGCACAGCAACTGGGTTCAAAAACTGCCAATTCTCCTTTTTTTTTTTTTTTGCCAATATTACATTTATTCATTCGACATTAAATAAATGAGTCGAGTACCCACGATGGGCTAGAGACTGCACCTGGGTTGAGAGTGTGGGAAGTAGGAGCAGAGATGCAGGATGAATATGGTTAGCACCTGCCTGGGGTAGCTCATAACACAACAGAGAGCGTTTGAAAGCAGCAGACTCAGAGAGCTGAGAACCCACAATAACGCATGTCATTTGCATGGGGGTGTCAGGAAAGCTGATCAGAAGGGTTGGGATTTAGTGAGGTCACAAAGAAAGAAGAAGAGTTGGCCAAGCTAAGAAGGGCCAGTAGAAGTAACGTGTATGTTAGTGATTACAAATGCAAAGCCTGGAGGGAAATAGGCCTGGGTTCGAATGTTAGCTTAACCATTTATCAGACTGTGAAACCTGAATCAAGTTCTTTATTTCTCTGAGCCTTAAATTTTTCATCCATAAAGTGGGACTATGTCCACTCATCTCATAAAGAGAGTTAAGTGACATGATCCCCATAATGCTCTTGGCACGGTACTAGCCCAAAGTACCCACAGGTAGAGGCAACTGTGGTTGCTCTTTATCCGTTGTTGTGAAGGTGGTGAAGTGGCCCCCTGAGAATTCCCAGCCTCCAGAGAGGCCCAGTGTTCCAGGAGGCTTTGCATGGATCTTCAGCAGCCCTCTGGTCAGGCAGAACATGTTGGCACAGTGGAATGTGCTAGCACAGTGGAATATTCTTGCATCTCAGCTTATAAAATATACAGATAAGTTTCCTCCAATTCTCTCTAATTCCTTCTGGCTCCAGGGCTTTTCAGCGTGAGTCACACCCAGTCTGTAACGGGCAAATCCCACTGAGGAGGACCTGAAATGCCAGCCGCCTTCCCATCCCCCACTCTCAGCCCCTGCCCTCCGAGTGTCCATACCTTCCACACAGGGCAGAGCCTTCCTTGCCCCAGCCACACCTTCCTCATTCTCTGTCTCCCTGCCCCTCCTTGAAAAAAGAGTTAAGTAGGACGAGAAGGGGAATTCCAGTTTAGTTTAAACAGAACTAGAGGGGGAAATGACATTTGTTTTCACAAGGAGGAAATCAAGCCTTTTCAGTTACCATAAAAATTGTGCTAATGTGGGCTCAGCAACCCCCTCAGATGCTCGAACCGTGATGCCCTGAGGTGTGGAACTTCCCAGGATGAGGGTCCTGGCTGCTGCTGAAGGTAGCAGCTGCTCTGGGGATCCGAGCAGGCTCAGGCCACAAGATCTCCTAGGCTCAGGACCTTATAGAGATTGACTTCCAAGGGACCCTGGCTCCCTTGGCTGGCAGCCCTTGAGAAGAGCCGGCAGCTGGCAGAATAGTTAAGAAGATGTCCTGAATATTTCAGTACAGCCTATCCTACCACTCACCTTTTGGCCCCATATTGAGCAGTACCAACCTTCAGAAGTGCCCCTTTGCTCAGCTGCCCTCAGGAGCCCATCAGGGGGAAAAGCACCTGCTAATCCCAGCTCTGGTCATGGAGGCTGCCCCTTGTGAACAAGGAAGGATGGCCTTGAGAGCCCCATTTGAGGACTGAGGCTACTTCGAGAGCTAAACAGACAGCCACCAGCCACTAAGAGGGGCAGCAGGTCACTCTACACTTGCCGTGTTTTGAAAAAGAACAGCACTTGAGCTGGGGAACTGCCTGACTTATCTTTAGAAAGAGGCACTGTATAAATATATCCAGTAAATCGCAGAATTGGAGGCGATTCAACTGCCTAGGGTTAGGAAAGAAACTTTGAAAAAGGTCAAACCTACAGTTTCCTGTATGAAACTGCTGGCACAGAAAGAAGAATCTTACAGAGAAATCAACTATAGTCTATCTCGTCTCCTGTCATTTTTTGTTTCTTTTTGTTTTGTGTTTTTTTGAAAGGGGCAAATTTAATTTAAAGGTCAGTTTTTAAACAGCTCCTAATTGCAACCACTGTATCTCTTTGAATCTTGAAAAGCCCCCAACAATTTACCTTGCAGTCATAATCCTCATTTCACAAGCTCTTAAAAGAGCTTTTAAGAGGCTTCAGTGAACTTTGAATTGTTCTCATTTCAGCACAGTTTGGAGACTGTGAAGCTAAGTGCAGCCTTTCAAAGCAGGGGTGGAAGTTTTCCATAAGGGGATCTGACCTTGAACTTTCTCTACTTGATCCAATCTGCACATCTGAGCATTCGGTGCCATAATTCTGTCTTTACTGTAGTAAAAAGGGAAGAGAATTAACCTGATAATTATACGAATCTAGCTCTGAAGGATTCCAGGAGCAAGGAGGTGGGCGTATGAGCCTCCCAATGTGCAGAAGCTCTGGAATGGTGGAGTGTGGTCAGTCTGTGTGGACACATCAAGCTCTGCTCTTAGCCTCAGTGTGTTAGCAGTGGACCTCTTTGGCTCTCTTTTAGAAATTCTAACCAGCAGAGAGAGCATGGAAGTTTGATGTAGACTTCTTTCACTCAAAACTTTTGGGGAGTTACTAAAGAGTTAATAACTAGACTGATTTACTTCTTAGCTCCGCTCTAATTCCTTTGGTGGAAGGGCTGAGGAGAAGAACAATATACAAAAGCCGTTCATAACAGAGGGAAAGAAAAAAAAGGGAGAAATGACTAAATAATCACAAATGATAAATCTCCAAAAATGCGGGGGCAGGTCCAACACCCTTGAGATCCAGTACACGACAGGTGGGCACTGGTCCAGGACGGTACATTTTGGATAAGATTTGCACTTGGTGTACGTGGCACCTCATTTAATCCCTCCTAAAGCCATGGGGGAGGGGAGAGCAGTCTTCTTTCTCAGTTGCTGCGGATGAATGGCATGTGAGTCAGTGTTTCGTAAATAACCCGTGCTACATACACAGCTAATGATGGAGCCATACTTGAATCCACATATTCAGACTCCAGACCTCTGATGCTCTTTCCAGTGTAGCGAAGAGTCCCGTTCATTTGTTGAAATAGTGAACAGTTTCCCAGTGGCCTGAAAGAGTACGTGGGGTCCCTAATACCAGCTTTAGTGCCAAAAAAGTCACTCTCACTATTAGGAGACAAGAGCCCAATTGATTCTTTGCATTTCTCAGATGAAATAAAGCTGAAGTATATACATTATTAGTCCAAAGCTCAGACAAAAAAAAGTGTTGTTCTTTCAAGTAGTAATCTTTGGAAGCAGTATGGTTATTCTTACAAAGCTACATGCTCAAAGGGTTTTTAACTGCCCATGAATAGTTGCCTTTGGAGCCAGATTTCAAATTACACAATAAAACATTCATGTTACTTTATAATTACACCTGGTTATTTCCATACAGAGAAAATAGTGTTACCTATCAGACCAGACCTTATTTTTACACCTAACTTGACTTTAGTTTCTACAAAATCGAATGGACCTTTCAAGGATGAAAACTCAACACACTTCCCAAAAAGGAGTTTAAAAAAAAAAAAAAAACAAAAACGCTTTGATTTGGTGGCATCATTAAAGGTAGTGCATCTCCTACCAAGATGATTCTTTTGAAGTGGGCACTACTGATACAGCTGCGTGGTTCTGTTTTCTTTAAAAACCAGCCGCGTTACTTTGTAGTGACCCTTGCACAGAGCGCTCTAAGCCTCCCAAGATCTCACAAATGGTAGGAAGAGAAGCCAGAACCCATCAAAGAAGAAAATAGGATGTCAGGAGATTTGAAATCCCCTACCCCTGCCACCAACGACAGCAGCAGCAACAGATGGATGTCGTTCTTAAAACAACAAATATCCCTGGAGACTGTTTACGGAACTCCAGGCCAGCCGAAAGGTCTCGGTAATGTCGGCCATTGACCCAATCTCTCGGAGCCTGAGAAGTGTATTGGTAACAGAATTAAGATGCTGGGTTTTGTTCCAGCGCTGACTTCTGTGCAGACTGATCGGAAGTGAATGCCCTTCCTTCATCTTCTCCCTGTGCCTTTCCTCCTCCGCAGGCAGCATCGCCGCCATTACGGTGACAGTCATTGCTGTGGTGTTGTTGGTGTTTGGAGTTGCAGCATATCTGAAGATCAGGTGAGACGCACCTTTTTCTTCCTTATGGAGGAAAGGATTCCATTTTATCAGGCTCCAGGCTGAGAGCTGGTTTGCTGAGTGCTTGTGTCCTGATGAGTATCTTAGCTCTCGGACATGCTGGTAGGGATGGAACAATGGGCAGCGTAGTGTATTCTGGACGGGAATCCATGGTACTGTATTTGAGCCTTGCAAAGCAGGAGAAATAAGCTGACATCTACAGCACAATGATGTAATGGAACGAGAACGAACTTGCAGTCAGGAGACGGAGGCCTTGGCCCTCTGTCTGTAACTCCCCTCCTCACCCTGAGAAAGCCACCTGCCTCCTGAACCTCAGGTTCTTCATCTGTGAAATGGGGCAGAGGCGGGAGCTCAGCGTTTCATAAATATTGATGTTCAGAATACTGCTGTGTGGTTGTGTGCCCAGCCTGTGTGGAGGTGTTCACTGATTCTAAGGCAAGATGTTGAAAGTACAAGGAAATTGTAGTGTTTTCAGGGCGCCTGGGTGGCTCAGTTGGTTACGCATCTGCCTTCAGCTTAGGTCATGATCCCAGGCTCCTGGGATTGAGTCCCACATAGGCTCCCTGCTCAGCAGGGAGCCTGCTTCTCCCTCTCTTTCTGCTCCTCCCCCCTGCTTGTGCTCTCTCTCTCTGTCTCTCAATTAAGTAAAAAATCTTGAAAGAAAGAAAGAAAGAAAGAAAGAAAGAGAGAGAGAGAGAGAGAGAAAGAAAGAAAGAAAGAAAGAAAGAAAGAAAGAAAGAAAGAAAGGAAGGTGTTTTCTATAAAATTAGATATCCGCCCCCGAGATTATGTCCTTATATTTTTAAGATATCTCATCTTTTATGAAATGAAGGTGATCACAGATGGCAGCTGACTTTTTACTTGCTTTAGCTAAATAGAAAGTTGCAATAGTCTGTGAGCCCCCAATTTTGCTGTCTACTGCTTTGTGAAATCCCAAAGGCTCAAAAACCACATGACTTACCCTGAGGGTCCTTACAGCTAGAACATGCCTAATGGCAAGTGACAATCTTGTTTGCCAGTCTGTGCAGTGCCTCTAACAAGGGACAAAAGGGCATGTGCCACTATGATGAGCACAGCCACTCTCCGACCTCCGACCCATTCTCTTGTCAACGGCTGGAGCCATCTTTATGGTAGCTCCGGGGAGACCCTGCCACTCCGTCCCTTACAAGCCCCTGGTGGCTTCCCCCTGCACTTCGAATTAAATTCTAAGCCCCCAGCTTGGCCCTCAAGGTCGTTCATGGAGCCTGTCCTACCTCTTCTCACTCATCACTTCTCTCTCTCCCTCTGAACCACCGAGCCGCAGTCACACTGGCTTTCTGTCTGATTCTTGGAAGACACCAGCCCTTTTTCTCTCCAGGCCCTTGGCTCTTGCCGGACCCTGTCTCTGAAGGCTTTTCTTCTAGCTCTTTCTCATGCAAGGTTTTCACATCACATGCTCCAGAAGACTTCCAGTTTGGTGCCTCATGACTTTCATCCTGGCTATTACCACTGTTTATTATTTTATTCATTGTTTTATATATTTGTTTACTTATTTATTGTCTCTTTTCCCCACACAAAAAAATGTTAAGCTCCATGAGGACCCAGACTCTGTGAGCACAAGACTGGGTGCAAAGAAGATGCTCAAAAAACTGAATAAGTAGGGGCGCATGGGGGGCACAGTCGTTAAGCGTCGGCCTTCGGCTCAGGGCGTGATCCCGGCGTTCTGGGATCGACCCCCACATCAGGCTCCTCCGCTGGAAGCCTGCTTCTTCCTCTCCCACTCCTCGTGCTTGTGTTCCTCTCTCACTGGCTGTCTCTGTCCAATAAATAACAACCAAAAATTAAAAAAAAAAAAACAATAAGTAAACACCGAGATGTAAGAATATACAGTTATGCAGGCGCTGCTGTGCACCCACACACGTATGCTCCTGACCGACATGTCTTCCCACAGCTGGGCCGCTACCTCCAGAGCCGCGCGCCCGGTGCCTCCCTCCTGCCCTGCTTGCCCGCATGGAGCCCACGTGTTTCATTTATTGTCTCTATCACACATTCCCTTTGCTGCCCTCTCTCATTTCCTCTGCTCCCCCCAGCCCAAACCAACACCCACCAGGAACCTCTCCCCTCCTCTTCCCCTTTTATCTCCCTCCATCTTTTGTTCTAAATTGTGCAGATCAATCTAATGATGGTGTCAAGTATGAGAGTGCCTTATAATATCACCCGTAGCTAAGTACAAAGAACCGGAAAGCCAGGTTTCAAAGAGAAATTGGAATTAAAGGGCCAGCGTTACCTGTGTCTAAAAGCCTCTATGAAAAGCATGCTTGTCTCCTTCATAGCTTAAAATAATCTCTTTTCTTCGCTAAGTCTGTATTTCCTTGACCAGAAAACTTAGTTTTATGAATTATATCTTACTAAATGGTACACTTTTCCATCCATTTCATTACTAGTTTATCAATGCAGATGCACTGTTTTCATTAGGAGTCAACTTGGCTTTGATGTGCTAGTCAGGGACCCTCATTCTCACTTTGTAGCAGTGTCTCTTTGTGTTGGGGTGGGAGGAGGCAAAAATGGAACTTACGGATAAACTTTAGAATCATTTTGCAGTCACAGTGGTGAGTTTCTGGAGAGCTGGGTCCCAAAAAATAGGACCTCCACTGGAATGTGGAGTGGAAGAGAAATGCTTTCCTCTTGCCACACACTTGCCAAAAATGATCTTTGTCTTGACTCCAGGCAAGAACTCAAACTACTGACTATACACAGGCAGTCTAGAACAGTAAGAACTCAGACTCCAGAAGCAAGGAGACCTCAGTTGGAATCCAAGCTCTACCAGTTTTTAGCAGGTTCTGGTGTGACCTGAGCACGTCACGGAGCTTCACTAACCCTCACTTCTCCTTCCTCTGTAACATGAGGGCCATAATATTAACTAGTTGGTAGCATTGTTGGGAAAATTAATGGACGCTGCTTCCCAAGTACATAGCACTGCCATCATCATCATCACAGTGGTCAACTGGAAGGAAGGGCCCCAGTAAAACCGTTGCTTGACAGTTCAAGCATCAGTTATGTGCCAGGCCCTCCTCTAAGCACCGGGGTCCCATCAGTGATGAGACACAATCCTGCCATTGCAGAACATTCTGTGTTTGGAATATTTTGTTAGCAGGTCATTAAAATCGGTTCTAATGAGTGCTGATTAAAATTGCATTACGTTTTATTTTAAAAATTTAAAGAGTGTTTTCTCCAGGCTTTCTCAACACCAGATAAATTCAGTGAATGATTAAAATGAGGTAGTCATTGTTTCTCTCCCCCATATAGGTCCTTCTTCTTAAATGCAGAAAGGCCCCAGTGGGATTAAGTTTAAGATTATTATTTATCTTCGGGACTATAAATTTAAGGATGGATAAAGTGATCAGACTCCTGTTTAGAAACCCCCTAAGGAAAGCCCCTTTCTGCTGCTCTGTTAATTATTTTGGCAGAATGATAACATAAGGAGGTTAAGAGCCCTCACGCATCTTAAGGTTGTGCCAAAACCCTTTCGAGTGTTATTTTGTCAGATTCTTGGAAAGCCCCACTTACCATTCATCAAAAATACATGTGGCTCAATTGACAAATGTGTGTGTGTGTGTGTGTGTGTGTGTGTGTGCATGCATGTGAACACACATACATGTTTGTGTGCATGTGTACCTAGGGTTAGGCTTTCCCTTGGCTGGAAATTTATTCCGTTCCTATCATCCCAGATTTCTGAGAACAGTAACATGACAAGAGGTCTCTCTCCAGTGGTCCTTCAGCTCACTTGGCTAGAGCAGCAAGTGGCTGAAATCACACCCAGGAGGAAACCACTCGTTTCTGGCCTGCAGCCCTGGGCTATCAGCCTGGTTCAGCCAGGCTCCCTGCAAATGCAGAAGAGTCTGCTTCAAAGGGTAGCCCCACAACCAAGAGAAGGGCATGTCTTGTAAGCTCTACCAACTGGCTCAGTAGTTTTCACCTTTTCCCAAATTCTGACTCCCTCTGAAGGCATCGGCCACCTCCGCCATTTCTTTCCACACTCCTTTTCCTCAGGGATGCATGACCCCTCGTCCTGTCACAATATCCCCTGCCTAGAGCACCACCTCCTTCTGTCATCTAAGCCACTGTCGGAAGTGACTTACAAACATGAACTGCCCTGAGCCTGCGGGGCTCTTCTCCATCACCGACCCCACGTCTTCGCTGGCGGCGCTGTGCCGGGGACAGAGGAACGTGGGCTTCGCCGTCGGGTTTGACAGGGACCCTTCTCCTTATGTTGAAGTGGCCTTGGGCAAGTTATAATCTCCCTGATCCTTAGTTTCTTCATCTGTAAAAATAGAGTGGATAACACCTATCCCTCAAGGCTGTTTTGAAGAAGAAATGGAGTAATGAACACAGAGCACCTGGGGGTTAAGAACATGTACTGTAGGGCAAATTTATCAATCACTCTGTGATCAGTTTTATAGTTCTACTCAGGTTAGGTAATACTAATACCTAATGCCTAACTCAGGATTGCTACGAGGATTAAATTATAATACGGAGAAACATTCAGCCCCTGGTGCGAGGTGAGGACAGCAGAAGGGCTAAGTCCTGTTCTCGTAATTGTTGTGCAACAGTGCTTACTGCCTCGGCGCTCAGAGATGGTCGCAGGCGTCCCATTCAGTAGGCACTGGGGATTTGGGGGGGAGGGGGACGGGGAAGATGACACAGCAGCCCCATTTTCTAATTAGGCACCGACGGGCAGACTTCCATGTCCCATTTGCTGGTTTCAGTCGTGTTGTGCTCTACGCCCCTGTGAGGCTGCGTCCATGTCATAGGCTCATAAGCAGAACTACTTCTGGGCAGTCTTGATTCCAAGGCTTGTGTGCAACTTGAAAAGAACGCAAAAGGCCTGCCTGCCTCTCGCAGAAGGGTGTCTTTAATTAGTGCTGATTGAAGAATGAGGTAAGTTGGTTTTGCTTTTGTTTCGATTGGCTCAAAACTGTTCTGCCACGAGATAATCCCCTGTGTGGGAGACAGTATCTGCTATCGCCAGCAATGTGGATGCTGCTATAATTAGGTGTGGGTAACCCAGACGGACAACGCGGGCTGTTTCCTTCACAAAAATAAATGTGATCTTGATTTATAGACACAACAGGGCCTGGCTCGTAAGGCATTTTGCTAGAAGTCACCTGTTTGGCTTTAAGTCTTCCAGTGATTACATTTTATACAACGGGATGCCTTTTGGTTGTTGGTAGGTTTAAAGAGTAGGCCCAGCCAGCCATAAAGTCTAAGATCTTCTAGAATTTGTTACTGATAGGTTGACTTTTTTAGATAGGCTTTTGGCATTCTTTAGGTCCGCTTGACTTGATTCTCTAGCTCAATGGTTCTGAAACGTTAATGTGCGTAAGAATCAATGGGGGAGCTTATTAAAAACACAGTTACCTTTCAGGTGACGACTCGGCGATGTTAACAGCGCCTCCTGAATGTTCTCATAAACCCAAATTAGTCACATCCTAACTTATTTTGACAGAAATCCAAAAAAGGGGAAGATGCTTACAGGTGATACCATACAAAGTCTTCAGGAAGGAAGTAGGTCTTAAAAGAAATTAAATGATGGTGACTAACATAATATAATAAAAAATTATTATAAAGAAAGAAATTAAATGAAAACAAAAATGAAATTTAATTTAGTATCCTGTATTTTATCCTCAGAATGTGTCCGTGGCTTATCTAAGCAAAGTTGGGTGCTCCTTTCTGCTAAACATTGGAAAAACAGCTTTGATGAATATTGGACACCTCATTGTCATGTTCCAACTTAGCATATTTATGCTTAGAAATAAATTCCATCCACTTATAGACCAATATCTATCTGTGAAAACGTGGGATTAGCAAATACCAGTCTATAAAAATGTTTATGATTGAAAAAACCTGTATTTCTATCTGAATTCACTTATATAATCCATTCATCACTTTTTCTCCTTCAAGTGTCTAGTGCATTCCTCATGACCATTGTCCCTGTTCACATATCTGTCATTAAGGGTCTTTTAGAAGAAATACATTTCAAAACAGTCCCCCCCAAAAACAGAAACAAAAAACACCAGCACAGTTTCCTGGGTCTGGTCTCATAGGTTCTGATGCAGTGTGGCAGCTCACAGGTGAGGCCAATGCTGCTGGGTGTGAGAACCATACTTCGAGTCGCCCTGACCTACCCCCATCTCCCAACACTCCAAACACACACACGCTAGATACGGTGCCCCACTGCTTCGTGTCTTGGTTACTTTGGACATGCTGATCCCCCTGCCAGAGGTGTTTGGTTCACCTCTTTTTTATCTGGCTAATTCCAAATTGCCTAGCTTAAAAGAGATGCTCTCTGGGAAGCCTCCTCTCCACCATCCCCATGGGGAACCCCTTACCGCATGCTTCTCCTTTATACGACTCAGTTCCCTATCCTGGAATCGCAGCCTTCTTTGTCAGTGGGCTCCACTAGAAGGACAGAAAGCCCCTGGCAGTACCTGACATACAATAATTGTTTTATACATAGTTCCTGGAGAAGTGAGTGATTCTGGGTAGCGAAATTTGGGGTATAGTGGCAGTGGTCATTTACTCCAAATATGGGGAAACGGGGTTTAGAAAAGGGGAAGCATGTGGGAACCTGTTAAAGCCATACACTTTCGTTAGTTACCTCGTGACTCTGAACTTCTTTACAAATAAACGGGTGTTTCAATATGCGGGCCTTTTCTGTGATGAGTATCTGCCAGGATGATATAGGCAGATAATTTTAAAATAGGAAACAAACAAATTTCATCTACTCCTTCAAAGTAAAGGTGATTATTTAAAGATAAATTCAAAAGTAACTGCCCTTTAAAAGAAACCCAGACTGTGGACAGAACACCTTGAAAATGAATGATTGGAATGTTTCCATCACTGGGATTTGGGTAGAAAGATAGGACTGATAGGTTTCCTAAATTATGATACTGATTCTGCCACTAACTTGCTACAGTAACTGTAAATTCACCCCTAATGGTCACAGCTTTCTTAGCCTCAAAACCTTCACTGACCGTGTTCCTTTCCTAGTTTGGACAAATGTGCCATGGCTCTGTAAGATGGCAACATCAAAGGAAGAGGGGTGAAAGACATACGCGAAGTCTTTGTACCATCTGTGCAATTTTTCTATAAATCTAAAATCATTCCAATAATTAAATAATTTATTTTGAAACAATTACAGTTCAGTAGCTAGCACACCGATATGTTGTTTGCTTCTTCCTCAGAGCCCCTGCACCTTCTGTTCTCTCTGTATGGTTTATCTCAGGCATCCACATGGCTCATCCCACATCTCATTCACCTGTCTGTTCAAATGTCATGTTAGTGAGACTTTTTTTCTGATCACCATATTCCTAATGACAATCCCCACCTCAGATTTGGAACTCCTCATTCCTCTTTGTTGCTCTGTTGTCCTCCACTGCACACATTACCATCCACCATTATATTTTTCATGTCTTATTTGTTGTGCCTGCCCCCACTGGAACATAAGGTCCCTTTGGACAGGGGTTTTGGTCTGTTTAGCTCACTGAAGTATCTCCTGGACCCTGAATAGGGCCTAATAGATTGTAAGGTTTCAGTGAATCTTTAAATGAAAGGAGCCAGGCAGGGAAATGGCAATCAGAGAAAGCAAGCCCCCGACAGAAACAAAGGAGACAGTGGCAGCTGTACCAAACTGGCTTTGCAGATGGATGATCATAGTCTGAAGGCTTAATTACCAGCGACTAATGAGCTGTAAGTTAGGCTGTGTTTTCCCAGCACTAAGCCATATCTTTTTCATCTTTTTATCCCTCCTTCTTAGCACATAATAAGTGCTCACAATTGAATGACAGGACTCACTTGACTCGAGAGGAGAGAACTTGGGGAGTTGCCACAGTAAGCAAAGCTGGAGCCTAGAGGGAGACCTGGGCTTGACCCTTGTAAAGGAGAAGGCGTTTTCTCAAATCAGTGTGTGTCAGCACAAGGGAAGTAAAACACTCCATTCATTTTCAAAGACAGTTGAGTTCCATTAAATATCAATGCTACAGTTATCATAAAATAGGTACCATTTTGGAGTTGTGGAGAAGGCCTCCAACAGCGGATGTCATCGCTGCGTGTACTAGTTGTCACAGGGCATCAGCAATTAGGGACGAGGACTGCTTCCTGTTAGAGCAAAGCCGTTTGAGAAGGAAGCCATGAGGCCAGGGCTTGACATAAATCACTCCCTATTTTGTCCCCCGGGTTCTGCTTTTAGCTCACTAACCCATACAGTAGCGGCAGCACGGTGCTCACAGCACAGGGCCATTGATTAACAGGGACTGTGAGCTCTGTGCTGAGTGCTTTAAAGCCACATCATTGCCTCAGAGAAATTTAGCTAGAATTCTCTTCCCTCTTCCTATAATTAAGGTCAAAATGTGGCTCTGACCCTTTGTATTCTTTAATAATATTTTCACTCTGCCCAGTTATATTACACAATGAATTGCCCCAGACCATAGAAATCCCTGCTGGTATTGACCAAGCAAACTCCATCTGCACTATTTATGTGTACCTGGTGTCAGCCCTCATCATC
This sequence comes from Ailuropoda melanoleuca, assembly GCF_002007445.2. Lineage (NCBI taxonomy): Eukaryota > Metazoa > Chordata > Mammalia > Carnivora > Ursidae > Ailuropoda > Ailuropoda melanoleuca. Next base: position 52,113,299 of record NC_048228.1, on the reverse strand, counting down.
AAATATTTAAGAAAGAGCCACTCTGCCTCAAGAGCAGCGTGTGAGATGTTCAGAAAATTCAAAGAAAAGCAAGAGGCAGTCTGCCCCCAAAAGGTTTACCATCTAAGGGAGCCGAGGCATGGTGAAGAGGCATAGCTATGTTGGGTGGTGCCAGACTTGTGGAAGAAACTGAGTTAACAAAACTGCTCTGGCCTGGTGATGAGGCCGTTCGTACTGACTGCTCTTGAGAGTGAAGTGAGATGAAGCCGTGTTGCAGAAGGGAGCTGGGAGACCCAGATTTCAGTACCAGCTCTGCCATTAAATCATGTGGACAAAGGCATCGAGATTCCTCGAGCCCCACTTTCCTTATCTCAAGGGTGAGGTTGTTTGCCCCTCATGGACTCCACAGGTACCAATCTGAAAACCTCCCCATTGCCATCTAAAACATGCATGATTTAAGAAGCTCTGACCTAGAGAGATAGCTTAAAAGGATCATTAATTATTCTCATATCACACACACACACACACACACACACACACACACACACACACAAGCTTGTTTGTCTTCCTCTCTCTCCAGTATTAGAGGATTGATTCAAACCTGGCTTGCATCCCAGCACACCCAATTCTTCTTGCTTAGGCTCATTAATATATTAAAACAAGCCCTCCAGCTTCACTACATTCCCAAATAGGGCTTATCTATATCTCTTGCTTCACCTTCCTCAGTTGTTGGTATTTTGCTCAACTCCCTGTTCATTCCAACAAGAAGGCAAAGAAAAATGAAAGTAAAGGCCCATCCTTTGCTTTTATTTTTCTAGTATTCGTGTAGTGAGCATCTCTTATAAAACAGCAGATTTGGGTACAGTTCTGATCAAATAGTCTTGTCTGGACTAAATATAAGCAGGAAAACCTGATGACCAAGAGTTTTTTAATCCTCTGACCCCACTCCAGCATAATGCTTCAAAAAAAAAATTCAAATAATAATATAAGAATCTGGTTTTATAACTGTGCCCGGAGTATGGTTTCAGGAGTTCCTGGTGGGAGGGAGGCTTGCTTTTCCCTCTGTGCCCTCTTCTACTATTTGCAGATTTGCCATGTGCTGGTGTAAGTTTCATTATAATAAAAATGAAAAAGCAGTGCTGGCCAACATTTACTGTGCATTTACTATGTGCCAGGGCTTTTATATGCATTACCTCATTTAATCCTCCCACCAGCTCGAACACATTTTAAGTTTCTCCATTTTATAGATGAAGAAACAGGGGATTAAACACATATGTGAGGACATACATCTATTGACCCAACTGATACTTCTTGGGAATAAAATTATGTGATAGATATAAAACGCTGCAAGAAGCTCTATCACCATACAAGGGTGAGGCAGGGGTACGCTGCCAATAAACGAGCAGGTTTACTAGGTAGATGTTGGCCAGCCTTGCAACAGTAAGTCATGCTAAAATTTAGGCTCAGCTCCAGTCATACAATCCCCAGGTTTTTACTTGTTCATTCTCTAGCTTCCATTGCTCAACCATCCTCTTGAGGATCTGATTGAGGCTGGAGGGGTTAAATGTGGGGGGGACGTGTTGGCAATGCATGGCCAGTGATCTTGTGTACCAAAACTGGCCTCCCCTCTTCCCGTCGATCAGAAGATCAGTGGTGTGTTACGAGTGGTCTCTGTCCTTCTCACACCCACGGAAATGAGCGGGCCTTTAGGGCAAACAAAGCATATTGTGGAACATCCTCAAATTTCCAGGTGCACAGGCTAGTTCAGCTGAGCCAGCCCTCAGAATTTTGAGGACTAAGAATCTAAAACCAGCTCAGCAAGGGCCTGGTGCTTTGCCACAGATCCTCTCTTTTCAAATACCTGCATATGTAAATAAGCTTCCGAAGAGCAACAGCAGCTATTTCAGCAACAGATAGAGGTATAACAAATGCTTTTTGTGCCTTTCAGATTCTATTTTCATTTTGGTCAGTTTTCATATCGAGCTGAGAAAAAAATGAGGGGGAGTGGGCCTGTTTGCCGGTACTATATATAGCAGACATGATTTCCGGTGGCAAGGTGTAATCATTCACACACGAACGTGAACCTCAGAGCCACTCGATGCTCATTTTGTGATGTTCTCCTAATCCTGACAGTACTTTTAGCCAAACAATGACTATAAACCTCTCTGGGAAGCTCCCATCTTGTGAACAGATAGGCTTTTGGGATTTTTTTTTTCCCCAATCACTGTTTCTTCCAAAAACATTTATTAAGGACTTACTATGTGCTGGATATTCTTCTGGGCATTGGAGATAGTGCCAAGAACAAACAAAGCAGGCAGATCATCCATACTTACAGTTTAGTTGGGGGAGGTGGCGATAACAAAATAAACAAATAAATTATATAGTATGTTAGTAGGTGATGAATACTTTGAGAAAATTAAGCCAGGAATGCTGGGAGTGTGGGGAGGGAGTTGCAAGTTAAATAGAGTTCTTAAGAAAGGCCTCCCTGAGAAGGTGACATTTGTGCAAAGACTTGACAGCGGTGAAGGAAGGCGATCTGGAGGCCAGCTGTTCCAAGCTGAGGGAACAGTACGTACAAAGGCCCTGAGGCAAGAGTGTGCCAGATGTGATGGGGCGGAGCAAGGAGGCATGGTTGGAGCAGAGGGAACAAGAAGGACTCGAACAGCAGCTCATGTGTTCAGAAAAATAACAGGGGCCAGACCCGGCTTCGCAAACCATCGTAATGACTTTGGCTTTTACTCTGTGGCATAAGGAGCCACTCCAAGGTTTTAAACAAAGGAGTGAGAACTATCTGATTTCAGTTTCTTAAGAAATAATACTAATTGTGAGACAGGTTCCCAGAATGACAATCAAAGCCTGTTAAACCCAAATTGCCATTGAACTAAGGATGCTAATCAGACACTGGGAAGCTCAGAGCACGGGATCTAGACCCAGGAGGTGAGAATCTGAGTGATAGCTCAGTTGAGTAACTTTGTGCACATCAATCAATAGCTCAGAGAGAGAACTTTTCCCCGTCAGGGAAATAAGCAATTTCTCTCTGTGGCCTTATTTTGAGGATCAAGTGAAAATGGAACACAGAAACATCGTGTAGATTGTAAAATACCATATGCAGGTCAGGAGGTGGAGGGGACAGCAGCAGCGGTTGTGGTGGCGTCATTATGATTCCTGGGAAAATTCAGTCCAGGACTGAAGTCAAGTGCCAGCAGCGCAACCTTCCCTTTGCTATTACTTCTTATTAAGTAGCCATAGGAATGGGCCCTCCTTCTCCAGCACTAGAGGTCAAGTAGAGATCCAGCTGATCTCAATGGAAGGGGCCAGCGGGGCTCCCACGTGAGCAGTCCTAACTTCCTGGGGTGTGTAGACTGAGGCCTCCAGGGCTGGCGGGTGGAAAAATCATGTCTCCCCTCCTGCGGGCCCTGGAAGCCTCCCCCGGGCAGGCTGCCAGGCATTCCGCTCTCCTCAGACAGGCAACTTCTCTACATAACCACAGCGATCTCCTCCCCCCACCAGGCACTCCTCCTACGGAAGGCTTCTGGATGATCATGACTACGGATCCTGGGGAAACTACAACAACCCTCTGTACGACGACTCCTAACGAAGGAATGTGGCCAGGACGAGGGAGAACTGTTGTTTATTTATAAGTGCTTTCCCAGTAGAATTAATACGAGTACCTGACACACATCGAGCGACAATCTCTTAAGTCCTGTTTCGTTGGTTTGGTTGTTTTGTTTTCCGCCCTCTCCTCTGGCTGCTATAACTTCCCCTTTCTGGTACAAAAAGAATCATTGTTTAAAGGTGAGTGGGGGCTTCTTTGCAGCTGAAAAGGGCCAACCTGGAGCTGGAGCTGGAGCTGGAGCCGCACGCCGCCCACCGTGGTAGAAGCTTCTGTACCCACCGCAGGATGCACCGTAAGAGGGACTGGAGGCCAGGGATTGAGTTCTTCCGTCGGGGAGGGGGGTTACTTTTAGGGGAACTTTTTGTTTGTGGTATTTCTTAAACTTTTTCTTTAGGAAATTACATACATTACATCTCCATGAAATGAGGGAAAGGAGATGAGTACTGGGAGAATTTCACCCTGCAGGTGAGGAAGCAGGCGCTGCTTGGATTCCTTTTTAATCTCTGTTTTTACCTGGTTGTATCACAGGATGCCTGCTTGGCTCCGTGAGCTGGATCCCAGCTTCTTTTTTTTTTTTTTTTTTTTTTTTTTTTTTTTTTTTTTTTTTTTTNCACTCTGGAAAACAGTGTGGAGGTCCCTTAAAAAGTTAAAAATTGAACTACCCTATGACCCAGCCATTGCACTACTGGGTGTTTACCCCAAAGATACAGACGTAGTAAAGAGAAGGGCCATATGCACCCCAATGTTCATAGCTGCATTGTCCACAATAGCCAAATCATGGAAGGAGCCGAGATGCCCTTCAACAGATGACTGGATTAAGAAGCTGTGGATCCCAGCTTCTTAACTGCCTAATTAATGGAGGAAGAAACTAGATGGTGCCCTGGAGGAGGCCAGCAGGCCGAGGGACAGCGTAGCACGTTGCTGTCAGATCTCAGCGTGCCTTCTACCTGTTCTCCCCTCCAGGCCACTCTGCTCGGGGTGCCCATTCTAGGCAGCTGCTCCCCGCATCCGGCCCACAGCCTCTCCCCAGGACAAGGCTAGGAGAGGAGTTTAGTTAGAGAAGAGAAAGGGGGAGGTGCGGTGGGGCAGTGGAGGAGGCCGGGATGGGAGGGCGGGAGTGACCTGCACAGAGGACCACCTGGGGGAAACTAGGAATCAGCCCCCAATAACTAACAGAGACATCCACTGCTCGGAAGAAGCTCGAGAATCCTTGTTTTATACCCACAAAACAGCTGGCTCACTGCCTTGCTGTCTGCTGGATAACGGCTGTAGACTGTTTTGTAAAAAATTGTAAAGGCATCAGTCTATCTGCAGTTGCTCAGTGAGGCATTTCCATAGGAAACAGACACCACGATTAATCCATTCATTCTTCCCCTATGCTTACCTTGCTAATTCTGCCCTCTACTTAATAAACACTCCTAGGTACATGGTCTTAAACTCCTAGATCTCGAATTTTGAGAAAGAACTGATCATGTTTGCAGATGTCCATTTACTGCGGTGGTTATCAACCTGCAGACAGTTTTGCCTGCCCTTCCCCGACTCGGAACATTTAGAAATGTCTCATGACATTTTTGAGTGTCACAACTTGGGGGTGCTACTAGTAGGTACACACCATGGATGTGCTGAACACCCTACAATGCACAAGATAGGCCACCACAACGAAGAGTGACCCGGACCAAAATGTCGGTAGTCTGAGTTTGTGAAACCCTGGTTTATTGAAATGCCCCTTGTGACAAAATAAGACACTCCCAGATTAGTAACATTTTTTAACTAAATGAAATGACTGGTTAAATTGTTACCTAAAAAGTATTCAGTGTGTTGGCTGATGGGTTGTTTTGGCATGTGTGGTTGCCTTTTTCCTTCTGTGTGTTCTTTAGATAGCTTTATTTCATAGCTAAAATGCTATTCTCCTGAAATGCCTGATGTTAGTAACCGGCATCTTATGTCCTGATTGGAGTAGGAAACTTCATTGATTAGAAAATATCCATTGGGTCCTGATTCAGAATGCGTTCTATTGTCCTACAGTGTCCTACGATGTCATAAAGAACTTGAAACTGGATCAATTTTATTTCTAAACTTTGACCTGCTGCCATGGCTGTTTCCAGAAATTTGACCCTCAGCTCAACCTATCACTTGCTGTGGTCCAGCAAAGTACCAAAATGAAAACCACTGCTGCCATGCTATTCAGACATGCTAGGAGCTGTGCCACTGTCCCCAGCCTGCCTTCCCATGCTCTGAAATTATTCCTGAACTCCTTACGTGTCAGAGGAGAATGAGCAAGCCCCAGAAATATTTTACAACAGGACTAGGTAATGAGAAGTAGGCTGCTAGGAATTCTGATAACTCTGATTATTAAAAATTTTAAAAAATGGGCATTCTCAGAAAAATGGTGAGGGATGACCCATGGTGCCCCCTCCAGCCGTGCCAGGCCTGAGTAATTGTCTCTCTCCCCCCACCCCACCCCCCTTCATAAAGCCTGTAGGCTTTCAGTTTAGTAAAGGACAATTCAATAAAAACAGAACATCCTTTTTTTCTCCCTCGGCCACACTCATTTGGACAAAATTTCCACGAAACACCTTTAGAGCGGTGCTCTCCTGGATGCTGCTCCAGTCCCAAGTACTGGGTCAGAGGGACTGGTGTCCTCCCTGGGTATGCTGCCCGACTATGACCACAGACTCAGTAAGCATCTGCCCTCACCAGAGCCCTTGTTGTGCAAGAGCTCTTGTTGGGTTTGCTCCTGTAACTTCCAAATCCTTATGGCAAAGAGAGGGTTCTGGACCTAAAGCCAGTGTATTCAGCAAAGTGACGGCTTCCCATGAAAAACCCTAACCCTCCTTGTTATGTCAGTATAAAATAGCGATAGGATGAACCTTATTTTTCCAAGTACTTTTTTCCTGAGTTGGCCAAAGAATTTGAATAACTATATTCAACATATGTTGCTTGAAACACACACACACACACCCAAAATACATGCTGATAATTGATGTCCTATATGTCAGGGAGAGATTCTGTCCAGGTCTGTCCAAGGGAAATTGCTTCAGTGGATCTAAAACAAGCACATTTCATCCAGGAATAGGACTAGTCATAAAGTGACAGACTGTCAGAGCAGGAAGGAGGCAAGCAGCCTCTTCTAGACCATAGACTGCAAATGACGAAGAGTGGGATTCAACTTTGTTTTCTTTTCTCTTGGCCCAAGTGAAGTCTCCTGCCCTCCCTGGATGTCTGTCTTCATTTCTTAACTGAGGGCAATGCTGTCGTGTTGACCTCACCCCATGCTACCTCACAGATGTGTTGTGAGGGTTCATGAAACGACGTCTACAGTGTTTTCGGTTTCTGGAGAAAAATATTTATAGACATCTTACGTATTACATAGATATATAAGTGATCTCCGTTTCAGTTTCTTGTTTGTTTTTATACTGGTGTGTGGTTTTGACTTAAATCTATAAAACGACAGCTGTATCTTGGCTGCATCAGGCAGCTGTCCCAGCTCTGAGCTACCCCCCCAGCGCAGCTGACTGCAGGGTGAACTGTGCCTGGGACCAGGAGAATGGTTTCTATCTCCAAATGAAAAGATGTCCCAGGACCTAGGTCTCACAGACTATGAGTTAGGATCCAGGAGGTTAGGGTAACACAGGATGGATACCTGAGCACAAACAGCAGTAGGCCTCGGGCCTTCAGCATCCTGAAGTCTTCTGAGTTCTTTACGGAGTTGATTTTGGTTTGATGTCATCCGTTTGCCCTTCATCTTGCTTGCAAGGGTGCATGGTTCAATCCCTCGTGTATGGGAAGTGAATTTTGCAACTGGGCTGTGTTGATTTGCACGTTGATTCACCCTCTTTGCCTTCAACCTCTTTTTGGCAAATGAATGTTCCATTTCAACGTTGATTTTAAAAGTGCTAGTTGGTACTGGTAATAGTGCCAACCAAGAGACCAATGCCGGATTGCTTTCTTGGGGTGAGTTAGCCAACATCATTTAAAGATGGAAAGATGTGCAACTTCTTTGATATTTGATGTCATTGTATCTACATTTGTTGTCAGACATATTGCATACTAATTATATCAATTAAAGTTGTTTAAAGCTTGCATCTGACAGTGGTGATTCACATTTTGATATGTTTTGTTATTCAGGCCATTCAGTTGATATGCTCATATTAAGTAGCTTTGACTTGTTCTTAAAATTTATCCCACATCAATAAATAATATTTTCTGCACAGCAGGAAGGTCTCCCTGATCTCGAAACAGAATTGAAGGGTGTCAGAAATGAAGAAACTTTACAAGCAGTGATTTTGCTCTTAACAATACACCATGTCATCTAAAGTAGATGTAAAAATAAACACTTTGTTTCAATAAGTAGAGAGGGGTACGAAATCAAGTAATATTAAGGCATATTGGCATTAGCAGTACATTTGATACCTGCTTGTTTCATTCTCCTTCAAAAAAATTAAGTTCATCATACCCATCCTGACAGTTAAAATAGCAAGCAATTTTTCAATCATTCAGAATATAATATCAACCCTCAGGAGCTAACCAAAGATATTTCTGATTCGGAAGAAAAGAGTAACAATAAAACCCATGCATTTTACAACACAGGAGAGGAACAGAAGCACCTGCAAGCTAGAGCGAGGTGATTTGATGATTTGAAAACCTGAAGTCAGATTTAATAAGTTTAGGTGCCTGGTGTCCAGTGGCACAGCATGGAGGATTGACTGGAAAGAGTCAAGAGGAAGAAAGCAGACCAAACACGAAACAGACCCTTTCCTGTTGATGATTCGTTCAGTCGTTTCTGGAGGCCCTCCATGGGCACAAAAGCAAGTAGCAACTCCATTATTCCAAGTTTGCCTGAACACAGTCAGTCAGAAAGCACTTCAAATGTGCATGGAAAGAAAAGGCCTCATGATAATGTGTAGTGTTTACCTATTCTGAATTATTGGGTCCAAATCAACATATTTTCTTACATTGTAGCTTTTCCAAGTCAGACCATAGTATGTTTCAAGTATTTAGTAACCTATCTGCCATTTTTTACTCTCCGAAAGTTCAGCAGTACTCACCAATCACTGGCTATATTTTGATTTTTGTCAGAAAGCATTGAGATTGAAAAGTACCGATCAGATTGGGGGGAAAAGCCTGTAAGAGGTATGATCTCTTCTCTGACAAGATCTAAACTTTGGCAAGTATAGAAAGAACTCCATTTACTGCACTAAAGCAGCATTAATCAGTTTGACTCAAGAAATGTATTCTGTTTCTATCTTAAGCAAGGTACTGAATATTTACTATAAAACAGAAGGAACATAGAATCCAGTAGGAACTTTGGGTGCCTGTGGGCATTGTCTGATGCCATCCCTGTGTCAACGTCGTGGTCACTACACCCTTTCCATGTTACAGACATGGAAACTGAGGTTCCAGGATATGAAATGCACTCCTGCATGTACTGAATCCTTCTATGGACTCCACATCAAATAGGATGGCCCCTGCTCACTACATATTTACAGTTTAGTCAGTGGCAGAGGTGGGATTCCAACCAGGTCTGTCTGTCACCAAAGCCCCGGGTTATTTTCCACTCAAGGGACTGGTTTCTGATCTAAGTATAACCCAGCGCTTACACCTTCTACTAAAATGGGACCTTCCACCTTTTGCAAAGTCTCCCCTCAGCTATTTTAGGTGATCTCAAGGGGGTCTGGCATGCGGCCCAGAGCAAGCCCGGTCAGCACCCAGGCACATGTCCCCTGCCAGGCACTGTCACCTTCCTGCCAGTTCACGCTGCCCTGCTGGGCTGTGTTCTTCTCTGCCAAGGAAGAGGATGCCTCCACCTCCCCCACTCTGCTAGAGCACAGGCCCCACTGCCTCCCAGAGTTGAGTGAAAACCTCTCCTACCTTCCACCTGCAGCCTCCCCACTCCCTGTAAGAGACCCGTGTGAGTCCACAGCAGCCTGGACTAGGGATTCTGTCCTCAGAATCTCTTCCCCTTTTGCCCTAAGTTTCCATTATTTCAAGAACTTGTCTCTCCTTGGTATCATAACAATAATGCTAGCTTATTCTCGCCTAATGCTCACTAGGAGTCAGATCCTGTTTCAAGCCCTTTACCTGGATTCACATCCCCAGGAGGTAGATATTATTAATGCGGTATCCCCACTGTACAGATGAGAAAAGTAAGGGCCGAGGGTATAGAGACTTAGCCCAAGGTCACGCAGCTCGAGAGTGCTGGGGCAGAATTCAGACTGCAGAGTCCATGCTCTCCATCACTTCCACGAGCCCCCGCTCGGTGCCAAGCTTCCTGCTCATGCGCTCAGGCCGCCATCAGACAGGCTCCTCTGTGTCTGAAGCCACTGTGGCCCAGGCTGAACACCCGCTGCAGAAGCAAGCTCCCTGCCTGAAGGAAGGGCTCTGGCCTGGCAGACTGTGCTGCCTCTGTCTAGATTCTGGTACTTCCGGACAAGGTCGCCCACCCGACAACCCCCAGCTTGACAGCAGGCGACTCCAGGCTGATGCTTCCTTTGTCACCAGACCCACACAGTGGCTGTGGTGAGACAGTGCAGAACACTTGTTCTCCCACTAGCCATGCCTGCCTTGGCACTGGGACAGAATTCACTGCAACAAACACTGCTGGGCAACGTGCTGAAAAGTTCAAGCCCGTCAGAAGCCAGGGCTTGTCAGGTGGTGTGAGAGACAAATGCATACCCCGCACCAGGACACAGAGGCTGCAACTGGCATTCATCAGGGAAAACAAAAAAACACTTCTCCGTGTATTCCTGGTATATTAAAATCGTAACACAAAGCAAAGGATTTCACGTAGAAATCAGAGTCTCAGACTTTTCCAGGGTGGGAAGAGAAGGGTAGGGGAGCCATAGCAGGTAATGACTGAAATTCTTGGGTGTCTGGGAAGCTGCCACCATCTCAGGCCCCAGAAGTGAGGTGGGGGTGAGGGGGAGATGCGGGGTCCTCAAGAGCTCACTGGGGAACCACAGCTGCCCCCACACCTGACTGCAGTGGTTTCCAGAGAATGGCTTTCCCTTTCTTCCATCTTTCCTATCTCACCTGAGAACATCTCATGGACAAGCGCTAGCCAAACCCTGGAGGAAAGAGAATTGGAAGAAATGCGATTTCTGGCTTCCCCCCTGGCCTGCCAAGGAGACCTTAGACAACATGGGAAGGATGCTGAGGAGCAAATAAGTGAGCACAGTCCACCCTTCTCCTCCAAGATTAGAACATCCCCAAAAGGAAAATAACAACATCATTTTATCCCTAAGGTGACACAACTGTCCCTTACACAACTGAGGGTGCACTCACCTGCCCCCTAAAAAGAAAGAGAAAGACACGGAATATGCCACGTGTGGCTTGAGCTCTGGGAACATTCACTCCTAGTCCAGATGCAATCTTCCTTTGACATCCAACAAATTAAATGCCCAATTATAGGGTTAACCACCTTAGATTGGCCAAAGGTGGGGGATGAACAAAGAAAAGGAACTGATAAATACATACATATATATACACATATATACACACACATACACATTATGTGTATCAAATCAAGGAAGAGAATATACATAGTTACAAAAAGACTTCCTTTCTGCAACTGATAATGAGACAGCGTTGGTATTGAGAACTTCCTTCTACTAGCACTTGCATGTTCCCTTGTCCTCAGCCACATCTCATCTGGACATGGCTCTTTATGTGGCAGGGTGACTCAAACCTTCTGCTGAAATGTGAGCAAAGCTTGGGGACTGGAAAAGCAAGACAGCTCCTGAACTGGATCCTACAAACAAAGGAACATGAGAGAGAGAGGCCCAGATGGTACCTAAGTGCCAAATACTCTTGCTTCCCTACTTTCATTGCTTTTTCCTCTCTCCACCCCCATCCCTCCAGCCACATCATCCACCCCCACTCAATGGAAGGAAAAAAATAAATAAGGGCAGAGAAGAGGTTCAAAACCATTCTCAGCACTTAGCTTGCTGCATGCAGAGCCCTGGGTCATTCCACACCCCCATCCACCCACCAACTCCCCCCAGCCCCTCATCTCTGCTTGGGGTCTTCTGAGGACAATGATGCATTCTTCAGAAAGCCAGAACTTGGTAAAAGACCTGCTAGGAAGAGTGGGGGACAGTAAGAGCAAAGGTTTCCTTTCATTCGTTCACTTTCAACATAGACGTTCCACGGGCCACTCCACCCTCCACATCCCCCCAACCTCCCCATTGCTCTCCTCCCATGAGGAAGTGCCTGGCTACAGATGTTCTTGCCGAGCCGTGATGACAGGCTCTGGAGCTGATGTGCAATGAACTGAAATATATTTAACTTACAGGATGAGTAACCCCCAATGGCAATTAATCTCAAATCCTGAGGCCTGGGGGCTGCTTGAGGGACTGTGCTCTCTCCTTCAGAACAGCCATTTCTGGAAAGCAGTCAAACTTACTAAGCAGCCCTAATCATGGGGGCACAGCCTTGAAGGTTTTGCCTGGCTCCCGCCAAGGGTTCCCAGCAATACCTGGCTGCTGGACTCCTCCAGAGTGGAGAGGCTGGATTCTATATCTGTCTCCCGTAGGCCAGTTTCAATGCCCCCATAAGTTCCGGTAAATCCCTGAACTAACTCCTTGGAGACTGACATCCTGAGCTATCCAGGGAGCTGAAAGGTGACTCTTCAGTTAAAAAAAGGAAAAGCATTCAGGATGCCTGGGTGGCACAGCAAGTTAAGCATCTGTCTTCAGCTCAGGTCATGATCCCAGGGTTCTGGGATTGAGTCCCACATCGGGCTCCTTGCTCAGCAGGAAGCCTACTTCTCCCCCAGTCTGTGCTTTCTCTCTCTCATAAATAAACAAACAAATAAAATCTTTTTAAAAAGGCAAATCATTCTTTTCTAGCCTCCATAATCTCCTGGAAACTGAGGCAGCCAGCTCCCTGGAGGTAAATAGGCTCTCAGTCCAACCATAATCAAAACCATTGACAAAGGAGAAGTGGTAGGCTAGAGACTCTGCCCCGCTTTGTATCCTTCAGCATTCTGTGTCTTCTCTAGGCTTAGGACACTGGCTGTAAGAAGGGAGGGCAGCAGTGGGAAACCCAGGCTGCTACCTCACGGAGGCATTATGGGACTAGGGGCCAACTGGGAAGCCCTTGTTCATGGAGAGCCTCACTGCTCGATTAAAGGCCCCATGGATTCCACTGAGGAGTAGACTTGGTGGAACGGTAGCAGTGGAAGCAAAAATTTCATTCATTCATTTATTCACCATTCAACAAACTCTCCATTTATACATTCTAGATGTATACACAAGTGAAACAATACATGATCCCTAAGATAATACTCATCCTCAAAATGCTTTCAGTCTAATAATAAAACAGTCTAAAAATAAAATAGGGACTCTGTACAGAGTGATGGGCACCTTGGTAATGTGCAGGGGACACTGGGAGCACAGAAGAGGATATAATAAAAAGATCAGGAAGTGTTCTGACAGGTTTAGTTTCATCTTCCTTATTCCCAGATGTCTCTCTGATCCTCATTCTGCCACCATCTGCCTAATCAATTTCCTGGATCTGAACTTGCCCTCTGGGCTATTCCTTTGAAGATCCGTCCTTTGCCATCAGTCCCAGATTTTATCTTAGAAATTAAATTTGTTCCTCCTAACTGACATTTGAGCCAAGGGTACTGGCTTCTCCCCACCTTGGTCACACCCAGATCAGCCCTTGCTTCCAGTGTTCGTCATGGCCCAGGGATGCCTCAGCTGCAACTTGGTAAGTATTGTGTTTCTCACTACAGAAAGCAAGCAGGAGAGGGAGGAGGGGGCAGGGAGTGAAAATATCATCCTCTCTTCATCTTGCTGCATTTTCTCTGATCATAATTCCCTAAGGATCACCAGGGAGTTTAACTGGTTTTCCTGACTGCATTCTCTGATTGAAGAGAGAAAGGGAGAAAGGAAGTGACATTTGTTTGAATGCCTGCGATGTGCCTACACAATGAGGAAGATTGTTAGGTCTTCCTAGAGACCAGAAAACTGAGGCTCCGGAGGGTTTGGTGGCCTTCCCATTGTTAACAGAGCTAATAAGAGGCGGAGTCTTGATCTCAACCCTGGATCTTCTTACTCCAAAGCCCAGGTTCTATCTAGAATGATGATGCTTCTCAAACTTTAATGCGCATGCAAATCATTGGGGAATCTCATTAAAATGCCGCTTCTGATTCACAGGTAGGGGATGAAGGATGAGAGTCTGCATGTGTAATAAGCTCCCAGGTGGTGCTGATGCCAGGGGTTCCCCACTGCCCCCCGATTTTGAGCAGTAAGGCAGCTTTCTACTCCTATTCCCAGGTAAACCGCAAGGGTCTGCCAGCGAGCCCTTCTCAATAGGGCTGATAACACCACCTCTTACCCGGAGGCAGCAAGGTGTGGCAGCGTACTCTGGTTTTGGTTCCTAGTTATTGCTATGACTGGTGGAGTTAACAGCATTTCATATCTGGGAGTCAAGGAGTTCAGTGTAGGAAACAATCCAGGGTTGATTTTCTTGGGACAGTTGTACACAGTACGGATTGTCTCACCTAAAATTCTTAAAGCATCGTCGTCAAGGAACCCTGAGCAGCAGCTGGGGGTGGGGGCACACTACTGTTGGAAGTGATCCCTTCGGCTGCCTTATCTTGTTCTCCGTCATTGGGAACATTGGCTGTCCTCCAGCTGCTCTGCTGCGAGCTGTCATCACTGACAGCTGCTCTACAGGATATCACTGCACACACATGAGCGCATGTGGACGTCTTGCTTCCCAGGACTCCAGCATTCCAGCAGCAAAGATGATCCGAGAGGAGACTCTTCAGAGAGAGGTATGTTCACATATTTCTTGGCACCCCCAAAGAGCACAGGGATGCTGCTATGACACAAACATGGACATTTGACAAAAGCATGTTGGCCAGCTGATAAATTCATATTTTGCACTCCACGACAATTTCAAAAGGTATTTCTTGAGAAGGTGGGAGAAGGTATTTCTTGAGAAGGTATTTCTTGACATCTACTAAGCCTCTGCTATGTGCCAGGACCTGGACAGACGCTTTGCGGTGTGGAATAGACATTACAGACTCACCCTCTGGAGCTCGAGTGTTGGGTATGAATCTCACCTCAGCTACTTGCTAGTTGCATTACCTTGAAAACAATATTTAACCTCTTATTTCCTCAGTTACTTCATCTGCCAAATGCGGATCCAAATGGTATCTACCTCAGTAGCTTATTATGAAAGCTAGATGAATTAATATCTGAAGAGCACAGAGCACAGATCAAAGACTATGAAAGCATATGCTTGCTAAATTGACTCACCATATGAGATAACTTATTTTTACAGATTTTACGGATGGGGAAACTGAGGCTTACTCAAAATCACATAGCTACAATGTGGTACAAGCTGTTTGATCAATCATAATAAAAACGACTATTCACTGAGGGGTGCCTGAGTGGCTCAGTCAGTTAAGTGTCTGACTCTTGGTTTCCGCTCAGGTCATGATTTCAGGGTTGTGAGATCCAGCCCCACATCGGGCTGCACACTGAGCAGGGAGCCTGCTTAAGATTCTCTCTCTCCTTCTCCCTTTGCCCCTCCCCCACTGCTTGCGTGCTCTCTTTTTCTCTAAAAAATAAAAATAAAAAATTAAATAAAAAAATAAAATGCCAAATACTAATCATAAAATCGCTTTAGATACACACTTTGACGAACATATATTTAAAATATAAAATGAAACACATAGTATAAATCTATATTTGAAAATATCAGGGTGTGGGCATAAGTGAACTCTTCGGTTCCTGAAAATCTGAGTCAAGCAACATGTGGACTGAACATGCCTTCTTTCCTGGTAAGTTTCTTTGTAATCAGAATCAACAGTTGTCACTGCTCTAGGGACCCTGCAAATGTTCAATATTTGGTTCACCTCAGGCAAAATTTTCCACTGATGAGTTATTGAGCATAAATGGCCAATTCTCAGGGAAGAGTTTCAAAGGTAACTTCTCTTACAGTAATCTCCTGCTCCCTTTTCAAAAACATGAAACACAGATCTGGGACAGTAGCCTTCATCTTCAAAGACATCAGCCAACTTCCCCAGAGGAGCCTTCCGTGTCTTTAGATCCGTCTCTTCAGCTTCCCCTGAAATCTGAAATTTACCAGCCAGTTCATCTTCCTGAATGATTAAACCATTCTTTACACCACTTATGATCTTTTCTCGATGGTTTCCCAAGCTCTGTCCATAAGAGTTTTAAAAAGTGACAACCAATACCTATCAATAAGCTAGGAATTCATAGCTTAGCTGAGGAGCATGCACTTGAGCCAATCAGGAATTCACATTGCCCAGCGCTTTTTTTCACTTTTCAAATCGGCACACCACGTCGTCAACACCAACTATTTGCCTTGACTTAAGTCTATTCTAAAAGCACATCAGCTTCAGCTGTTAGGTACTCATAAACTCAAAGCCCGTTCGGTATGGTTAAAGTGTTACTTGCGATAAGTCTATAAAGATTGCAGTTCTCAAGTTAAGCCATCCCAAGTCAGGTGGTGTCTGTTTCCAAATATTCCATTAAGTACATGTGATGTCTTTGCTCAAAATGGGGATTCTGGTCTGTTAACTAATCCTACTAACATTGCCTCTCTCTGAGCTGGAAAAAGATGAGTTATTTTTGGCAGTAGGTAATTCCATGTCCCAGAGACAAAGTTCTTTGCATAATCAAGTTTTTAAATGTCAGTAACAGTTTGGAGCATTATTAAGGTATTTCTGGCTTCTGAAAAGGTTTCCAAATATCCTCCAGTGTGTTTAATCTTTCCTAATGAAGTCAGATAAGAGCTGAAGTTTTTTGTCAGTCTGAAGTGGATCCCGGTACATGGCCATGGATGCTGAGCGCTCTGTCTGCACATTTTGTCCTGAAAATATATATCCCTCCATCCAGAGAAAATAGCCCAGCCTTGGAAAATTTGAAGTCACAAGCTTGAAAAGCTTAAACAAACCAAGAGAAGTCATGAAGTATGTTTACAGCCCTCTAATAAAGAACCTATTTATATTTAGCCTCATTCCAACCCAGTTTTATTAATTGGCCCTTCTAGGAATTTGGGAGATTGAAGGGCAGACTAGTGTCTTATTTGATGGTAAACAAGACGAGCATACTTCAAAATCTTCTGCTGTGGGCCGTGAAAAAAAGTAGGAAAGGCAAAAAGAAATGGCCATTGGTCTGGATGACATGTAAAGACCGGGTCCAACAACATTCATGCCTCAGACATTTTAAGATTATTTTCAACCTTGTTAGTAGTTTTTAAAATTCCCAATAAAATAAGTGCACCATTTTGCATTATAAATTTAGAACACAAAAACTGAATCCCCAACTTCAAAAACCCAAGGCATCCAATAGCAGAAATTCTGGGATGAAACTATTATTTCATATAATCTAGTGGGATATAATTTGGCACAAACCTTCTGTCACAGGTCATAAACCCAAAATCACGCTCCAAGATAGAGATTCATGTGCAAGAGGTTTGTTGGGGGTGATTTACATAGAGACCAACACCTGAGAGGCAAAGCAGGAAGCAGGAATGGGCACACGGTGAACCGAGACTCTAATACCATTGCAGCAAAGGTCTCAGTCAATCCTAAAGCGATTGCAGCAAAGGTCTCAGTCAATCCTAAAGGGAGCTTAGGGCTGAAATGATCCTGCAGAGTTGTCTCAAATTAGGGTGTAATTGAAGTTTCCCCCTCTGTATAACTTTAGGCAAGGCAGCTCTCTCCAGCCTACAGAAAGTCCCAGAAGAGGAACTCAGCTATGAGCCATCTGCCACCAACACTTCTATCAGCTGGAGGAATGAATGAACCAACCTGGAGGGGCATCTGGGTGGCACACATGGCATTCTTTGTAGACAACTCCTTGCTCCACTTGGATCCACTAGCTTCATATAGTAAGTTCTTCGAGAAGCTCTTCCAGCATTCTGATTTCCCTGGGAGAATCTTATAGGAGGAAGCTTAGTGGGAACAACTAGCCATCCCTGCCATTGCACCTGATCTTGAGGAAGTAACAAACTCATCCTGCCTCTCCTCCACCATCTATTCTATAGTCTCCTTGCCCTCAACTAGTACCTCTGCTGGTCTAAGTGGCTAGGCTGCTGAGATGACACAGACACTCATTTTCTGAATAAGAGAGGCAATGGGCCACTGGTCACCATGACCTTCCAGGGCTGTGGTTGCTGCCACACTTATCATCAGAATTGGGCAGTTACCAAGAGCAGCCCAAGTGGACCCCCTGAGTGCCAAATATATACTTCCTTGACCCTAGTGTGGAACAGCAGCTCTACCTCTGCTGGATGGTCCGGGTGAATTATTCCTGCCAGTATGGTGACGACATTCCTTGCCTGCTGGTCCCTTGAGACAAGATCTTTGAAGTAACCAAGTAAGAGCTTAATCCTATTCTTACCTTAATAGGGTCTTGCTGGGTTCCTTAGTGGACCCATGAACCCTCTAAGAACCAAGACTATGAAGTGTCAGGATTCACTGTTGTGAAGAAGGGAAGCACAAATTCCCTAAAGGGGCCCTTGGGGCTGATGGTAAGCTGGGTCACTGCTGCTTTCACCTCTTGCTTCCTAGATTCATGCCTCCTACATCTTGAAAACACAGATTCATATAGTATTTAATGATTTGAGGTGTATACTACATCTTAAAGGATAGCGTTTCATCTGCACAGTGCATTCTCTCCAAGATGGCACGTCGTTAAAACTTCAACAGACCGTTTCAGTGTTCTGTCAGTCCAGCAGCCTGCGGATGGTGGCACATATGATGGGACCATAGATACCATGGTCACGTGCCTACTGCTCACCTTCTTTGCCATATAATGACAATGGGCCTCTTGGTCCAATACAATTTTATGTGGGATCCCATGTTTATGGATCAGACTCTTTTTAAGCCCTTGGTTAGTGGTGCTGGCTGAGGCACTGCAGGCAGAAAAAGCAAATGCATGTTTGGAATAGGTGTCAAACCCAGTATGGAAAAGCCTATTAGCCTGGACCTACTACAAATTTCTTTTCTGTTCTGAGACCCACACAATGATGGCAGTCTTATGGGTCATCCTATAAATGGGTTAACATTCCCAGTATACTGCTCCCAGAAATCAAAGACTCCAATTGGATACCCTTTTCTTTCCTGGTGGTGGGAAGTGCAAGATGTAATAATCTGCTCCTAACTTGGGAGAATGTTCTAGTTTGTTTCAGACCATTCACCTAAAAATTGCACTAATGCCGTGGGCCCCGGAGTCTTTTTAGAGTTTAACTCCCATCCTCTGGAACACATATTAATTTGTATTAATTTTCTGTCTTTGCAAAAATTTCCACACATTTAACCACTTGAAACAACATCCATATATGACCTCACAGTTCCATAGGTCAGAGGACCAAGCAGACTTAACTGGATTCTCTCCTTAGGGTCTCACAAGGCCAAAGTCAATGTGGTGGCTACATACCATTCCAGTTCACCACTATTAAAAAGTTTAACAATTGGGGAACCTGGGTGGCCCATTCGGTTAAACATCCAGCTCTTGATTTCGGCTCCAGTCGTGATCTCAAGTGGGATCGAGCCCCATGTAGGGCTCCATGCTCAGCAGGGAGTCTGCTTGAGAGTCTCTCCCTCTCCCTCTCCCCTCTCCCCTGCTCACTCTCTCTCTAAAGACTCTCTCTCTGTCCCCACTCTCTCTAAAATAAAAATAAATAAATCTTAAAAAAAAAAAGGTTTACGATACAAAGACTTTACAGAGAAATGGCATCATTAAAATCATATCTGTCAATAATCTCTATCAATCTAAATGGCTTAAACTCTCCCATAAAACGCCACAGGGTTGCAGATTGGATAAAAAGACATGACCCATCCATTTGCTGTCTACAAGAGACTCATTTTGAACCCAAAGATGCATTCAGACTTAGAGTAAGGGGATGGAGTACCATCTTCCACGCAAATGGACCTCAAAAGAAAGCTGGAGTAGCAATTCTCATATCAGATAGACTGGATTTTAAACTAGAGGCCATAGAGAGAGATACAGAAGGGCACTATATTATTCTTAAAGGAAGTATTCAACAAGTGGATATGACAATTATTAATATATATGCCCCCAACAGGGGAGCAGCAAGATACACAAGCCAACTCTTAACCAAAATAAAGAGACATATAGATAAGAACACAGTAATAGTAGGGGACCTCAACACCCCACTATCAGAAATAGACAGAACACCCTGGCAAAAACTAAGCAAAGAATCAAAGGCTTTGAATGCCATACTCGACGAGTTGGACCTCATAGATATATATAGAACACTACACCCCAGAACCAAAGAATACTCATTCTATTCAAATGCCCATGGAACATTCTCAAGAATAGATCATGCTCTGGGACACAAAACAGGTCTCAGCCAATACCAAAAGATTGAAATTATCCCCTGCATATTCTCAGACCACAACGCTCTGAAATTGGAACTCAACCACAAGGAAAAACCTGGAAGAAACTCAAACACTTGGAGGCTAAGAACCATCCTGCTCAAGAATGACTCGATAAACCAGGAAATCAAAAAACAAATTAAACAATTTATGGAGACCAACGAGAATGAATACACAACGGTCCAAAACCTATGGGATACTGCAAAGGCAGTCCTAAGGGGGAAATACATAGCCATCCAAGCCTCACTCAAAAGAATAGAAAAATCTAAAATGCAGTTTCTATATTCTCACCTCAAGAAACTGGAACAGCAACAGAGGGACAGGCCTAACCCACTGACAAGGAAGGAGTTGACCAAGATTAGAGCAGAAATCAATGAATTAGAGACCAGAACCACAGTAGAGCAGATCAACAGGACTAGAAGCTGGTTCTTTGAGAGAATCCATAAAATTGATAGACCACTGGCAAAACTTGTCCAAAAACAAAGAGAAAGGACTGAGATTATTAAAATTATGACTGAAAAGGGAGAGGTCACGACCAGCACCATTGAAATTGCAAGGATTATTAGAAACTTTTATCAACAGCTATATGCCAAAAAACTAAACAATCTGGAAGAGATGGAGGCCTTCCTGGAAACCTATAAACTACCAAGACTGAAACAGGAAGAAATAGATTTCTTAAATAGGCCAATTAACTATGAAGAAATTGAGTCAGTGATAAACAACCTTCCAAATAATAAAACTCCAGGCCCAGACGGTTTTCCTGGGGAATTCTACCAAACATTCAAAGAAGAAATAATACCTATTCTCCTAAAGCTATTTCAAAAAATAGAAACAGAAGGAAAGCTACCAAACTCATTCTATGAGGCTAATATTACCTTGATCCCCAAACCAGGCAAAGACCCCCTCAAAAAGGAGAATTACAGACCGATTTCTCTAATGAATATGGATGCCAAAATCCTCAACAAGATCCTTGCTAATAGAATCCAACAGTACATTAAAAGGATTATCCATCATGACCAAGTGGGATTCATACCTGGGATGCAAGCATGGTTCAACACTCGCAAATCAATCAATGTGATACATCATATCAACAAGAAAAGACTCAAGAACCATATGATCCTCTCAATTGATGCAGAAAAAGCATTTGACAAAATACAGCATCCTTTCCTGATTAAAACCCTTCAGAGTGTAGGAATAGAGGGTACATTTCTCAATCTCATAAAAGCCATCTATGAAAAGCCTACTGCAAGCATTATTCTCAATGGGGAAAAGCTGGAAGCCTTTCCCTTAAGATCAGGAACACGACAAGGATGCCCACTCTCGCCACTATTATTCAACATAGTACTAGAAGTCCTTGCAACAGCAATCAGAAGACAAAAAGGGATCAAAGGTATCCAAATCGGCAAAGAAGAAGTCAAACTGTCTCTCTTTGCAGATGACATGATACTCTATATGGAAAACCCAAAGGAATCCACTCCCAAACTATTAGAAGTTATAGAACAATTCAGTAAGGTGGCAGGATACAAAATCAATGCCCAGAAATCAGTTGCATTTCTATACACGAATAACGAGACTGAAGAAAGAGAAATTAGGGAATCCATCCCATTTACAATAACACCAAAAACCATGCGTTACCTTGGAATTAACTTAACCAGAGACGTAAAGGACCTATATGCTAGAAACTATAGATCACTTTTGAAAGATATTGAGGAAGACATAAAAAGATGGAAAAATATTCCATGCTCATGGATTGGAAGAATTAACATAGTTAAAATGTCCATACTACCCAGAGCAATCTACACTTTCAATGCTATCCCGATCAAAATACCGAGGACATTTTTCAAAGAACTGGAACAAATAGTCCTTAAATTTGTATGGAACCAGAAAAGGCCCCGAATCTCCAAGGAACTGTTGAAAAGGAAAAACAAAGCTGGGGGCATCACAATGCCGGATTTCGAGCTGTACTACAAAGCTGTGATCACAAAGACAGCATGGTACTGGCACAAAAACAGACACATCGACCAATGGAACAGAATAGAGAACCCAGAAATGGACCCTCGGCTCTTTGGGCAACTAATCTTTGATAAAGCAGGAAAAAACATCCGGTGGAAAAAAGACAGTCTCTTCAATAAATGGTGCTGGGAAAATTGGACAGCTACATGCAAAAGAATGAAACTTGACCACTCTCTCACACCATACACAAAAATAAACTCCAAATGGATGAAAGACCTCAATGTGAGACAGGAATCCATCAAAATTCTAGAGGAGAACATAGGCAACAACTTCTATGACATCGGCCAGAGCAACCTTTTTCACGACACATCTCCAAAGGCAAGAGAAATAAAAGATAAAATGAACTTATGGGACTTTATCAGGATAAAGAGCTTCTGCACAGCCAAGGAAACAGTCAAAAAAACTAAGAGACAGCCCACGGAATGGGAGAATATATTTGCAAAGGACACCACAGATAAAGGACTGGTATCCAAGATCTACAAAGAACTTCTCAAACTCAATACACGAGAAACAAATAAACAAATCATAAAATGGGCAGAAGATATGAACAGACACTTTTCCAATGAAGACATACAAATGGCTAACAGACACATGAAAAAATGTTCAAAATCATTAGCCATCAGGGAAATTCAAATCAAAACCACACTGAGATACCACCTTACGCCAGTTAGAATGGCAAAGATAGACAAGGCAAGAAACAACAATTGTTGGAGAGGATGTGGAGAAAGGGGATCCCTCCTACATTGTTGGTGGGAATGCAAGTTGGTACAGCCACTCTGGAAAACAGTGTGGAGGTCCCTTAAAAAGTTAAAAATTGAACTACCCTATGACCCAGCCATTGCACTACTGGGTGTTTACCCCAAAGATACAGACGTAGTAAAGAGAAGGGCCATATGCACCCCAATGTTCATAGCTGCATTGTCCACAATAGCCAAATCATGGAAGGAGCCGAGATGCCCTTCAACAGATGACTGGATTAAGAAGCTGTGGTCCATATATACAATGGAATATTACTCAGCTATCAGAAAGAACGAATTCTCAACATTTGCTGCAACATGGACGGCACTGGAGGAGATAATGCTAAGTGAAATAAGTCAAGCAGAGAAAGACAATTATCATATGATTTCTCTCATCTATGGAACATAAGAACTAGGATGATCGGTAGGGGAAGAAAGGGATAAAGAAAAGGGGGGTAATCAGAAGGGGGAATGAAACATGAGAGACTATGGACTATGAGAAACAAACTGAAGACTTCAGAGGGGCGGGGGTGGGGGAATGGGATAGACTGGTGATGGGTAGTAAGGAGGGCACGTATTGCATGGTGCACTGGGTGTTACACGCAACTAATGAAGCATCAAACTTTACATCGGAATCTGGGGATGTACTGTATGGTGATTAACATAATATAATAAAATAAAATTTAAAAAAAAAAAAAAGGTTTAACAATTGCTCCACCACCCCTTACGCCAGGCTGTGTTCCACCTGCCATCAGTAGACTTCACTTGCTGCCCAATTTTTTGCATAACGCATTGAACATAATGCACGAGGTAGCCACTATTTGTATTTACAACTGTGGCCCACTTCAATGTCAACTAGTCCATGTGAATGAAACAGTGAGTGATTTCACATTCCCATCGAATCTCTTTTACTTGCTGTGAACACAGCTGGTCCTCCTTTGGAACTAATCTCAATGTATATCTTCCCATCTGCATCATGACAACAAAGTTACAATTAACTGAATGAACTAAAATCTCCCATATCGTGGGTTTTCAGAATTAAATAGAACAAAAAATTATCAAGCAATTTCCCCTCATATATAACTTGACCAATGTCAGAAACTATTTAAAACTCTGAAATTGGTGATTTTTTAGAACCACAAAGCATAATGTTTACTATTATTAGGCACTCATGATAGTAATCGTCCCTTCACATTATATTTCATTGACATTGAGCAATATACAACAGAGCCATTTCATAAAGAGACTTACCAATAACCCTCATACATGATATGTATCATGAACTTGGTGAATGATTTTATAAGATTCTTGTGATTTGTGTGATAAATACTCATTCTTCATAAATAGCCCTACTTTAAGTGATTCTTCTTCCATTTTGGTCTCTGCCTTTAGCAACAAAATTTATATTGGTATTATACTGGCAAGCACAATTTTGTGATTATTTTTGAAAACTGATTAACTTGCTTTGGAGGTCATTTGTGGAAGAAAGTGCTAGACGATGTCCACTCTCCCCTTCCTCCTTAGTATCAGAACCTCAAATTTTAAGTGGACACTCTTGCTCAGATGGAGGACTACCTGCCCACTTCCCTTGCAGCTAGGATGGTCATGTGACTAAGTTCAGGTCAGTGAAATATAAATAAATGTGATTGTGTAGGATTTCTGGGAAGTCTCCTTGAAAGGGAACAGGTGAATCTATCCTTACTTTTTCTTGCTGGGTACAGTAGGAGGTGATATCTGGAACTCTGGCGGCCATCTTTGGCCATGAAGTAACTGTAAGAACAGAAGCCACCCGGGGAGCTCTGAGGACACCACAGGCCCATTATACCGAACATAGACTGCCTGCCTTAGACTTCTTTGACAAAGAAAAATTAATCTCTCTCTGAGACATTGTTGTTTTGGAGTTAATTTCTTAAATGCAGCTAAAATTATTCCTAGTGGATATATTACTCTATTCTGTTTTTAAAATATGCAAAAGCTATAATGTCTTTGTGCCTCTATTTGACTATATTTTTCAATAGATAATACACTATTAGGGAAATTTAAGTTGTCAGTCCATTAACATTCAAATTTCAAATATTTACAGTTATGCTTTCTAATAATACTCAGGTTTTTTTCTTGTGCAGAATCATCATTCCCAAGTATTTTCTTGTCCCAGTTGATGGAAATTCACAGTGTTATGGTCATTATATTCACATTCTATTTTGAGAAGTTCTGTTCATATATCCTGAGTTATAGTATTGATGTAACTATTGTTATCATTATATTTATACTTTGATAAAACTCTTTTAAGCCTTCGATTCATAGTCTAAAATCAACATATCATTCAACAGCCAAAATCAAAAGTAATAACCATTAACACTAACAGCAAATAAAATGCAATGGTAGAAAGGGGTTGAGGAAAAATACTTAACTTGCCAGATTTTCCTATGCCTAACAGTTTGTAATGGCCTCACGTCCAGTTTGGGTGTGAGGTGGACAGAGAGACTGTGAGTGTGACACCTTAAAGTAAAAAGTTATTGGTGTGTGAACACAAAACATGCAAATGTATGTATTATTAGCTCAGTTCCATAAACTACCTAGGATGACAAATAACAACATTCATTAAGATGTTGATCCTAAACTCATGGCTAAGATAACATCTACCTATTTTTTCATCTGTAATATTAAGTAAAAACCATTTGTTAGGTTTGGGCAGGAATTGAATCCTAGAGTATAGATCAAAGAAAACAGTTGTGGGCGGAGGGAGGAAGACCGGATCTCCATTCTGGCCAAGGGTATGGCAGCTGGGAAACAGGTTAGTCTCCTACAACCCACAGACCCTACTTCTTCAACCTTTCAAAGCCACCTTCAAATAAAGTGGCTTTACGGACAGCTTTCACTTAAGTATCTGTGGGGAGCACCTGCTACTTGGGCACTCATTCGCCAGAAGCCCCCAGTGGCTGCTCAAATGTATCACATTCTCTCTGTATATCTCCATGTTTCCAGCCAAGAATAAGAGAAGGTCACATGTCTCTGCCTGCCCTACCTAGGCAAGGAGAGGTGTGAGAAGTAGGGAAAGCCTAAATGTTTAAAAACATCTTGCTTCTGCCATTTATTTTTGGTCCCTACGAAGTCTGGAGCAAAATCAGTCTGCATGTGGAGAAGTGATTAGGAACTTTTTGAAATTCCCACCCAATACAAACACAGTAACAGAGACGAACCTAATGTTTGCAGGGACAGCTGACCTCCATGGCCTTTTGACAGAAGCAACAGTTTTAGAATGTTTTGGTTTGTCAGGAACGTAGGAATTTCTCTGAAGTCTATCATTAATCTTACATTGCAAATATGGGAAATAAATATGAACAAAATGGTCATTTCTTTTTCCTATAAAATTGCCACACTTTGTGAGGACTTCCTGATAAACCACTGGGCTAACCAGTGGCTTTGGGAGCCCATTCAGAGCTCCCAGATGGCAAAAGCAGAAATGTCACAGCGAGAGAGAAAGTGAATAGCAGAAGAACCAAAATGCCCTAAAAATACTACTTTGGTGTAAAAGATTCTAAGAAGCCAGTGCACAGCACTCAAACTATTTCTAAAACTAGGGTACCTTCTGAATTCATCAGGAAACCTGAAGACCGCAGCAGCCTTTCTGCAGGTCCTTGGCAACACGAGCATAGTAACTGAGCCGGAAATGACAGCTGCCTAGGATACGGGATTGTATATTAAAAGGAAAAAAATATTGTTGGGCTTTATATGGCTTTATAATCTCTGGCCTCTGCTCTCATTGTAACTCTAAGAAGGGGAAAAATTAAGAAAAAAAAATTTCTCTGCCAAACATAGTTTTCTAACTGCCCCTGGACTTGGAGAAGAAGGGTGTGTATTACGGGGGCTTCAGTGATTCCATCCTGGGGAGTGTAGAGTTAGGATTCCTTCCATCCTGCCCCCCCCCATTCACTACTCCCTAGCAGTGAAGCCACCCTCTTAGGCCACCGGAGGGACGGAGGGACCAGGCTGTGCCCTGCACAGTGGCAGGGATCAATAGTGTCAACAGCACTCCCCTGGAGCTGTCCGTGGTGGCTCCGGCCCCAAAGACCCCTCTGCCTCGAATCTTCTCTTCCAGTCTGTCCCAGCGCCCAATTCCTAGAGCCTTTTCAGCAACAATTGTGAGAACACTGTACAAGGGTATTAAAAAACTACGCGAACCTAAGGTATCTGGGGGTCTTCAGTACTATTTCCAACAGCCCCCTGTTCATATATCAATGTATTACCTAGAGGAACTAATTTACTGATATATTAATTTACTCTAATAAGTTGATCGAATGATGTGGTATGTTTACAAGCACTTAGCAAACTTTCAGGAACCCTACAAATGTTAGGTGTTTGGATGATGATAGCGAGTGCGTAAATAAGCAGTCTATTAAACAGAGCCTCAAAAGAATAAGACAAAGACAGACACGGTTTAACGGGGGGAAAGAGAGTCCTGGTGAGCCACGGTATGACCTTACAGTAGAGAGAGCAACCACAGAGAGCATAAGGTGATTGAGACCCCAGTGCCAAGAGGTTAGAGGGACCCCTGGGGGTTAAACAGAGATGCTAAAAATAAACTTCATCCTTAACAATTTACCTGTACAATCTCAAACTCATTCCATTTGGCTTGTTCTCTGTTTTCTCCCTATCCATTCTTGTCAGATACCAATTTGTTAAAACAAAAATGAAACTTCTCCAGAGGTTCACCCAACCAGGGTTGTTAAAAGATAAACCGTCCAGATTGTCTCGAGTTTCCTCCGCTGGGAATAAACACCCTGGCTGCTCTCTTTGGGCCATGAACTCCTACAAGGGCTAACAACCGAAGGCACTTCTCTAGTTGCTTCCCCCAATTTCTGTCCCTTTCTCCCCGAGAACTGGCTGTGTTTTCCTGCAGAGAACCTCTCTCCTGAAGTTATTTCACCATCTTATTTCCCTCCCTGCTGCACGTGCTAGATTTTAAATCCCTTGAGACAGAGCCAGCATCTTGTTCACCTTTCCATTCCCCATTGTTCAACAAGGAAGATGATGGATGCTTTACACTACACTGCACTCCAAAGTGGCCTCACAGTTGTGCTCTTAGCCTCGAGGAAGGGAGGGCACTTAAGGACCTAACCTTATATACTCAAGAACCTGAACACTTATTTTTCCTCAACAAATCAGAGATGGTACTTACTGTTTTAGTCTTTGCCTACAACTGTTCTGGGTCCACTGGAAATAGAGAAGCGCAGATCTGAGAGTCCAGGCTTTTCACGCCCGAGTCCTAAGTGGCTCAGAAAAGAGATGTCAAGATAGACAATGAAACTTAAAATCTAGTGGGAGGAGACAAATAACAAACAAATGAATAAACTGGAAGGACCCTGTATATGGTCATTGTAGTATATATTTGAAATTTAAACCTAATTATAGTCAATAAAATCTCCCGTTCCCATTTGTAAGGAAACTAATAAGTGATTACATTAAAAATCCTTCTCTTAGGTGACATTACATTTCAAAATAAAGGGCCTGACTGCTCTAGAATATTACTCCTATAATTCCATAAACTTAAGATCATGATTAGCCAGTAACCTTTGTCATTTCCTTAAAAAAAAAAAAAAAGGTGATTTAAATCAGATCTAAAAGAAGTTAGCCATAAAATGGAAAAGATTGGTATGGTGGTTTTTCTGGGTCAACCTGGTAAAGCTGAAACTACATTTCCCAGAATCCTTCTATCTGTTTATCATATAGAGTTAAAATTGGAATTTGCATAAGATGTGAAAGGTGGAAATGAAGCAGCAGCTATTATTCTCTAGGGTCTTCAAGCTTAGATGTAGGTGACAGACGATGCAGGTGCCAGCATGTTCCATATTGTTGTCACTCTCTTCCACTCAAGGTCAAGCTCTTCTTCCTGACTGCTCACCCTGCTGTCTAACAGAGATCCCAGATTCATCAACAGACAGGTGGCTGTGGATCCAGACAGGCAATAGTTCCCCAAAGACGTCTCCATTGGCTCCTCTTTCAGTCTCACTTTGGTGGCTGGAAGTGCCTGGCTTTCAGATTGACTGGTTGTTGTCTCCTGTGATCTTCCAACTCACCCTTCAGACCTTCACTTCCCCAGCTTCCCACAATTGCATAGGGTTTAATTCCTGTAATAAATCCTTAATCCATAGGTGAGTTGTTACAATTGGCTAGAAAGAATCATCCAATCCCATTAACATTTGTTGAGCATCTATCTGGGTCAAGTGCCTTTCTTATATACTAACCTCATTTTATCCTCATGACATCTATATGAGGTTGGCATCATAATTCCCTCATACAGATAGGAAAACAAAAACTGAGAGGGACTAACTGGCTTGTCTAAGACAACCCCACTAGAAAAGAAAGATGAGGGGAGCAAAGCATCTCTTCTTGGCTTGCCGTCTTCTGCCCCACCCAGCTCACACACACATGTCAACACACCCAGCAGAGAACAGGCTACATTTTCACCTTCTCAAGACCAGCTGGAGAAAGAAATAAATGACATCATGGCTGAGGGAATTAAAGTAATTAAATAATTAGTGAAATGGGAGCAAGGGCTAAATTAAAGGTGGGGCCAGGGGAGAATTAAGCAGGCTGGGAACACTCCACAAATTCTCACAAAAGCCCTGTAAGGCAGGCACTACTGCTATCCTCCTTTTACAGATTAGGAAACAGAAAGAATAAAGCCTCAAAGCAACCTAATCAAGATAAAGCAAGTCTTCAAACCCTCTCGTTCTTCAATGGTAGAATATTCTGCCAGAATTCGGAAAAAGCCACATGACTTTCCCACATAAATAAAAAGAGAAGGGGGGGAGATGACAAGAGAGTGACAGAAAGGGAAGAAGAAAGAAAGAGGGAGGGAGGGGGAGAGAGAGAAAGAGAAAAAGAAAGGAGAGAGAGAGAAAGAGAAAGAAAGAAAGAAAGAAAGAAAGAGAAAGAAAGAAAGAAAGAAAGAAAAGAGAGAGACAGGAAGAAAGAAAGAGAGAGGAAAAGAATGAGAGAAAGAAAGGGAGAGAGGGAAGTGATGGAAGAAATTGAGAAGTAAAAAGGCAAAATTGGGAAGGAACGGGGAGAGGCTGGCATATGATCTCCATTTATTCCAACAACATTTCTTGGTCACCTGCCCTGGGTGTAGAACTGTACAGACTCCGAGTATACGGTATGAATAAGTCACCTTCCCATCCATGGAGCTTACATTCCAGTAAGTAAATCAGACATTAACCTGCATATTTAACAATATTGTATTGTCTTCACTTTAATTTAAATTACTTCACGGACTGTGTAATATATAGGTGGGCATTTTAATTTATATCTAGAGGTGGTTGGTTAATATCTGAACTATCCTAATCAGAAATAAACACTCCAGTGGTAGTTAGTTAGCATGTGAAAAACTCTAATCAAAATCTACACTCCAGGAACCACAAGGCTACAATCATCTCGACACTTGATCAACATCAAATTTGTTACTTAGTGTAATGGATGTTGGAAATAATTTTTCTTTGGTGAAATAAATAAACTTCCAGTTGTATGGAATGGCTACAAGTATTGTATAAGCCCTACGAGACTTACATAAACTAATATAGAAATCTATTAAGCCTAATAGCTTTATATCTTTTGAAATGATGCCCTAGGCCTTGGTATTTCTTCTGGTCCCATATCCTACCATTTAGGTGGTATTGGATACTACTTTAAAATGTGGCTGAATCTTGCTGCTAGAACATCTTCACATTTGCCTCAAATGAACCCCTTAATTAAAAGCTTGTCTGGGTGCATAAAAAGAGAGCTAGGATTTCATTGAGCTTATAGTACAGGCTGTGTGATAGTTCTTGTGCCTGCCTGATGATATTTGTTGTGCAGAATCCCTTTTGGGACTTGCCTTCATTGTAACATCCCTGCTGGTTGTGAGTTCTGAAGAAGATATAATAATTATAAATGAATAAGTTAGCTTAGGTCATTTTACAACAGCAATTAATATCAAATGTTACAAATGCCCTAAGGGAGAAATACTGGGTAACAGGGAAGCATATGAGATCTACTCTGATCCAATCTAATAAATCAGAATTAGAGTTTACATGAGGTGGGGGGATTAATCCATTGTAGGTAAAATATCAAAGATCAAAGAAGGTTGAAATATTTAAGGTTGAAAGAAGGCTACCTGTGATGAGTGAGCTGAATGAGGAAGGGAATTAACACAGGCAAAATGAATGGATGGATAGATGGATGGATGGATGGATGGATGGATGGATGAGAGGCATTCCAAAGAAGAGACCAGAGGAAAGAACACTAGGTCCAAACACACAAATCCTTTCTGTTTGACAGCTGAAGACCAAACTAAAAGGGAGGTGAGTCTTGGAGAAGCTTGATCTTGGACAACTGAAACAAGACTTCAACCTTAGGAAGGAAGATTAGTTGTTCCAATCAAAGTCCCTGGCCTTAAGTGAATTCTTCTGGCACTTCACCTTTGTTCTTGGACATTAAGTTTATTTTGTCAGTACTCATGTGCTTAAAGAGACCTCAGAGATGGAGATGAGGGAGATACTTTCTGGCATTGTGTTTGGCAATGGTGTTTTTGTACCAGTGTCCAATTAGCCCACAACTCCTCAGTGAACAACAAACCTCATTCATTTGCATAGTTATTTCCTTTGCTGCTTCCTTTATAAAAAATAATGAGCCATTATGCACATAATTAAAGCAAGCTTAACAAATGAGGGCCAGGCTGACAAGAATCACATGAGAAGGTCAAGAGAAATTAGCATCAAGGCCTGCCTGTTAAGCAGAAGGCCAATCTAATATGCACTGTCTCTTGGGAGCAGAAGGACTCCTTTGGGGCCTCTGCTTTCAGATTTCACTGAGGTCAGGCTTCCTGGAGAAAACATGATTTGATTTCATCCAGCCCTTCTCCTGCTTCTGTCCTTTCCCTCCTGTCCTCCTCTATGAGAAGAGGCTAGCTTGCTTGTTATTAGCATACCTCTCAACAAGTCCTGTCTCTTCTCCCCCTTCCCCTGATCACACATTTTCCTAACAATCCTTACTAAAAATCTAATACAAATGAGCAAAGTTCTTTCATCCTAAGAAGCCCAATGACAAGCTTTATGAAAACCAATATTTCCTTCTTTAAAATTTTTTGATCACAAAGTGGCTAGGACCAAGCATAGATGGGTAAGTACCTCTTCTCCCAGCTACATGTGGGTCTCCTGGTCATGTGCTCTCTAAGCCGTTTGTTTCTTCTGGTACCAGAGGATTGTTCCACCTTAGCATCTTACACAGACCCTGGTCAGTTTCCAATCCTTTAGGCTGAATGTCCCAGTTTGTGGCAGGTACAATCAGTCATTCCTGCATGGGCTAGATCCCTAGATGACTGGAAGGTCATTGATAAGAGATACAGTAAATGTCCCAGGGCTCCTTGGCCTGGACTCTGTGTTCCTTGGGGTCTTGAATGCAATATCTCATGCCCCACTCGAGACCTACTCCAGACCTACTCAGTCAGAACGGATTTTAAACAAGATCTCTAGGGAACTGGTTTTCACATTAAAATTTGAGAAGCAGTGATCTAGGGCATTCAGTGGGACCCATTCAGTTCAGTTTCTTCTAGGGTATTTGACCACCTCCTAGTCACCCCGTGGATAAAAGAGGGATTCCTGTACTTGGGCTATGGGGATGCCCAACACTCAACACCCAACACTGGACAGATGAGATTACAACAGTTTATTAGTCACATGTATTCACAGCCCAGAGGCAGGGAGGACACCACACTCCTCACAGGCCACACAGAGTTTGTGCTAGGGAACAGAATGAACAACCAGGGGCTATAGGAGATAAGCTTTGTAGTATCAAGAGAGTGAGGCACCCACTGCTTCCCGTGGGAGGATGTGACTGGCTTGTTTGAATAACTCTGTGGGTTGGGAGGGAACTGAAACCTGCTACCAGGGATATATGGGAACTGTACCTGGTCTATTGGATGATGAGGGTGGTTTGTCTTGGGGACCTTACCTGCAGTAGGATGGGAGGGAAACTCGTGGTTAGGATATTCAAGGACCCCCTTTGCCCTCCTGATTCCCCCAGATGTCAAGGTAGCAAATAATATTGGACTTTAATTTTAGGCATGTACCACAAGGGGAACTCATCTTATAAAAACATTTACTAATTTCACAATACCAAGCTATGTGTGGAAACCACCAAGCATAGCATCTGGGCTATAGAAAATACCCCAAAAATAGATACCACTCTGCATCTCCTCTCTGCCTTTGGTCTGAGCCCTGTAGTAACCATAGCATGGAATGATTCAGATTCTACCAACATTACTTGAATATCTGCCACATGCCAGGCACTACTAGTTGCCCACATATACATGATTTTATAATATTCATCCCAACAGTATGACCCAGTTATTCGCATTTTAGGATAGACCAGGAAATTGAAGAGAATCTTACCAGTCTAAATGGACTGTGTTTATCATGTCTCATTGTGGCATTTATCAATGCAATCTGTGATCTGTTATAACAATGCAATGAGAATCTAGCAATGCAATGGGACCTTCATAAATACACAGATGCCAGTTACAATTTATGAGAAACCAGCAGTAGAAAAAGTTGAATTTATTTGGCTAACTCAATAATGTGCACAGTAGGAAAGATGGGCAGGCATAAAATGCTTTGGATTGATTTGCTAGTCTGATACAGATAAAGTCCGACAGTAACTAGAAGGTTACTTGAAAAACATGTAATTGAAAGAGACAGTCGAGGAGAGATAGCAGCTATCAATTTTTTTTAGATTTTCTTAGTTTTATTTGATTAATTTAGATCATCAGGAGCAATGAACCTGGACTATATTTTTTTAGTCCCCAAAAGAAAGGCCTTTCCTGCCTCATGGTTAGAGGTGGTATAGCATAGTACTTAGGGGTACAGACTCTCAATCCACACATCCTAAGTTCAAATCTCAGTGCCAGTGGTTTAACTTCTCTGTGCCTCATTTTCCACCTGCAAAACATAGATAGCAGCAGCTCTCTTCACAGAGTTGCCGTGAAGATGAAATGAGGTAACACACATAAAGCACTTAGAACGGCGCCTGGAAGAGTAACTTCTATCGAAGCAGAGACTATTATTACTATGAATCAGTGTTATGTCCTCTTCTCACATAAAGGGTCAATAAAATAAAGTGATCATGTGAAATTTATCCACATAAATGGAACAGAACAGCCCAGAACAGACCTCAATATACAAAATAATTTTGTTTATGGTAAAGGAGACTATTTCAATAAGTAAAGAAAAATTGGGTTATTCAATACATGTGCCAGAGGAATTGGATAACTTGGTCTCCTGTTACTTTGCCCTCCATCTGTTCTCCATCATATGATAGTGCTATGGATACTCTGGTTCATGATGACACTACATACTATCGATCACCAATGTCCCATTTCCTACCTCTCCAAAAAAAGGTTATTCATGTATTCATCAAATAAGTCAGAATCTCAGTCAGAGTCCATTTTAAAAAGCTCAGTTCTGAGGCCTCTCCTGGTACCAGTTATATAATCCATTAGGTTGCAGGCAGGATGTAGATGGCATATCCAAACAGGATAATGAAGAGAGTTAAGGTAAGGGACTACTGACAAAAGTGTCGTGGAAACCAACAAGAATGGTGAAGAACCACAGGGCTAGTAACAAGTCGTGGAATACCATACCTAGGCCTGAAGAGATGGAGCAGTTATCAGAATGCAGTAAAACCTTTAGTTATTAGACAGCCACCTGACAAGAGCTGTGGCCTTAGCAGGAGAACTCAGCCACTACCAACCCGAAGCCTGGCAGGGAGGAAGACATGGAAATAAATACTTTGCCTGTATCTCCTCTGACACCCTCTAAACTTCTGCAAGAATAGGAGCCTGGCTCATCCAGCAGATACATGTCAACCTTCAGGGCCACAGAGGAGGGTGGAGAGAACAGACTGAGCCTGAAAGAGTAAACAGAGAATAAGAGAATATCCAGCATACCCAGTAAGGAAGCAAGTGTGTCAGTCCAAATAACAGGGGCGGGGGGGGGGGGGGGGGGGGGACATTGTCTTTTTAGTTTCCTAACCACCAGGGGACATCGGCCTTACATAGGACTGGATCCTTATCTCTCATACTAATAGGAAGGGTTCTGTTTGTAGTCACTGTATAAATGGTGCCAAAATTTAAAAGAGAAGGCCACATTACCTACATCCCCTAGATTTACTCATATCATTATTAATCTTCAAGATGGCTCAGAGTCTATAACCCCTGTCCACTTAATGTAAACCTGTGATTGGAATCTGAAATATGTAAGTAATAATGAACTATCAGAAAGAAAAATTAAGAAAACAATCCCATTTACAGTTGCAACAAAAAGAATAAAATACCCAGGAATAAATTTAATCAAAGAGGTAAAAGAACTGTACACTAAGAACTATTAGACATTGATGAAAAATATTGAAGAAGACACAAATATACAGAAAGATATTCCATGATCATAGATTGAAAGAATTAATATTATTAAGATGTCCATACTACCCAAAGTAATCTACAGATTCATTGTGATTTCTATGAAAACCCCAATGGCATCTTTCACAGAAATAGAATAATTCTGAAATTCATATGGAACCACAAAAGACTCTCAATAGCCAAAGCAATCTTGAGAAAGAAGAACAAAGCTGGAGGCATTACACTTCCTGATTTCAAACAATATTACAAAGTTGTAGTAATCAACACAGTACAGTTTTGGAATAAAAGCAGACACTGATCCATGGAACAGAATACAGAGCCCACAAACAAACCCATGCATGTATGGTCAATTAATTTATGACAAAGGAGCCTAGAACATACAATAGGGAAAGACAGTCTCTTCAATAAATGGTGTTGAGAAAACTGAATAGCCACATGCAAAAGAATGAAACTGGACCATTTTCTTACACCATACACAAAAATCAACTCAAAAATGGATTAAAGACTTGAATATAAGATCTGAAACCACAACACTCCGTGAAGAAAACATAGGGGGTCAGCTCCTTAATAGTGGCCTTTTCAATGATTTCTTTTTTTTTTATTTGACACCAAAAACAAAATCAACAAAAGTAAATATAAACACGTGGGATTACATCAAACTAAAAAGCTGCTGCACAGCAAAGGAAACTATCAACAAAACGAAAAGGCAACCTATGGAATAGGAGAAAATATTTGCAAATCACATATGCGATCAAGAGTTAAAATCCAAAATATATCAAGAACTCCCACAACTCGACAGCAAAAAAAAAAAATTGATTAAAAAATGAAGGGTGGAACTGAATAAACATTTTTTCAATGAAGACATCCAGATGGCCAACAGACACATGAAAAGATGCTCAATATCTCTCATCATCAGGGAAATAAAAGTCAAAACCACAATGTGATATCACCTCACACTTTTTAGAATGGCTATCACCAAAATGACAAGAGATAACAAATGTTGGTGAGGATGTATGGAAAAGGGAATCCTTTTGCACTGTTGGTACAAATGTAAGTTGGTGCAGCCACTACGGAAAATAGTATGGAAGTTCCTCAAAAAATTAAAAATAGGAAGACCATATGACCCAGCAATCCCACTTCTGGGTATATATCCAAGAAAATAAAAAAAAAAACAGGACATTGAAGGAGTGCCTAGGTGGCTCAGTTGGTTGGGTGTCTGCTTTTGGCTCAGGTCATGATCTTAGGGTCCTGGGATGGAGCCTTGCATCAGGCTCCCTGCTCAGCAGGAAGCCTGCTGCTCTCTCTCCCTCCTTCCCTCCCTCCCCCCACCCCATGCTCTCTCACTCTCTCAAATAAATAAATAAAATCTCTAAAAAACAAAACACATCAAAACAGGGTATTGAAGATATCTGTACTTCCAATTTACTGCAGCATTATGCACAGTGCCAAGATATAGAAACACCTAGGTGTCTCTCAATGGCTCAACAGAGAAGATGTAATACATATATATACAGTAGTCTCCCCTTAGCCACAGTTTCACTTTCTGTGGTTTCAGTTACCTTGGTCAAGCATGGTCTGGATGCAGATGATCCTCCATCCGACCTATCCTCAGAAGGTCAACGGTATCCTAAAGCTAAATCATCATGCACGCCATTCACCTCATTTCATCTCGTCACACAGAGGCATTTTATTATCTCACATCACCACAAAAAGAAGAGTGAGTGCAGTATAGTAAGATATGTTGAGAAAGAGAGAGGCCACATTCACATAAATTTTAT
This sequence comes from Ailuropoda melanoleuca, assembly GCF_002007445.2. Taxonomy (NCBI): domain Eukaryota; kingdom Metazoa; phylum Chordata; class Mammalia; order Carnivora; family Ursidae; genus Ailuropoda; species Ailuropoda melanoleuca. The sequence goes on along the minus strand of NC_048228.1, from coordinate 52,076,335 downwards.
TACAATATATTGTTACAATTGTTCTGCTTTATTACTAGTTATTGTTATTAACCTCTTACTGTGCCTAATTTATAAACTTTATCATAAGTATATATGTATAGGGAAAATATAGTATTCTGGGGCACCTGGGTGGCACAGCAGTTAAGCGTCTGCCTTCAGCTCAGGGCGTGATCCCGGCGTTATGGGATCGAGCCCCACATCAGGCTCCTCCGCTATGAGTCTGCTTCTTCCTCTCCCACTCCCCCTGCTTGTGTTCCCTCTCTCTCACTGGCTGTCTCTCTCTCTGTCAAATAAATAAATAAAATCTTTAAAAAAATTAAAAAAAATAAAAAAAATAAAAAATATAGTATTCTAAGCAAAAAAGGGGCATTAACATGTGATACATTAACACACCCATTGACACATATATTAACACGTGATACAATGCAACACACATGTGATACATTAACATGTGATACATTAACACATCCATCACTGATGTGTTGGTTAACAAGATGGAGGAACCCTTTCATAATGCATATGAATGTCACATCATCACATTGCACACTTCAAATATCTTACAATTTTATTTGACGACTATACCTTGATAAAGCTAGAGGAAAAAAGAAATTACCAAAAAAGCAAAAAAATAAAATAAAATTCATTGGGAAAGTGATGTATAATTGTTTCTTTTAGATTTGATAGGACACTTGAGAGAAAGCAAGGCTGAAGCCTTTTTAGACCTTGCCCAAGAGAGTATCTTGTAGGTGCAATGGGACTTACCAGAAATAGCTAGTTATAGTTAAGTTTATGTGTCAAGTTGGCTAGGCCATGGTGCCCAGTTACTCCATCAAGCATTTGTCTAGATGTTGCTGTGAAGGTATTTTTTTTAGATCTGATTAACATTTAATTCTACAGAAGCATAATATGGGTGGGCCTCATCCAATCAGCTGAAGGCCAAAAAAGCAAAGCCTGAGATTGCCCCAAAATGAAGAAATTCTCCTTAAGACTGCAACATAGAAACCCTCTCTGAGTTTCTACTCTGTAGCTTTCAGATTCAAGACTATCATAATTTTGCCTGAATTTCCATCCTACCTGCCTGCTGTACAGATCGTCACTTGCCAGTCCCCACAATCACATGATCTCATTCCTTAAAATAACTTTATCTCCCTCCTCTCTCTCTCTCTTTCTGCCAGTTGCTCCCTCCCTCCTGTCCTTCCTTGCCTCTCATATATAGCCCCTCTTACAGGATGTGCATTCAAGAATTCTCAGAAGGGGCCTCCAAAGGGGAAGAAGGACAGAGAATAAACACCAACCAAACATAAAGACTGCGCAGCCATCTCACAATAATATCCATCCTGGAAAACTTCTCTGTCTCTCTTACTTCCCTTCCTCTATCACTCCTGCCTCAACCACATCAATCCAGGTAAGGATAGAAAACACAACCAGCCAAATAAAAAAAGAGGAATGGAAGTCCTGCTTGGGAAAGGAAAGAGAGGGTGACCCATCCCCTTCCCTGCTTTCCTGCCTAAAGAAAACCACCAGCCAGGGAAGGAGAAACATTTTAACTTTAGATGAAGTTCAGGGTTGGGGTCATTACTTGGGATGGATATCTTAATTTCTGAATTGAAACACAGGTTGTAATTGTACAGTTATTTTTATTGTTATTATGAAAAGTAAGCCAGGGCAGGGAAACACATCCCCCACTGACTACATTTTAAGTAGATCATGGGAAATAAAAAATAAATATGCTTTTTGAAGATATCCCAAGAGTCCTGCCTATTCAAGGTACCAGTTACACAAGTATTCTTTTTGTGATTAAAAATCAGCCACTATTACATTTTTAATATCAATTTAATGAATATTCTCATATCTCTTACAGATCCTAATTAAATACATTGTCTGTTATACTACCTAATAATGTCTTTTATATGCAGACTTAAATGATAAATTCTTCAAAGAATAATTTGATCCCCCAAAGTTAGATTTCCCAGAAAATATATACATATTTTAATTTATAATAAAAATTAGATTTCATTTTTTCCAACAGATATTTTTTGGCCACCTACCACATGCTGGATGTGTGCTAATGATGAAAGTAGACACTGCTCCCGCCCCCTGGAGTCACTGGCTGGTATGGGAGACAGTTACTACGTAAACAAATACAAAACTCCCTTTTGGATGAGCACTGTAAGGAAAAGTATTATGTGAGAACATAACAGCGTATGTCAATTTAGATCAGTAAGTTTAGCAACTGTCCCTCTGAGGAAGTGACATTTAAGCCTAGACCTAGAGGAAGAGGAGAAGCTGATTAGCTCTATAGAGAGCAGGGGAAGAGCATCCTGGCAGAAAGAACAGCACGCCCCGTCATGAGGTGGGAGAGCCCTGGGCCGGTTGAAGAAAACGTGTCTGGTGTGTACAGTGAAAGGCAAGTGCTGGGGAAGCAATCTGGGGAAATAGATTATGCAGGGCTTTGTAGGACACATGAGGAATTTTGTGTCATATCCTTAGTTCAGTGAGAAATCATCAAAGGGTTTCAGTAAGGGAAAAGACATAGTTTTATGTATGATTTTTATTTTTATTTTTGTGCAGAGAGGTGACACTCGAAATGTTTTTATTTTTTTAATAATAATTTTTTATTATGTTATGTTAGTCACCATACAGTACATCCTTAGTTTTTGATGTAGTGTTCCATGATTCATTGTTTGGTATAACACCCAGTGCTCCATGCAATATGTGCCCTCCTTAATACCCATCACTGGCCTATCCCAATCCCTACCCCCCTCCCCTCTGAAGCCCTCAGTTTGTTTCCCAGAGTATGTATGAGTTTTAAATGCTCACATTGGCTGTGGCATGGGTGAAGGATTCAATGTGAGCCAGAAGGAGAAGGAAGAGCCCTGGATGGCTAGTGCAAGGGTCCAGGGAGATAATGGGGGCTGGGGGAAGGGGTGGAGAAGACTGGCATGTTTGAGTTTTTGTTGGCCAGGCCGAGTGGGGGTTGGATGTGGAGGGTGAGCTGAAGGAAGGAGATGTGAGGATGTCTCCCAGTGTACAAAGATTTCTGCATCCCCCTCACTGCCCTCAGTGCTGATCCACCTCTCAACCCATCCTCCCCTCCAAGCTGCCATCCACTTAGCACTCATGTTCAGCAAAAATGGTGTGAGATAAAAGGATGGCCTCTCCTCTCCACCCTGGAGTCTGGCCAGGCGTCTATACCGAGAGAGTGGAAAACCAAAAGGAAGAGCACAGACCATGGAACCAAAACCACGGGTAAGGAACTTAACCATGCGGCCTGTGACAAGGTGACAAGCCGCAGTTACAGGCCCTTAATGGCAGCCCTTATCAACATACATTCTTTTTGACAATTGTATTTACAACAAGAATTCATCGCCCAAATATTAACATAATATTAAATTTTAAATAATATTTAAAAATTTAAATGTTAATGATTCTAATTAATCACCCAAACATTAAATAATAATGAGAGCATTTGTCTTAGAAACACAGAAGTCTCTTGCTTTAACTAATTCTAAAGTTATCCTGCCCATTCTATCACTGCTCTCTGGGCCAAATTCAGATGATGCCCTAGTGCCTGAAATTGCGCAGATCCATAAATCAGACAGACAACAGACTATGTTGGGTAATGGGCTCTGAGGCATGCCAGAGAAACCTGTGTTATAGCTGGAATAAACTTAAATTACTGTTTTAAAAGAGAAAAAAAATGACTCCTGGGTATCTGGCAGGAGCAAATGCGAGGATGGAGTTAGCTGCATTTACGAAGACAATACCAACCACAGGGGGCTGATTAAACGGGATAAGCAAGTTTCAAACTTGTTGAGCTTGAGGCACCAGTGAGGTACCTGGGTGGGGCAATCAAGTTGGCAGTTGTATGGAAGGATCTGAAGTTTAAAATAAAGATCCAAGCTGGAGATAGAAAACAAGTTGAAACGGCTGGGATATAACTGACACATAAAACCTTGTGACAGGATACAATTTCCAAACAAAGTAAGTGTAAAGTGAACCAAAAGAAAGCCCAGGTCTGAATTCCTACATTTAGAAGCAGAGTTAAGAGAATGTGCAAAAGACACTGTGTGGTGGTGACTGAGAGAAAGATGAAAAACAGGACCATGGGGTCATGAAATCTGACAAGAAAACAATTTGCTCCCTACTTGTTTTCTCAATTGTGGTAGCTAAGTCACCTTTGGGTACTAATATTCTGGGCACTAATCTTTCTCCACTCTCCGCCATCCTATAAATATTCATGTTGCACTAACTTTGCCTGCTCATTCCTAGGTTGCATTGCAGGCTATATGAGTTAGGTTGGGCATTTGCTCAGGAGAACAGATGAAGGCAAGACCCAAGGGACTGCCAGTTGGTCTAAGAGAAACCTCATAGCCGTAAAATCTGCCTTCAAATAGCCTCCATATCCAGACCCCCAAATTTAACTTAGTAAACTCCTTGATTGAGGAGTTGGTGCAGGAGAAGGATTAAAAGAGAGATGCTGGAAAGCAAAGAATAAAAGAAAAGAAAAAGAGAGAGACAGAGAATCGCTTTAGAGGGCTATCTATTCTACCAGACTTTCATCATTAAAATCTTCATCCAGGCTTTCAAATCCTTAGGTGCAGCACTGGCTAATTTGGAAAATAATGATCTCAATCGAATCACTATGCTGTACCACTGAAACTAATGTAACATTGTGTGTCAACTACACTTCAATTGAAAAAAAAAAAAAAGAATGATCTCAATTTGGCAATGATCTCAATTTGGTCAGTGAAGTAACTGAGAGAGCCTCCACTAGCTGCAAGGAAATTTAGATAGAAAAAGGGAAACTAACAGTTCAGGAATCCCCCTTACTTTAAAAAGAGAACTAGACCATTCAAATCATTTCCAAAAAGGCCTTATAATTTTTCCAAAGGCAAGCAAAATTAGAGTGACTTCAATGTGTAAGTGGCATTCATTGTAGTTGGTGTGTTGATGACAGGTCAAAGATATTGTACAGTTGAATTATTGTGTGAAATGTGCATATTAATAATACATTGGAGACTATACAATATTCACATACATTTCATAGAACTAAAGAAAGTAATTTCAATTATTTTAGATGTCTTTGTTGTATTTTTTTCTTTTTGACATCAAAGATTATATCTATGGCTTATTTAATTCTACATCTTAAATCAGGAATGCAGATTGTATCACTGATGCTCTTTTTAAAAAAGAAAGAACGATTACACAACATTTGCAGCAACACGGATGGGACTGGAGGAGATTATGCTAAGTGAAATAAGTCAAGCGGAGAAAGACAATTATCATATGGTTTCACTCATTTATGGAACATAAGAAATAGGAAGATCGGTAGAAGACGGAAGGGAAGAATGAAGGGGGGGTAAACAGAAGGGGGAATGAACCATGAGAGACTGTGGACTCTGGGAAACAAACTGATGGCTTCAGAGGGGAGGTGGGTAGGGGATTGGGATAGGCCAGTGATGGGTACTAAGGAGGGCACATATTGCATGGTGCACTGGGTGTTATATGCAAATAATGAATCATGGAACATTACATCAAAAACTAAGGATATACTGTATGGTGACTAACATAACATAATAAAAATTATTATAAAAAATAAATTACTTTAAAAACTAATATTACAGACTTTAGGATTAGATCTGTACTTGAGACTAGCTTCTACAACTTGAGCCAGTTACCCAGCTTCTCCTAAAGTCTGCATCTGTAAAATGGGTATGTAAAATGGTACCTCACAGAACTGTTCTGTGGATTAAATGAGATAAAATCATGGATTAAATCAGATACTTAACTTATGTTCCTAAACACTGCATTTTACTGCCTTCTTAGTGTACTGTTATAAAATGATCTTCTGTGCAAAATTTATACATTCCCTTGGAGACCTCACATTGGATTGGGCCAGAAAGTAGGGCGTACAGTATTGTCATAGCTGATATCAAATATAGTTCTGATATTAGTAACTGGAGAGTATATTGGAAAAGCACTAGTTATTCAGGTAAAGTAAATCCTTCAGATTTCTGGGTAGGAGGATGAACAGAAAAAAAATTAACATGGTGTCAATGGTTACTCTGAAGGCCAAGAGAGAATGCCCTCCCTGACCCAGCTTTACATTATTGGACATGACATTACTAGAGAAAAATTCTACTCCCCATTCTTTTCCTTTTTTTTTTTTTGGTCAGTAACATATCTTTGAATGGTGAAAGAGGCAGTCCTGAGTAGCATAAAAGAGTATATATGGACATCATTACAGGAATTTGATGATGGCAAATATATGGCCATATATACAGAATAGGAAAAAGAAAAAAAGATAATTCACTTTAAATCCAGTAGTTTTATAAACCAAAACTGAACATTTTATTATTTTAGTTTTAGAGATGAGTAAGCGAAGACTCAGAAAGATAAGCAACCTTTATAAAACATTTAATTAATAAACAATAGAGCTGACATTTGTACCCAAGTCTTTCTCATCTTTACACAATAAGGGAGACTAAATTAATTCCCCCCCAATTCTTCACCATCCCTGTATCCACATTCTTTGCATGTAACTTCATAGTTACTCCCATTATGTGGATGAGGCATATTTTCCCACCCCTTCCCATTGGGTACAGCCATATGACTTATGTCCAATAGAGTAAAAGGGAAGTAATTGCATGCCAAGGTCCTCAGTAGCCTTGCTTATTTTTCCTCTTGCCTTGTTGGACCTCTGCTGTCCATGAAAAGTACATGTCAAGCTTCACTGGTCCCAAGAGGAGGAGGAGAAAGACACATAGAGCAGAGCCCAGCCAAGTCTAATCTTCCACCCAACCCAAAGCTGATTTGTAGACAAAAGAGCTACAATATTAAATGATTGTCACTGTTGGCCACCAAACTTGGGGGTAGTTCGCAGCAATAGCTACCCAATGTAAATGCTGTCAATAGATTGAGCTTGACATGAGCCATGTCACTCTCATTAAAAAGTTGCTCTGTAGTTACAAGGATAGTTAACAGGAGATCAAATGCCATCTTTGAAAAAGTTATTCAAGGTAATATTGAAAAATCAAAAAGGCTCATTTGATGTCTTATATATAAAAAGGAAAAAATCTATTTCCGATTTTCATAGGAGTGAGCTTTTGTCTTAGTTTCTCCAGTCTCAATCTTAGCTTTCTGGTGCCCACTGTGGCCCACTGTCCACTCCATCAGCACTTCCCAAGACCGTTCAGCCCACCCACGAATTGCTCTCCAGAAAGTTCCATCTTTTATTTTCTCTTACTCTGAGCCACTTATGACTTTCAATTCCAATTTTCTGAAGCAGACTAGGTCTCCATTATTTATGGAAGCCTGTTATTTATGGAGCAGTCTCTTGATCATAGATGTCACCTCCAAAGTATTAAATAATAATTGTGGTAGCTTTCCATCAGTAGCAATCTGAGCCAGATGCAAAGCTATTTATTCAAAGTGAAGGCTATGTCATTAATCAATAAGTCCCCAAACGACTGTCTTTTTCTATGCTCACCCGTCTCTATCATCCTTTGTATAGTCTACTTTTTTGGGTTTTCAATAAAAGTACAGTGAAAAATTATGATGATAATCTCTGGGGGGATGAAAAGCACTGGTGTTCCTCCTTAGAAAACCTACTACTGCAAGATGGTACATTATCAGTCATCAGGTGTACGGTCTTTTTTTTTTTCTTAATTTAACTTGCTATGCAATGTTTCCGTGTGTGTGTAGATAAATTCATTTGTTTGTTTTGCTATTCCTAATAGGTTGTGAGATTCTTAAGGATAAGGACTATGCCATTAAGTGTCTGCCTTCAGCTCAGGTCATGATCCCAGGGTGCTGGGACTGAGTCCTGCATTAAGCTCCCTGCTCAAAGGGGAGCCTGCTTCTCCCTCTTCCTCTGCCACTTTCCCTCCTTGTGTTCTCTCTCTTGCTCTCTCTCCCTCAAATAAATAAATAAAATCTTTTAAAAAAAAAGTATAAGGACTATGACTTCTCCCTCTCTTGTGGTCCTAATGTCTATCAGTACCATGAACATAATAGATGCTCAATAAACATTGGTCGATGAATGAATAAATCTTCATTCTGCATGGCTCATTGTTCTATAGGTGCAATTCTCTTTAGTTATGCTTACCAAATGAAACACCGTGCAAAAGGCCAGTGCCCACCTCAGGATATTACATCACTCTCAGAGAGGGAAGTGCCAATGTTGCTTTAAGGCAGTTACCTTCAAGCAAAAGTAACAGAAAACATCTTTTTCCATGTGCCCCCATTAGCTGCAAAAATAGCAACTCTCTGATCTTGCAGAAGTCCCTTCTTTTTTCTTTTTTTTAAAGATTTTATTTATTTATTTGACAGAGAGAGACAGCCAGCAAGAGAGGGAACACAAGCAGGGGGAGTGGGAGAGGAAGAAGCAGGCTCCCAGTGGAGCAGCCCGATGTGGGGCTCGATCCCAGAATGCTGGGATCACACCCTGAGCTGAAGGCAGACTCTTAACGACTGAGCCACCCAGGTGCCCCGAGAAGTCCCTTCTTTTACCACATTTTCCTCCCGCTTCTGTGCCCTATGCCACCCCCCAATCGCACACAAAAATTGGCCGTGGTTTGGACAGTATTTACATTATATAACTTCTTCACTCAACAATCTGGTTCCAAGGGTGATACTCACAAAATAAATGAAGAAAACTAGCATGAGTTCTCTCTGGATCATTATGTCTATATTCCTGGGTCAGCCCTAAAAGAATGACTCCCAAAGGCCCGTTCAGGCATGCTTTGCTGGGACAGCTTCAGTCATCTCCTGCTCTCCCTCTTCCCAGCTACCCTCATTCTGTTCCATGTCCCAGACTGCACCAGAACGATCTTTCTAAAATGCACTTATTCCTCTATTTGAGAAACTCGCATTTCCAAGAGCAGTGGTTGTTAACTTTTGATGGAGGACTCTTCTCACCCCACCCAAATATCCATGCTCATAAATCCACTAAGCATCACATACAATTTTAGATGTTCCTTGCATCACAGGATTAAGATCCTAGGGAGCCTAGGGAGAAGGTTCTGCTCCTACACAGAACACCCAAGGTCCTCCACAATCTTCTCAAACTATGTTTCTAAGCCATCACATCTCCCCGAATTCTCCTAACAAAATTCCAGATAGACTTATCACCCAGAATGCCTTTCCCATTTACATTTCCATGTGTTAGAAAACTGAAATCAGAAGCCCTGGATTCCAAGTAGCTGAGGGACATTATAAATCACACACTTTCTGAAGTTCAGTTTCCACTCGCACAAACTGACGGAGCTGATTTAGATCTGTGTTTCCCAGAGTGTGATATGCAAACCACTGCTTTTGGATGACCCACGATTATTTTTTATTGTAAGAATTGTGTGTTTGCAGAGAGAAGATTGTGGTTGCCAGAGGTGTTGGGGAGGGTGGGAGAAAAAGGTAAAAGAGGTCTAAAGGTACAAACTTCCAGTTATAAAACAAATAAGTCATGGGATGTAATGTACAGCATGGTGACTATAGTGAATAATATTGTATATTTGAAAGTTGCTAAGAGAGTAGATCTTAAAAGTTCTCATCGCAAGGAAAAAAATTTTGTAACTATGTGTGGTGATGGATATTAACTAGACATATTCTGGTAATCGTTTCACAATACATACATATCAAGTCATTCTGTTGTACACCTGAAACTAATATGTTACATGTTAATAATATCTCAATATAAAATTTAAAATAACTTTTAAAAGAATTTTGTTTATTTTAATGTAATTTGGGAAAAATATATATTTATAAATTCTATATTTTTAAATTTGTAATATAAGGTTAATGGCACATCTAAACTACAACGTACAGATATTATTACACAGGACAAAGTAAAGTGTTAAAAATAAGTCAGTCCAAAATCTTTAAATACATATTAAGTAAATAATATATAAAGTAAATAATATATAAAGATATATTATATTGATATATTGATATAAAGATACTGCAAAAATTAACAAAATCATAGACAGATCTGAAGATCAAGGGGCACTGCAACAAATGATCTTCATGGCTCATCCTAGCCATCGGCCATGAGAGTTCCTTAGACCCTTTCTTCCAGGAGAACTTGGCTCCCCGAGCTGAACATAAGATAATCTCCCCAAAACAATAAAGAAGGAGATCAAAGAGCTGCCTTTTTATTCTCAACAAGAAAATTAAAAAGAGTGAATTAAAAAACAAAAAACAATTTCTGAGGCACTTGAGGGGCTCAGTTGGTTGAACGTCCCAGTCTTGCTTTTGGCTCGAGTCCTGATCTCAGGGTCCTGGGATTGAGCCCCACTTCAGTGGGGAGTCTGCTTGAGATTCTCTCCCTCTGCCCCCCCACTCCTGTGCACTCTCTCTCTCTCAAATAAATAATCCTTTAAAAAATATATTTTCCATTTTTAGATGGAGCTAAAGATAAGGGATTTTATATGAGTTGCCCAAAACCCATCAGGAGAGTATTTCTGGGAACAGAACCCAGATCTTGCTCTCTTGGGACTGGCATTGACAGTTTTGTTGGGACCAACCAATGGCAGAGTTATGACTCAAAACATAAATGAGCACAAATTTCTTTCTTAATGACTAACATATACACATTCAGATTCAGATAGAAACTGCAGCTGCTCCCTCCATCTACTCCAAGTTTGATGAACAGATGGCAGGCTTCCTCTGGGAATGGAAAGATTTAGGGCCATCTCATAGATAGAAATTGCATAAAGTTAGAACAACAGGAGGAGTGGGTATTATAACTACAAATGCATTTAAGAATTGCCACAAAAATGATCTGGGTCCTATGAGTTGGACATCATTTATGGCTGTGATGGCTGTGGCTGTTTTATATCTAAAATGATGATTCAGAGGCCAAGTATCATCCTACCTATAGATGCATGCATACATACATACATACATACATACAACTGCACCCAACAAGACAAAAGTTCCTTCTGGATGATATTTTCCCCCCTAATTTAAAAAATAATCTTCCTAACATCTTCATCTTTACATAAAACTAAGTCCTAGGAATTGGGAACTGTTTCTTTCCTTAATGGCAGCCCAGACAACTGTTCTATGATGTTATCCCATAATGTAAAATCAAACCAAAGGGAGGAAGAGAGAATTGTTGTTTAATGGGTATAGAGTTTCCGTTTTCCAGGATGAAAATGTTCTGGAAATCTGTTGCACAACAACACAAATACACTCAACACTACTGAATTGAACACTTAAAAATTGTTATGTTAATTTTTAAAGATCAGGCAAAAGCTAGGAAGTGTTGGACGTAAAATCTGAAGAACCCCCAACAATTGTGGATTGAAATAAACCCTGAAAAAGCAAAAGAAGAAAGGGAGATAAAGCAAGCATGAGGTATACATTTAAAGATGCCTCTAGCTAATACCCTCTGGAGATAAGCCCATTGAGAGGAACATAAGCAGCTCAGACTGAGCAATAAGTGATAGGAAATTGTCAGGAGAAACAAAGGGACCCCTTTCAAGGGATGTAAAAACTAACACACTGAGAAAGTCTACTTATGTGAGAGGATGGTTCCGATAGTAAAATATGGACCAGATCACCGTAGGCTGAGAGGAGGGATAATGAACAAGGTGGAGAGGTACAAATGAGGTAATTTTTAACCGCTGGTTTGATGATGGCACAGAGGGCTTATCCCTTCTAGCCCTTACTATCTCCTTTCTCTCCACCTAACTCCTCATCATTTGTAGTTCTCATTTCTAAGAAAAAACCAAGGCATAATTTTTAATGAGTTGAGAGTCAGGAACCTTAGGTTCTGGCCTTTGAACTGTCATTAACCAGCAGTTCCCTTTGAAAGCTCTTTCTCTCTGTCTCCTCATCTCTAAAGTAAGAGCTGGATACCTGGGGGTCTAGGATCTCCTCTTGCATCAATAGGCACCGACTGTCAAGATGAAGAATATTAGAAGTTTGTGGTGATATTTGGTTCTCTGCCTCATCCCCTGTACCTGAATAATGTGCTACCTGACACTTCATAGGGAAGAGATAGCAAAATCGTACCGGGTGGGGGGAGGTGTTATACTAGGCTATTTGGTGTTGCCTGGGTTTTAGGCATTGAGGAAAAAATGAAGTTTGGAAAATAATATATCTTTGTTTTCTTTTCAAATTTTTATTTAAATTCTGGTTAGTTAACATACAGTGCAATGTTCGTTTCAGGAGCAGAATTCAGTGATTCATCACTTAGGCACAACAGCCAGGGCTCATGGTATCGAGTGCCCTCTTTAATACCCATCACCCATCCAGCCCATCCTGGAAAATAATATATCTTAAATTTTACAGAGAACATGATGGAAAGGGAGCAATAGGAAAAATATAGATACCTTTGTACAAAGAACTCTTAAAACTCAACAGTAGGAAATAAACAACCCAATAAAAAAAAATGAGTTAAAGACCTTAGCAGACACCTCAGCAAATAAGATATAGAGACGGCAAATAAGTATATGAAAAGATGCTCCACCTTGGATGTCATGAAGGAAATGTAAATTAAAACAACAAAGAGATACCACTACACGTCTATTAAAATGGCCACGCTCTGGAATCCTGACGCACCAAATGCTGGTGACGATGTGGAGCCACAGGGACTTTCATTCACTGCTGGTGAGAATGCATAATGGTACAGCCACTTTGGAAGACAGTTTGGCAGTTTATTACAAAAACAAACATGCTAGGGCACCTGGGTGGCTCAGTTGGTTAAGCGTCTGCCTTCAGCTCAGGTCATGATCCCAGGATCTTGGGATCGAGCCCTGCATGGGGCGNGGGGGGGGGGGGGGGCAGTGGTCCCTGCTCAGTGCGGAGCCTGCTTCTCCCTCTGCCTGCTGTTCCCACTGCTCATTGTCTCTCTCTCTCTCTCTCTCTCTCTCTCTCTCGCTCTGACAAATAAATAAAATCTTTAAAAAAACAAAAATAAACATGCTTTTACTGCACAATCCAGCAACCGTACTCCTCGGTATTTATCCAAAGGAGTTAAAAATGTATGTCCACACAAACACCTGCACACTGATGTTTATAGCAGTTTCATTCATAATTGCCACAACTTGGAATAAACTAAGATGTCCTTCAGGAGGTGAATGGTTAAACAAACGGTGGTACATCCAGACAATGGAATATTATTCAGCATTAAAAATAAATGAGCTATTAAGCCATTAGAAGACACGGGGGAGGCTTAAATGCATATTGGTAAGTGAAATAGGCCAATCTGAAAAGGCTACGTGCTGTATGATTCCAACTTTATGACATTCTGGAGAAAAACTATGGAGACAGTAAAAAGATCAGTGGTTGCCTGAGGTTGGAAATGTGGAGAGAAACAAATAGGTGGAGCACTGAGGCTTTTTAGAGCAATGAAAATACCCTGTATGATACTATAATGGACACTATAATGGTGGATACAATGTCATTACACATTTGCCCAATGTACAACACCAAAAGTGAATCATAATATAAACTGTAGACTTTGGGTGACAAGGATGTATCAATGTAGGTTCATCAGTTGTAATAAATCTGGTGGGGGATGTTGATAATGTGGGGAGGCTCTGCATGTTGGGGAGCAGGAGGTATATGGGAAATCTCTGTACCTTCTGCTCAATGCTGCTGGGAACCTAAAATTGCTCTAAAAACTGTCTCAATAAAATCTTTTTAAAAAGAATAACTGAACAAGGTTACTGAAAACAAAGATGATCATATGGTGAACAAAAAACCAGATATATTTGAAAATGGAAGAGTATAGGAGCCACAATATGGTTTTAAATCGAAGGGAATGAAGTCATTTAACACAAGTGCCATGGGTAGAACTATCTTAACCGACAGGGATGCCTGGGTAGCTCAGCTGGTTAAGCATCTGCCTTTGGCTTGGGTCATGATCCCAAGGTCTTGGGATTGAGTCCCATGTCGGGCTCCCTATTCAGCAGGGAGCTTACTTCTCCCTCTCCTCTGCCCTTCCAACCCCCGGCTTGTGCTCTCTCTTCCGTGTTCTCTCTCTCAAATAAATAAAATCTTTAAAAAAAAAAACTGTATTAACTGACAAATAATCCAAGACAACAAATGGCAAGCAGAACAGGGTAAGAAAAACTGATGGTTCTTAGGAAACTGAGCTAATAGTTTTAAAAAAATTTTTTTAAACATTCAAGACATAACAGGTGTGCCTGGGTGGTCGACTGAGCACCTGACTCTTGGTTTTGACTCAGATCATGATCTCGGGTGGTGAGATGGAGCCCCGTGCTGGGCTCAGCGCTCAGCAGGGAGTCTGCTTGAGGATTCTCACTCTTCCTCCCCCTCTGCCTCTCCCCTCTCCCTCTCTCAGTCTCTGTCTCTCTCTTTCTCTCTAAAAAAAAATCAAGAAATAACAGTACGGAGTTTATAAAGTCTGGCTCTCTCTATAACTTAGACATCTTGAAGCAGGAAATCAGTACAACCACTAACAAATTATAATTATTATTCTATTCCCTTCTTTTTCATTGTTATTATTTTTATTATATCCTCAAATTCAGAAGTTTTCAAATATTTTAGTTGTATTTGGCTTGTGACCAAATTTATAGCAATTATTTCCTCTTCTGTGGTTAGCTTCTTTCAGTGCTTTCTCTTCGTCTTCCTATTCTTGACCCCCTTGTTTTGATCTATTTCTTGGCCAGTTACAGAAAGTAGTCAAGTAAGTTTTTCAAGAAGGATATGCAGGAGAAATAGCTTTGGAGGGTTCATGGATATCACAGAAAGTCATTCTGTGGCCTTCACATACAAAAGGCATCCTGCCTAGATGTTCCTTCTTTGATCACAATATTTTCTCCCAAGACTCTGCAGTTGCCATCATTGTCCCTTAGTGTTTTGGGTCTCCAAAGAAAAACACCTGAGAAAGGCATCATTTTTGTTCCCTTTTTAGTATCATGTTTTGCCTACTTTGTTGCTTGAAGAATTTTTTCCCCTGTCCTTTATAGATCATGGAAATTGAGAGTTATATAAAAGCAAGATTTCCTAAAAAAGAATGTATATGTACCTATGTGTGTTTATTATAAATTTTGCTGATAAATAGGATGTATAGCACAAGAATGATAAATAATAATAAAATACATAATTCTCTTTATTCTAAATCCCATATAGCTAATTGATTCTCATTGAATGTTTCCTTGATTTTTACTGAACTCTTATTATGATGGTTGCAATCAAGAACGTAGTGTGATTCCAACATGAATGCTGGTTGATAGTTTCTTTTACACTAACAAGAAGAAAGAGAAAAACTTATATTAGAACTTCACTTATCTGTCAATGACCTGAGCAAATTCTTTTTTTAATAGATAATTCCCTTTTTTAAGATTTTATTTATTTATTTGACAGAGAGAGAGGCAGCAAGAGAGGGAACACAAACAGGGGGAATGGGAGAGGGAGAAGCTGGCCTCCCACTGAGCAGGGAGCCTGATGCAGGGCTTGATCCCAGAACCCTGGGATCATTACCCGAACCGAAGGCAGACGCTTAACGACTGAGCCACCCAGGTGCCCCTAGATAATTTCTGAATACTGGAAGAATGTCCCTTTAATTTTTTGTGCTATTCACAATATAATGACGACAGACACAGCATACTTTTTTAAATCTAATTTTATTTCTTAGAGAAGGAGGCAGCCTAAGGGGCAGAGGGAGAGGGAGCAGGAGAACCCTAAGCAGGCTCCATGCCCAGAGTGGAGCCCGATGAGGAGCTCAATCCCACAACCCCAAGATGAAGCCAAAATCAAGAGTCAGACATTCAACCAACTAAGCCACCCAGGTGCTCCCAGGCACAGCATACTTTTAAGTTTAATCTCCATTATTAATGTTTTCTCTATGTACTTTCTGCAGTCTAGACAAGCAACAAAACAAGAAACCAAACCCTGATTTGTAGCATTGAGTTTAATGGTGGAAATATTCCCAATATGGTTGACTGCAAGTCACAGTGTGCCATTACCAAGCACAGAGTTGGGAAGGGATCTGCAGAAGCAAGCCATTAGATAGCATTTATACTGTACAAGAGGTGTAAAGAACCTCAAGAGCACAGATAATAGTAAAATATAGTAAAACAATTATGGAGTGATAAGTTTTGAGTATTTGCTCCCTTTATTTTTAATATGATTTACTTAACTGAAGGTTATAACTTCATTTTTAATAATGGCTATGTTTAATGACCAGCTCACACAATTTCTGAAAAATTAAAAATTAGCTCCCACAAGCTAGTATAAGGTTTTCCCAGCACACTACTGACTATGGCCCTATGCTGGGCTGGGAGCACTGATTTAGCCTGGAATTTGAGGAATCCAATCAGTCTGCATCTGTCTCCTCTCCCTCTCTCTCCCACCTATCCTGTTCTCTACTGCCCCCCATTCTACATGTCTAGCCCTCTAGCCCTCTTTCTCATTCTCTCTCAAGTTCCCAATATTTTTTCTTTGATCATGTTTTTTCAACAGTTTTTCTTTGATCATGGTTTTTGTTCTAGCTGTTTTTGTTTTACCCCCAAAGAAGACCTATGATCCTGAAGATAAATCATGGATTCTCTATGTCCATGTCAGTCATCTTCACTTTCGTAATGTTTCTTTTTAATTTACTTTTTTCTCCCCATGAACCTGAGAAAAATCTCTCATGTTTGAATCGGATTTTTGCAGTATAAATTCTGTACTATTGTTGTGTGCTGTTTCTTTGTTAACTTCCAGTGACTCGCCATTATACTTTTGGTTTAGGCATTTCTGGAAGCACTTTTATTTTTAAACCATTACAGAGAAAGGACAAGAGCGATCTGCTATCTCAAATTCCAGAAATTATGCTGTGTATCTATACTGAGGAACAAAAACCCAGAAAGAAGCCGAAATGGAGAAAGGGTGAAAAATCCAGTAGTCCGATATTGCTACATGCAAAATGAATGATAGTTACCATGAATGAACTGTTATCATCTCCTACACTAGCAAAGTTCCACACCTTTTTACAATCATCTAAAACTTGTTCCACCAACTTTTACATTTATAAAAACTGTAATGCTTAAATTTCAGACTGATAAACTCAAGTGCTCTAATAAAATAATTTGACAAGGGAATCCACTTGGCTTTAATTTGAACGACATGAAAATACAATAGAGGACTTTGTCACGATAAGGAAGAGAGGACAATCAAATTGAAGTGGTGAGAACACTTCCTCTAGCTAATTAGCTAACAAAGGCTCGTTTATAGTTTACTAATTCCTAAAGTCAGTGTCCTTATTAAACAGAGAGTTTGCAGCACAGCACCTAAAATAAACATAGCATGTTTGGTTCAAAAGATGAGCCTCTTAGTTTTCCTTAAATTTGACTCTCTTTTTAAAAGAAGACACATAGTGCTAACTTCATGTTTTTCTTCTGTAAAGAGGGGCTTACATTTTTTCCATACATGTGTTTTCTTCCTATCTCAATCTGTTCTTTTCTTATGATTTTCTATTTCTATTTCACAGAATCTGAGTATTCTTGAACGATATTGAGAATTCCTATTTTTTTTTAAAAAAAAGCCTTCTTCTTGTTCTTTCTCCATAAATATCCTTATATATCCTTATGTATATATTGTCCCCATTCTTGGAGCTATATACCTTCTCTGGGGCCCCAGAATATTTCCTTTCCCCAACTTTCTATGGATTCTATATTGTTGTTCTTGTTTTTCTCTTTCTGTATTCATATCAAATAAGGAATGAGTCATCAGTGTTTGCCAGAATAACTGTTCTCCTGAGTTCTGATTCTTAGATCTATACCTGGAAAGCAACATGATAAGCAAAACTCCCTCTCTTATTTCTTGCATTGAGCAGGCCTTCATCATATGCAGCTTTATTATACTGAATTAAAATTACCCTCTAATCCCATTGCTTGATCCTTTGTAACCTGAATTATTGTAGTATGTTGACAATGACAATGCCCAGGATATGATGATGTCTCCTCTCCTAGTTCCATAGTCTTATTTGAGGAGAACAAATCTCTCAAGATTCAATGTGCTCCCTTAGCCCCCTAATGCATCCTGCTTTGTTCTTTTCTAGGAGTTTCAGGTTCTGAATGAATCCAGAAAGAGCATGATGAGTTTAGGAAGGCACAATACAGTGGCTCTTTCACAAGCAAAATCCGTGGAGTAGAGGAAAGAATAGCCAATTATCTTTTTGAACAAGCTCTGAAGATTTTGTCCAGACCAGACAGTGGCAGGATAAAATATCTTCTCCCCTTTTATCAGATAGATGAGATAATATTGTGTCATAAGATAAAGGGTAGACAAACCATCCGTGCTTTTCTAGATACAGTTCCATTGACATTCATTCATTCATTCATTCATTCATCTAGCTAAACATACACATAAGCCTAGAACAGAAAGATGGAAAGAAGAAAGAAGGAAGAAAGAAAGAAAGAAAGAAAGAAAGAAAGAAAGAAAGAAGAAAGAAAGAAAGAAAGAGAAAGAAAGAAAGAAAGAAAGAAAGAAAGAAAGAAAGAAAGAAAGAAGAAGAGAGGGAGGGAGGGAGGGAGAAAAGGAAGGAAGGAAGGAAGGAAGGAAGGAAGGAAGGAAGGAAGGAAGGAAAAAGAGAGGAGAGGAGAGGAGAGGAGAGGGGAGGGAAGGGGAGGAAGGATGGAGGGGAGGAGAGGAGGGAGAGAGGGAGGGAGAAAGAAGGAAAGAAAGAAGAGAGGAGGAAGGTGGGGGAAGAAGAAAGAAAGAAGAAAGGAAGGGAGGGGCGAGGGAGAGTGGGAAGGAAGGAAGGTNGAAGGTAGGGAAGAAGGAAGGAAGGCAAGGTAGGAAAGAAGGAAGGAAGGAAGGAAGGAAGGAAGGAAGGAAGGAAGGAAGGAAGGAAGGAAGGAAGGAAGGAAGGAAATTTACATCCCAAGGGCAAACCTCAACCAGTAGGGGCTGGAACCAAAGATTAAATGGCCCAGATTCCCAATCCCTATGCAGGACAATTCTGAGATGTGCTATGCATGGTTCCTCAAAGGGTCCCCAGCAGGACCGAGATCTAGATGTCCACAGCTCATTAACACACTCTCTACTGATTTTCTCTTACTTTCTCACTTGTGCTTACTGCCCCTCAAATAAACTACTTGCACCCAAGTCCTATGTCAATATGCTTTTGGGTGAATCCAAACCAAGACACAGATGCTGTAAAAATATTACATAATCTATCTTTGTTTTGGTTTGGGATAAGAATTTCAGCCTGAAATTTCAGCCTAGGACAATAAAAAGATGTTATCAGTCTACACATGGCAATGCCATCCCGTAAGATAAACTCTATTACTATTTTTCAATTCCTGTCCTTTATTTCCTCCTCATTCTTTCCTGGCCTCTGCTTTATGAATATGAGTTCATTGGTATCATTCACCCACCCATGACTTGCTCTGATTCTCTCATTTACCCCTCAGCCAGTCTGCAGAGAGGCAGTTCTTCCCAGGATGTCTTTTGGTGTTGCCAGCAGGCAGAACAAGCCAATGAAAGACTGACTGATTGGGAGATCTAGAGGCCTGAGCTGTTTGTTTTTACTCTTTCCCTACATATCAGTACCAAACCAATATAACCCATCTACACGGATTTAATAGCAATGAACTACTGAGTTACCATCAAATTTGACAGGTGGCTCACTCTAATGCCAAAATCTCCATTAGGATCTTTAGAAGAGCTATACATAACTCACCAAAAACCCTAGGTAAATTTACATAGTTGAATGATATCCACAGAGACAGTGCAAGCCACCTTTGTGATTTTCACTTTTGAATATTTTAAGGCCTTTCTAAAGTTTTTGATTGCTTTGCTTTTCTGTTTGAGTCATAGAGATTCTTTCTTCTATAAAGAAGAGGGATAAGGTTACTGCTTAATTTTTTTTTAAGTTGAAAGATATTACATTAAGTAAAGGTAAAAGGAGTCATGGAGGATCCAGACACATCTGGAGAAAACTGCGCTGGTCTGTCAATACTGCCTGGGGCCCAAGGCTTGCTCTTGGTACTATTTGGTCTATAAAGAAGCAGGTGGCATGCAAGAAGCCTTCTCCTATGTTTCATTTACTTGCAACAAAAGCCCTAAAGCTCTGGCTTTGGACTGGTGTTCCCATGACTAAGCTATCTAATCCATTCATCTTTGAGATTCAGGTTCAAATGAGGGTCACCCCCAAATCAAACAAACACTACCCAGAATGTCCGTGAGGTGACTGGCTTCAGAGGCATTCAACCTGGACCTGTCCAGTGCCAAGAAAAATTTTATTCAATTTTATCCTAAGCTTACAAGCCTCAGTGAACATGAGGGTGACAGTGTAGTCAGCTCCTTCTGGATATTAATTATGCTGGGTCACTTGAAGAGTGTATGGGTGAAGTTTGCTGGAGTAAAGTGTACTTGTTTCCAACATCGTTGTGGCCATGCTATGACCAAATGACCCATGTACATTTTCCAGGCTGGCTTGAATTTCTTCCTATCCTTCCCCTCAGTGTTCACTTCCAAAGGATACAACAGCCTCAGATCCAGGAATTCTTCCTTACAGAGCCTTAGACTCATGTATGTAGTAACATCATTAAAACATCATTAAAACCAAAGGGCTAAGAGTAACTTTCCCCAGACTTTCTTTAGAAATGAGGCTGGAATAAGAAGTAATGGGATATCTTGTGAAGACCCACAAGTTCATTTTTTCTTTTGTTTCTCTTGCCTTTGGAGATGTATCATGAAAAAAAAACTTCTGCACAGCCAAGGAAACAGTCAAAAAAACTAAGAGGCAGCCCACATAATGGAAGAAGATATTTGCAAATGACACTACAGATAAAAGACTGGTATCCAAGATCTACAAAGAACTTCTCAAACTCAATACACAGGAAACAAAAAAACAAATCAAAAAACAGGCAGAAGATATGAAGAGACACTTTTCCAGTGAAGACATACAAATGGCTAACAGACACATGAAAAAATGTTCAAAATCATTAGCCATCAGGGAAATTCAAATCAAAACCACCTTGAGATATCACCTTACGCCAATCAGAATGGCAAAAATTGACAAGGCAAGAAACAACAAATGTTGGAGAGGATGTGGAGAAAGGGGATCCCTCCTACAGTGTTGGTGGGAATGCAAGTTGGTACAGCAGCTTAGGAAAACAGTGTGGAGTCCCTTAAAAAGTTAAAAATTGAGCTACCCAATGATCCAGCAATTGCACTACTGGGTATTTACCCCAAAGATACAGACGTAGTGAAGAGAAGGCCATATGCACCCCAATGTTCATAGTAGCATTGTCCACAATAGCTAAATCGTGGAATCAGCCAAGATGCCCTTCAACAGATGACTGGATTAAGAAGATGTGATCCATATATACAACGGACTCAGCCATCAAAAAGAACGATTTCTCAACATTTGCTGCAACGTGGACGGGACTGGAGGAGATAATGCTAAGCGAAATAAGTCAAGCAGAGAAAGACAATTATCATATGGTTTCACTCATTTATGGAACATAAGAAGTAGGAAGATCGGTAGGAGAAGAAAGGGAAGAAGAAAGGGGGGGTAAACAGAACAGAGAATGAAACCATGAGAGACTATGGACTCTGGGAAACAAATTGAGGGCTTCAGAGGGGAGGGGGTGGGGGAATGGGATAGGCTGGTGATAGGTAGTAAGGAGGGCACAAATTGCATGGTGCACTGGGTGTTATACGCAAGTAATGAATCATGGAACTTTACGTCAAAAACTAGGGATGTACTGAATGGTGACTAACATAATATAATAAAAAATATTATTAAAATAAAGAAGTAATGGGACACCCCATTTTGAGGTCAGCGGGCTTGGAATCCAATAAATGATAATAACTAATACTTACTGAGAATTCATGAACCAGATACTGTCCTAAGTGGACTACATTCTGTGGCACATTAGTTTTTCTAGAGATGGATACCAAAACTTACTCATCCCATATACTCTTCTTACACAGTAATGTTGATACTCTTCCTATTGACTGGTAGGATGTGGGACATTTCCCCTTGAACCAGAATGGACCTTTATGACTCCTTTATCCAACAGAATGTGGAAGAAGTGATAAATGTGACTTTTGAGACTAGTTTATGAAAAGTAATATACCTTTCATCTAGTTCTGTTGGAACACTTGCTCTTGAAATCCAGTCTCCGTGCTTTGAGGAAGCCCAAACCACATGGAAAGCCTAGACGAAAGTGTTCCAACCAACAGCCCCAGCTGAGGTCAAGATGACTCCAGCCCCAGCCACCATCTGACTGCAACTGCATAAGAGACCCTAAATAGGAATGGCCCAAGTGAACCCAATCAACCACCAGAGCCATGAGCAATAATAGTAAAACGATTATTGTTGTTTTAAGTCACTGAGTTTAAAGTAATACAGTAATAGATCATGGAAAAACATTTATAAACTTATTTAGTCTATATAAAAACCCAACAAAATAGGTATTATTACCCCTACTCTACAGATGAGGAAAAACCAGGTCACCGAATGCCTAAATAATGTGCTGGAGTTAAGTTGCAAAGCTTGGTTTTAAGACCAAACAATCTAGTTTATTAGAGTGCATGTTCTTACTCTCTATTCTATGCTGCTCCTTTTAAGCCCCTTCTTTCCTATGAAAAGACACTGAGAGCAAGAAAAAGTGAAAAATCAGTGCTAGAAGGGGTGGGAGAGGGGCTATCCTCTCAAGCAGATAGCACCTATTGATTCAAAACCTCCTTTAGCTGTCAGCTTCTCTCCCTACCTGGGCAAGTACAGACCTGTTTGGGAAACCAGCACTGACTCCTCTCTGCACCTGCAATGGCAGAGACCATGCTAGAGGTGGCCCCCCAAGAAGTTGTTCATTTCACTCCGCTCTCTGCCTCATTTCCTTCCACTGGAAGATTTACCTACCCTACCTGACCACAGAAGCATCCCTGGAGAACACCAATCTCTCTGGGGTGCTCTAACAAAGCCAGCAAGTTCTGTTGTTAAATCTGAAGCCTGAAGCCTGTAGAGAGGAATCATGTAAATATTCAGCAGCAATTCCACCCTGGCTGGCTGGGTGGCCCCGAAGTGGCCCACTGCACTCGGGTGGCAGGGGAGGGTACAGCATAGAGCCATTTGGGTACAACCCCCAGAGGGAATCAGAACAAACCTTCCCACTTACAGTACAGTGTGGGCAGTGCCAGGGAGCTGGTAATAATCTCACCTGAAACTTCATACCTGGCTGCCCCAACCGACTAGCAGCCCCTATGTTTTGGTGACTTCTCTGATGTTGTAACTTTGAACTCCAGAAAGACCAGAGTTACCTTTATGAGAACAGGCCTCTTGGAGTGAGGGACACTAGAGATAAAAACATGTTACATAAAAATCACGTCTAAGTGTCTGTGGGCAAAATTCAAAGCCAACCCTCACCACAGGGATGGCTGGCTAAAATCAGAGCAGGCAGAGATACCAGCAGCCTGGCTTTCTGAAGAATGATAAATTACTTCTGACCTCAGAAGTTACAGAAATGACTCTGCAAACTGTTCATTTTTAATACCAGGCTGATTACCCCCGTTCAGCTTCACAACGGATTTCACAGCACTGACGGGAAAATCTATCGGCATTAAAAAGACATTAAATCACTGAGTCTCCGACAGGCAACTTCAAATTAAAACTGCTGATGTGAAAATAAAAATCCAAATGAATCAGTACTTTCCTTCTAGTTCCTTCTAGTACTTTCTAGTGCCTGAGATCTAGCCAACAACAAGCCCCTGTCCATACCCTCACATCCTCACACTCTCACTCCATCCTAGGGATCACACAGCATGTGAACCTCACTTTACATTAAGGAACACTTCTTAAAGATTGTCCATCAGACTTAATAAGCCATAACATATTCCCCCTTTCTCTTGATTAATGTTTCCAAAATTCCTTTCTCTTCATCTAATAGTTCTTCAAATAAGCGTGCTTCCCCAACCCCATACTTTAATTCTCAAGGCCATTTTTTCCTCCCTCCACCACTGTCTCTTAAGTCATCTTCAAACGGTTAGAACACATAAGTACACAGAGGGAGGCAGGAATGGCTTTGTGACCTCCCATCTCCTAATTGACAGTTCTGAAATTCTGGAACTTTTTCTGATCCCTGAGTATACTTACAAATGTCCACAGCACAAATGCCATGCAGCCAATTGTGATTTGAACTAAAATTTAATCCAAGAATTAAAGCACAGTTCTCACTTACAAGCATTTTGTCTTCCTAATGAATCTATCTTTATGGTATAAGGCAAGAGCCAAATCTCAACTATTTCAGGTCATTAAAACCCACAGCACATTTTTAGAGAGTAGACAGGTGCTAAATCATGTCTCTGGCCACACTCCACTTTCAGTAATGACAACTGGCACCTGCAAATCCCTTTTGTGACACAGAGATGAGATCTGCAATTGTTTTGCCCCATTTAATAGCTGAGACGCTGTTCTCCTGCAGAGGCTGCCTCACGTAGACATGATGTTTGGTAAACCCTCCTTCTAACCATACCTCTCAGGAATTGTCTTCTGAAATACGGAGGTCCTCCCCAAAGTCCTGCTCACTCTCATCACAAAAGAAAGGAGGCTGGGCCACCGCCAAGACACCCTTTATACTACATGGGTCTCTGCTCTCTTTACAATTACATTTCCTAAGTCCCCAAACATAAAAGGAAGATTGTCAAAATCAAACTATTTCTTCATAAGTACATTTACTAACCTTGAAAGTGGAAAATGGCTGAGATTTCCCAAAAGTGGAACAGAAATAGTCTGTGAAAAAATGCACTGATATATCCCTGCTTACTGAGCAATAAGAAGAGACAAAGTGATACACACCACTATCTAGACAGATCTCCAGAACATGACACTGAGTGAAAAAAAACAAAAAACAAAAACGAATCTCAAAAGATTATACACTGCATGTTTCCATTTATATAGCATTCAAGAAATGACAAAATTATAAAAATGGAGAAGAGATCACAGTGGTTGCCAATGATTTAAGAGTGTGTTGGGTGAAAAGTGGGTGTAGCTGTAAAAGAGCAGCACGAGGAACCCTTGTGGTGAGGGAACTTTTCTGTATCTTGATGGCGTCAAGGTCAATATCCTGGTTGTGATACTGTGCTATAGTTTTGCAAGATGTTACCACTGCAGAAAACTGGGTAAAGGGTACAAAGGATCTCTGTATTATTTCTTTCTTTCTTTTTTGACACACAGAGAGAAAACACAAGCAGGGGGAGCGGCAGGCAGAGGGAGGGGGAGATGTAGGCTTCCCACTGAGCAGGGAGCCGGATGTGAGACTCAATCCCAGGACCCTGGGATCATGACCTGAGCTGAAGGTGGACGCTTAACCAACGAGCCACTCAAGTGCCCCTCTGTATTATTTCTTAGAACTGCGTGTGAATATACAACGATCTCAAAATTAAAATTTAATTTAAAAAAAAAGAAATCATTGGATTGGGACTGACAAAACCATACTCTAGCTCAGGGTCTGCCAATAACAAGCACAAGCCAAGTCACTCAACCTCTTACACCCTCAGATTCATCACCTGTGCAATGGCACTGGACACGATCATCTCCGAAGTCCCTACAAGTTCAACAGCTGAGTAATTCCAGAACTTCTCTTGGTCCACAACAGCCTTGAAAGCAGCAGGGGCCATCTGAAGAATCAGGCTACCATGGCAGAGTGCAGAGTTTACATAAATAGTCTCTATAAATGCCATTTTAAAAAACACAAACCCAGCTTCTATTAAACATAACATGCAATGAAAAGAACAAAGAAGTAATTTGGAAGAGAAAAAAAAGTGAATACTATTCTCATCATTAAAGTCATTACTGGTTAAAAAAAGAAATATTCTATAGAATAGTGTGATTAAGCCCTGTATCTTGTTTACTATAAACCAAGAAAGCTAACCAGCATTTCTGCCATTTTCTTGACATAGTACACCCACATCACCCCTCATTTCCTGGTCTCTTTTCATTGTTAAACTATTCTTGTTCTTAATGCTCTACTCTCTGGGGACCCATTAACACGCAAAACAGGAAGTTCTCTAACATAGCTTACAATTTTAGAAGGGAAAAACCCAAGCAACTGATTAAGAAATGAAAATTTTGGTCAAATTGTTGTTTGATTTTCATGTCACCAATTACCAGCATGCTTTTATTCATCAGATAGGTTAAATAGTTTATTTAACATTAGATGCATTATCGGTGTTAAGATATCAACTAACTGGATAGTCCGTTATATCAAATTAACAGCCTTTTACTATTTTTTGGGAAAAAAAGAGGTCTTTCTCAATGTACATTTGTTCTAGGAGTAGTAAATATTATGAAAGAAAGGGACATAGAAGGAATGGTTTTTTAAAAAAAGAGGGAACAGGGGGCACCTGGGTGGCGCAGTCGTTGAGCGTCTGCCTTCGACTCAGGGTGTGATCCCGGCATGAGCCCCACATCGGGCTGCTCCGCTGGGAAGCCTGCTTCTTCCTCTCCCACTCCCCCTGCTTGTGTTCCCTCTCTCACCTGCTGTCTCTCTCTGTCAAATAAATAAATAAAATCTTAAAAAAAAAAGAGGGAACAGTAACAAAATACTATGTAGGCATCATCTGCAGTATCTGAGAAGTCGAGGGGTGTTTAGCTTCACTAATCATGACAGAAATCAGTTCCTTGTGGATTGTGATATCCAAGTAACTCAAATATATTATCATTATATCTATTAAAACCATGCATAATAATTTCTCAGCCAAAACACACCCCTAAGGCTCTGAGTTGATTTTGCCCACTGTTCAAACATTCTAAACGGATTTGCTAAGTACCAAATATGGAATTCTTTTTCTCTCTCACAACCAAAATTTCACTTCTATGAAAATTTTTAGAGAGGAGAGAAGTAGGACACCAAAGTAGAAGAGACATCATGGCGCCTATTTCAGATAGTACTCCCAACCCCCTCTCTGAGCCCAGTGAAGAGGGAGCTGCAGGTAGAAGCCAAAGGAAATGCTTTCAAAGGAACACCAGGAGACATGGTGACCTGCTCAGTAAGGCACTGATGTTTTGGGTGACAAAGTATGGCACAAAGTTGGGAGGCAGGGCCTTCTCCACACCTCTGTGTGAAGCATCCCTTCAGTACAGTGAGAACTTTAGGAAGTGCATGGGGAGACTGCATCTTTATCGAGACAACTCTCAGAAAGGGTACCAGCAGTTGGCACTCTGTTGGGACATATCCCTCATGGAGCCTTTTCTTTTTTTCTTTTCTTTCTTTTTTTTTAAAAATATTTTATTTATTTATTTGAGAGAGACAGAGATAGCGAGAAAGCAAAAGTGGGAAGGAGGGAGAGAAGCAGGGAGCTTCTTGCTCCTTGCTGAGCAGGGAGGCTGATGCAGGGCTCAATCCCAGGGCCCTGGGATCATGACCTGAGCTGAAAGCAGACGCTTAACCGACTAAGCCACTCAGGCGCCCCTCAAGGAGCCTTTTCATATACGGAACACCTCAATAAAAGTTTATTAAGCAGGAAAAAAGAAACTATGCGCAATCTAATTTACCCCTTTTGATGACTTAGTAATCACCATAAAATTTTGTGCTGTCTCAGACAAGGATAGACATAGCCTCATTTGCTATTGAACAGTGCTGGGATGCAAATGGTTTTGATGGATTCTATGGAACCTGTTGTGATCCTGTGAAAAACAAAGCCACTTTAAAATTTTGAAAACTCCCCGCCAGCAATTTAATGATTCCATTTCTCTCTCCAATACAAATTCCCTGGGCAGAAAATGGCTTCCTTGTCTTTCAGCAACTGTCATTTTCCCAGCTGAGGCTGAAGGTGTATTTTCCTTAATGATTTTGTCTTCTACACTAAAATCTTCAGTGTCGTTAATTTCTCAAGATTCAGAAGTTTCTATATTCTTTTATATTTAGAAGCTTCACACACTAGTTTTATATGCCATTGCTATGTACATATTCAAATTCTTGCCACATATAAATACTTCCTTTACTTGCTCTATATCAATCAAAAAGTTAGTCAACAAACATTTATACAGTTCCCATAATGCGTGAGGCACATTATTTCCACTGCATTATTGTCTGAGTATGAAGGAATAGGCTTAAATATTTCAAGAACTGATGTTTATCTATTCCTATAAGATTTATTCCAAAAAGCATTCCAATGCTTTTTCATCATGAGAAATTTTGCAAAAATAATGTTAGGCATGAGTTTTTTCTATACCAGCCTTGAAGTGTCATACTTATAATTTCAGGCACAAACAATAATAATAGAATTATAAGCACAGCATTTTAATGAAAGCCATTATTTTCCACCAGATATCTCTAGCTTCCTGATATCACTTTAAGATAGGAAAGTAATTTTTCACCAAAAAAAAAAATTGTGTTTGCTTGTGAACTTACTATGATTTGCAAAGATCATTAGATCGTAGATGGGGGCTCTTTGCAGTGGTTGATTTTGAAGCACTTACAGAAAACTTTATCTGGCTGTGGAGCTTTAGGCAGATGCTAAGAATCACAAAGCTTTTTTCTGTTTTATTAACCAGAACAAATACTTTTAATTAAACGTCTTCTTCAGTTTTTTCACTTATTGAGGTATAATTGACATTATATTAATTTTAAATCTTTTTTTAATTGATAAAATCCCAAGATCATAAAGGACTTTTTTTTTTTTTAAGGACGATCTGGCTACTCATTCAATGCTTTAAACACCCACATCCTACTGCCAAATGTCCATTAGTCCTCCACTGAAACAGGAAACGAGGTATGTAAGTTAATTCAGTGTGTCTCAAATCAGAATCACCTAAGGTGCTTCTTGTAAGTCAGATTCCGACCTACTGCAACTTGATTATGTACAATTTTCAGGGGATTTTCAGTAAACATCAGGCATCTCCAACAGTGAGTCGTAGGTGAAGGTTATGTTTCCTCTCTGCAACTCCCCTGAAAGTAAATCTCATACTGAATCCTGGCACACACACCAGCATTTCTCAGCAAACATGCGACAATCATGCCACAACTTCGGCAAAATCCAGTGGAGTTTCAGCTCTCAATTCCTCTAACGGTTCCAACAGAGCCTTCCTTGAACAGTTCACTGGAGGCAAAGGAAGCAACATTCTTGCAGCAGGATTCAGCTGACTACCTAGTCAAAGTCAGGAGACCAAGATGTCTCCAAATTAGCAGTTAAAACAGGCAACTGAGGAATCTGGGTGCCATTCCTGAGGATATAGACTGCTGAGTCCCCTGTATTTTTACACCCTGTATAAGTAAGGGCAGTGAGGGTCTCTACGACATTTCCACATATTATGAAAACTGATAATTTCATCAAGAAATACCCAGTTGGATACTCATTAGTCAAATACCAAAATTTCTGGTGTTCATTAGAGATGAATACAATTGAATTCCTCTGGTTTGTCCTCTTTTGGTTAATGCTAGCTAACTCAGATGCTAGCTTAGAGTGTATATTAAGGCAACTAACCATGACGGGGATATAAATTAACAGTAACACAGACGCACATGTTCATATAACACAGTCTATGCTGAAGTATTTCAAAGAAAATTACTCAAGACCTGCTGACTCAGGATATCTGGGCCTGAAAATCTGCATTTTTATCAAAGTTCCTCATATGATACCTATACACACTAGAATTTTATGAACCACTGTCACAAATGTTCTAGGGGTTTTTGTTCCTAAATAAGAAGTAGGTTTTAACTTATGTGCCGACAACAACTAATCGGTAGTGGCTGCCTACAGCATAATTTTAACAATGATTCTAGGTCCTATCCAAACATTACTAATCAAGAATGGAGCACCAGAGTGGCACAGTCAGTTAAGCATCTGACTCTTGGTTTTGACTTGGGTCATGATCTCACGGTTGTGGGGTCAAGCCTGCTCCAGCTCCACATTCAGCAGCAGAGTTGGCTTGAGACTCTCTCTCCCTCTTCCTCTGCCCCTCCCCACCCCTCTCTCAAATAAATAAATAAATCTTAAAAAGAAGAATGCTATTATCTGATTATTTGGCAATATCATCCATGGATATACAAGGTAAGAAAGTGGTAGCACACTTGTAACATATTTATGTCATCTTTGGACTATGAAAATCTAGCCCTTAATTTACTAGACTCTAGAATCATATCTGACCTGCCACTTACAGGGTCCATCTTTTTCCTTCTGTGGACAGAATAATACATACCAATTTTCCAATGTTCCAATGTCTCCTGTTTCTCACATTTATTTAAGATTGGTGAAATGCCTCAGTAATATGATTTGTGGGTTTTCTTAGTACTGTGAGATATAATTCATCTGGGTGAAGAGATTTTAACTCACAGCAAGAAAAATGTTCTATTACAGTGTTTTCAACTATACTGGCCTTCTAATTGTCCTTACTAATTTTTTATAGTTTTCAACTAACTGATTGGTCTCAATGGCAGATTTTATCTTCCAAAGATAGCCACCATACTCCCATCTCACATGCTTTTCTCACAATGTCACCTTGACAGCCCATGAACCTGGACATACCTTTGTAACTCTCTCAACCTGATGGTGTATGATAGAAATGATATTATATGACTTCCAAGGTAGGTTAGAAAAAAATAACACATGCTCCCACCCTGCTCTTTTGATACATTCACTCGTGGTATCCAGTGGCGTTGGTATGAGGAAGCCCAAACTAGCCCATGCAAACAAACATTTGGAGAGGCCATGTGAGGGTATTACAGCCAACAGCTCAGCTGAGGTCATAGCCACCAGACTTCATCAACTTCATGTGAATGAAGAAACCTCCAAATGATTCCAGCTCAAAGCAGTAGAGTCACCTTCAGCCTTCACATCTCACTATCTGAGGTCCCAGACACCACGGAACACAGAAAATCCATAATCATAACCAAATGGCTCTTTCATGTCACTACATTTTGGAGCAGTTTGTTGCACAGCAATAGTAACTGGAATAATCTCCGAGATAGAAGAGACTAATAATGCAAGATAGAAACTCTCTCTTTAGATGCCTTACTTCCTACATTGAAAACTCCTGATGTGCTTGTTAAAATTCAGATCTCTAGACACATACACACACACGTCCTGGAGCAACTATGCTAAACCCAAAGGAATGGTGGAATCACAGGCCCTGGAGAAGGCCAGCAGGGTATGTGTGTTGAATGTCCTGTACTTAGGGCAACCTGATCATAGATTGAGAAATCTCATTTCCTGACCACTCCAGAGGTTGCTGGCATTGTTCCAAAACTCCTCGTGCCAAAATTCAAATTTTCTTATTATTCAAGAAGATTGTAAAAATAGATAAGGGTCAGATAAGAAAGAAAAAAATATCAACTTGAAATGGATAATGAAGCAAAGGCACAAGTTATTGTACAAGATTACAATAATATCACCTTTTTTTATTATTCTGACCCCCAAGTCCTGGACCTGCTCCTGGCCACTCATTACTTGTGTGGGAGGGAACTGTCCAGCACCACTGCTGCCTGAATGAAAGCTGTTAAACCCAGAGAAAGGAAATCTTGGCTCAGCCTCCAACATGTGTTCTAGAACTGAACCCCTCCCTTCAAGAGAAACCAAGGCCCTTATTCATCTAAACTCCAGAGTGAGCCACAGCCTCATATGCATGAATACATGTTAATGCCATGGTCAGCAAATGATGCAGAATAGGGCTGGTCTACACAACCTATTTGCTGACTAGAACTTCCATAATTCCTGAAATGTAGGAAAATTGAGAAGTTTGACTTTTCAGGAAAGCAGAAATTGTACCCTCAACATGTCTTCTTGCCTAGTGAATACTAGATTTAAAGAACTTAAACTGTAAAATATATTCAAACATGCAACTTTTTTATGATTACCACTAACAGGTAAGGTCTGCTCTATAAAATAAGAATGGTAGGTGATGATTGCCAGGGAGCCTTCAACATTAACAATTCTGTTGGTATGAATTTGACTGCTTCTTTGTAAGCAGTTATTTACTGGGGGTAAGGGGGTTGTATTGACTTCTTTTCCTTTTCCTGAAATGTAATCACAGAAGAGTAGTTTTGAGAGAATAAGAATCCCTGATGGCATAGATTCAAGCTCACAAAAGGTGGGGACTGGATGAATGTTTTGGAAATGGTGGCCATACTTCAGATGTTTTAGAATTAGCATATTTTAAGATCAGGTTTATAGCTTTTAATAAAGTCTGTTTTTATTCCATTTTTCAGGCTGATATTTTTAATAAGGAATGTTAAGGAAACAGGAAACCAGTGCAGCCACTCAGATAATAAGATACTGGACTAGGTGCTATAGAAGATTTAAACTACAAGATACAGCCAAAATATGCTCCACGTAGCCCACTCAATGAAACTCTTGGACTGCTACATTTATCATCATATTTTGCTTTTAAGCAGTTCTGCAACTTATGTTTCCTAAATAGTAAATTATAAAAACCAGTCAAAATTGTGCCTCTTCTGGCAAAACCTATCCCTACTCCCTTTTGTCCTGCAGCCCATGAATGATTTGTATTTGTCCACATAAAGGACAACATATTCTATATTTTGAATCCTGTTTTCTATACAGGATATTATTTAGATTTGTTTCTTTGGATTCCAAGAATGCAAGTTAGGATGATCAAATGGTAACCATGGTGACAGAAAGCAGAGTTCAAATCTTAGTGGGGTCATGTCATTCTTTCCCACAGTGCCGAATTCACATTCTAAGACTAATCCAGTATCTAAAAATATATCTCAGGACAGCTCATGTTGCCATTTATGGGAAAAAATGACTGAGTCAGTTAACTAATCTTCCTGTTGCAGAAAAAGAATCCATAGTTGGTAAACTAAGAGATCTCAATTTTAGGGAAATGAAATGACAAAGGGAAAGAGTGAAATCTCTTCTTCTTAAGAGTAATTTTTGAAGCTTAGAGCTACCCCTTAACCAACAGGAATGTAAAACCAAATCCAGTAAGAAGGTCCACCATAAACACAAGAGTGATGTTAAGTAAATAACCATATTTGACAGGACTTACACTGTATCTCCATACACAGTGGCAAAGTGGTCACTCACTAAACAATTCCTCCAGCTGGGACTTTCTCACAAACTGACCAGTACTGTATAACCACTTGGCTTTGTTACTGGCTAAGACCCAGTATGGGTGTGGCCTCAGTCACACCATAGAGTGGCTGGTTCACAAGCTGAGTGTGCCGTGACTCTTGTCTGGCCCTGGTAGGCCCTCGCTATGTGTAAGAGACAAGCTCAATGCTTCTCCTTATGACCACTTTCAGGTTTATAATGACCGCTATAAAGTTTTTAATTTGATCCTTGGGCTTCAGATTAGGAAAATTCTGAATAACAGAAATGGCAACTACAGTGACAAAATAAAAATCTTCACTCACTCAGAAAAAATACTACTGTTGAGTATCCAGTCATATTGCTTAAACTAGCTGGGCACAGCTAAACCTTTACATTAACATCTACTCATTTATTATTTTATTTTGCAGTCTTAATTAAACTTGTATTTTTTTAGCTCAGATCCTTAGATATTCCAAATTTCCATCTCCAGTCCTTCCCACGCTCCTATTCTGAAACTGAATTAAAATTATTTCTATTACATAATACAATGCTGCCAACTATAGTCTAATGTTATACACTAGATCCTGAGACCTTATTCATCCTATAACTGAAAGTCTGGATCCTTGCCAAACTCTCCCTATTTCCCCCACTCCCCAGCCCCTGGCAACCACTTTTCTACTCTCTGTTTTTATGACTTTAATATCAAATTATCATGTTGTACACTCTATCTCACAATTTTATTTGTGAATTATACCTCAATAAAGCTGTAGGGATAAAAAAAGATTTCCCTTCCAGCTTCACTGGACATTAAGGAAGGATGTTTCCTTGCCTATTTTTGTTCCTGGGCCTTACTTTACAGCTTAGGCCGTTCAACTCTACATAATAATATTTATCCAGCTTCCTATTAGCAGGGGTCTCCTCCTTCCCAGATACATAGCCTGTTTCTAGTCTCTTGATTTCTTTTACAGTGTTTAAAGCATTCAAGTGGTACAGATACAACCTAAGACTGAGTCATAACAAAGACTGGTGAAATAAGTCTATTATTTAGCAATTTATATGGTAAATGTGTGTGTGTGTGTGTGTGTGTGTGTGTGTGAGAGAGAGAGAGAGAGAGAGAGAGAGAGAGAGAGAGAGGTACTGTGAGAAGAATGTGACATGGTCAGGGCACTTCTCTTGAGAATAAACCTGACTTGAATGGCCAGGAATATACAAGACCAAGAACTGGAGATCCTCTTATGTAATTCTGGAATAAGGGACTGATGGTAAAAGAAAAAATAAAGCTATGATCGAATAACTGGAAAAGGCACTACAAAGTAAGTGTGATAGCTAGAGAGAAGAGCCTTAAGATAAAGATAGCAAGCTAGTATAAGTACATTATCATGCACAAGTAACTTACCTTTCTGGAAATAGTTTGTATTGTGAGATGTTTTCACAGTACAGAACGTAGTTTTGTGGTCTAGCCAGGAAACCAAATGGGAATGATCACAGAAAGAGTATTAAAGAGGAATTGCACATCTGCACAATCTCCAACTCTGGGAAAGAAACATTAGGCAATCATAGCTGAAAATCTGCAAGCCATGAAACCAGGAACTTTTCAGTTTAGTAGGTAGAGGTGGAGCACATTTAGTCTAGATTATACTATATCTTTTTTGGAGGGATGCCAGTATTTAAAGGTGCTACATTGGAACCAATAGCCCTAGCAAAACTCGGAGGCACATGCCTTCTTTATTCCTCATCTAGCAGAGTTCTCACAACCCAGGCGGAGGACATAAGAACATGGAAGATTCCTTAGAGAGCCAGGCCAGTAATCCATGCAGCCTGACCCTGGGACAGCTAGAGTCTAAGCACAGTAGCTCTGCCTTCCATGATACTGTCCACAAAGACTGGGAATACGCCCTGAGAACTTTCAGTGCCCTTTATTTACCAACGATTAGAATCAAATCCTTTCTTTTTTTGCCAGGCTCTAGTTTGACGCAGTAAATAGAAGAACTCTAGAAAACAGGTAATAGAGAAGTTTACAACACAGTGCTTTTTACCCTTTACTCAAAATCATATTAAATAATGATCAAATATCTCCAATTCTAGTTCAGCCCTCTGCTGGTAAAATTTCTTTCCCTGAGCTACTTCCAAAGCTTGAATCTGATTCCATCAAATCAGGAATGTTGGACAAAGAGCGGCTTGTCCTTCAGCAAGCTCTACAGATATAACCTGGTTTCTTCTTCCCTATAGGCTAAATGACGTGTCTTCCTCTTTTATACCAAACACAAATGACAGTATTGAGATCCAACTATAGTTCTTCTTTTCACATAGGGAGCTCTGAGAGGTGAGACTTTCTTTACCCTCTAATAACTAGAAATATCAAGGAGTAGCGAGTGATACGACACGAAGTGAGATAGAAAAATTTCAAAGATTTCATGCCTTCTTTCCTCCCCCTTATTGTTAATTATATAAAAGATCACTTGGAATGCAGAAGCCCAAGCCTTGGGGGACTATAATATCCCATGAGGGCTTATTAAGTCCATACATTTTTTAGATGAAAAAAAAAGATTGTCACAAGTCAATAAGATAGTTGGATTCCTGATGCAGGATTGTTTAAAGTCTCCTGGCCTTCCAATTATAGATATGAATTCTTTACTTGAATAGATTATGTTTTTCCAGCAATACACAGAGATGGTAGTGCTCTTAAATATTCCACATGCTTTCCTTCCCTACACTTCTCAGCCTTGTTGTGGCTAGCTTGGGACCCTGTGTCTGGCTCTGTGTAACAGCTGTGAACAGATATGAAGTATGTCACTCTCCATATGAGCCACTGACAAGTAGGTGAGTTTTCCATACTCCCTCCCCTTGCATCAACAACCCTGCAGAGAGCTGGGATTCCCCAGCTGCTGCAGCCAGGTGCAGTGCCCAGGAAAGTCAGGCAATCCGCACTGGACTTTACATGAAGAAGGAACAAACCTTCACAATGCTTGGCCACTGATAGCTCAGGGTTCATTTCTTCCTGATACATGGTTTACCCTAATTTGACAAATTCAAAGGGAAATAAATTTTCTAAGTTTACTAGTTACTGCCCAAGGTAGTGATTTATGTGTTTGTGTGTGGCATACTCTTTCAAACTTCAAATCCAAGTATTATCAGTGAAAAAAAAAATCTTTGTTTAGTATATGGCTAAAAATTCTGATTCTGAGCCTGGGTTAAAATCCAGCCACCTACTTTGGGCAGCTTACTTAACACCACAAGCCTCAATTTCTACATCTACAAAATGTACTTAATAATATTACTTAGCTCACAGCTGTGAAGATTAAATGAGTTAACATTTAAAGGCACCTGGGTGGCTCAGCTGGTTAAGCATCTACCTTCAGCTCAGGTCATGATCTCAGGGTCCTGGGATCAAGCCCCACATCCAGCTCCCTGCTCAGTGGGGTGACCGCTTCTCCCTCTCCCTCTGCTGTTTCCCCTGCTTGTGCTCTCTCTCTCTCTGTCAAATAAATAAATAAAATCTTTAAATGAGTTAACATTTATAAAACACTATGGGTAAGCACTGAATAGATATTATTATTATTTCAGACAGTGTCATCATAACATTTTGGTCATGATGCTCTGAAAAAAATTGTCTTAAAGTGATATCAGGATTGTAAGGTGAAGAAAGGATGGTAATGAAGCCGTGGCCAAAGGTAATGGTTGTCAGGCTAGGAATGGTGGAAGTTCTGGTGCTGGTAGTGGCAGAGGTTGTGATTGTGTTGGACTGTGGGTCTACAGAAGGGTGAATGGGCTTGAAAATCAGGATCTGAGACCATAAATCTTGCTGGGGAACAGACTCACAGAGCAAGGCCAGTTATGGTTAGCTTCATTTTCCTACCTTCATGTCAGTGGCAGATGTTCTTTGAAGGACTGCAATAAATATTAGCTGCCATATTCAGCAAATCCCTTCTCTTAATCCTTTAAAAAAAGATGAAATATGCTGGCTTCAGAAGTGTGGGCAACATCAGTCAGTGGAGTGACATGGGCCTGTTTTGTGGGTTGGAGTCTCTTCTCTCTCTAACCCAGGTTCTATTGAAGGGACGGACTAAGGGACGCTGTGGAGTCCTGACCAAATCAAAATTAAGGACAAGTGTGGTGGGTTTATCAGCCCTAGCATTGACTGACAGAAGTATTCCCTATCAACCTCTACAGCAGATTTCTCATGAGAAGGTGGCAACACTTGCGTAAAGAAATAACACCCCTCACAAGTGTCAGGTATCAGTTAAAGAACAAATCAAAACCATCAGCTACTATTTTTAAAACTTAAAAGAAAAAAAAATGTAAAGGCCAAGTACGTAGGAAACATATTGTATGTGGGAGGGAAGGAGAGAAAAGATTGCTTATGGAGAGAAGCATTATACCTTAGGGCAACCATCTGGAAATTCCACCTGAGTGTCTGAGCAGAACTATGGAGCCGAAAAAGAATAAGAGGAATCGGGGTGTGTAGTGAGGGGCTGAGTAAATGCTTTCCTGACAATAAAACCCAGCAACAAGTTCATTTTGTCTTTCCCCTTAAGAAATGTTACAGGACGTGGCATTTCTGCTTTTCTTTCCCTCCCAGCTTTTCAATACTTTGCAAACAGTGCAAGGGTAGAAATCGCATTCCTTTACTGCAGGTGACTGGAGAGACCCACATGTTAAGTGGAGGAACAACTCAGGACTGTCCTGGTTACAGTGTGTCAGGAAATTCCTTTTTGTTTACAGCAGACTGGATATTTTTCATGAAGAAGAATTTTAAAAGCCTGTCTCTTCTTGCTCTTTACAGATGGTTATAAAGTCATCAATTCTTTGACAGAAGACCGTACAGGTGGTTGATATTAATCTCATTTTATAAATGAGGTCCCCCAAGCAAAAGCAGTTATAGATTTTTAATAACAGAAACAGGACTAGAACAGAGTTTCTTGACTCTATCTAATGCACATTTTTTTTTCCTTAGGGCATATCTGAAAGCAAATAGTTGCTCTAGATTCTTCCTATCAGATCATAAACTCAGATATGAAGTCTCAGACTTCTAAATTCAAATGTAACCATCTCAATCTTTGTGAGTAAATGCAACTGCAGCATTATCGCCTCCAAACGGCAAGTGGGCAGTTATGTAAACGTAGGTATTTACTTATCTTACACTTGGTTGCCAAGTGCCCGTCTTCATGTGATCAATTTATTCATCAGGCATTTGTTGAGAGCCTATTATGTGCAAGATATCATCGTGCTAGTTAGTTGAAGGAATCTAACCAAAAATGATGAGAAACAGTTCAAATTTTACTCCTAGGAGTCATTTACCCACCCTCATGTAAAAGCAGCTGATCTTTAAAGAAGCTTTAAAAAATGGCAGGGGAAGGAAAGACAAAGAAGGAGAGAACAGAGGAGGAAAAAGGAAAATCCACATTCAGGTGAGCACTATTCTGTGTATGTCACATTGGAGAACTCTGATCACTTGGCACACTAAAAATGGCCAATGACCACATGGTACTGCAATGTACCCAAGACTAAAATCCAAGATTTGAAACTAAACATTCACCATTAGATTGCCTCAGAGAGACTGGGACTAATTGACATGGCCCCAGCCAAGGAGTAATAACAAATCCTCTATATCTCACCCCTTAACAGGGCTCATGACAGGAACACAAGGTAAATAAAAGCAAACTTTAAAATCACCCTGAAGTCTTAATAGTCAGAAGAGAACAAACTGAGAAACAGCTCCAAGGCAGTCTTTTATCTTCCTCAATACTGTGCTCTTCTGCAGTCTAAATGGCAATTGACCAACTTGTCCTCTCTGCCCCTCTTCTGGTCAAATCTCCTCCGTGACAAAAGGGACAGACTTGAAATGCAGTGGAAAGATACCTGCCTTGGATGGGTTTCTAATCAGATTTTCAAGATGCTGCCAGGAAACTGTGGTGGTATAATGTGCGTAACGCTGTTCTACAAGGAAAGAAGTGCCCACTCACTGTCCGAGGGCTCTCCAGGCTGTTAGTGCATCACCACTGGAACTGAGGACACCTTGAGGCCCCCACAAGCCCTGGCCCCATTAACTCTGTCGACTTCTGGCTGAGGCAGGATGACATATATATATACAGTAAGAGAGTTAATAACAGCACTTGAATCAAAACGATATGGGTAACAAGCTGCAGAGGTTGCACTCAGCTATGGAAAAAAAGAATCTATCAAATCATTTGATATTTAAAAACCTTTCTTAGAAAGCAGTATAAGAGAAAATCCTGTACTTCAGAAATAAAATTCCTTTATGTTCAAAATCCCATTGGAATCAATTCCCAGAAAAGCCCACCAGGACTCGATTCACTGTCCACAGTGTTGATTTGATCAACAAATACATCTTCCCCGGTTACTATGACCCTGGTGTATTAAGGTATATGTTGTGGAGTTGGGAGTGGATTAATCCTCAAGAAGACAAAACATGTAAGAAGGAAAGAAAAAAGAAAATGAGACATAATACTAATGAAGGAAGGTATCAGGACAAGGAATCTATGTACACAGAACTTACTTAGAAGATGGCTCCAGGAAGTGCTGGGAGGGGATAGGGTAGCAATATGGGGAAGGAAAACCAGTAAAGGTATACGATTGAGGAGCTGATCACTGTGGTTAACTGGGGCTCAGTTCTACCAGAGATCCTCTGACTGTGTGGAACACAGGAAGAATGTATTCCTTCCTCAGTAATTCAGAGACCCTCAGAAGCTTGCAGAACTTCGGATAATTGAGGATTATCCCAATGCAAGCTGAGCAAATGCAGTATTTGTCAACTTCTATTCTCCTATTCGAGGGTAGCTCACGGGATGTTAATTCCCCGACACCTCTGACCCATGCTCTGCCTAAACCAAAGATGCACTCGGATGAGAGAACACCAGCAGGCAGGGAGCTGCAGGAAGCCATCCATGTGTAAGAGAGGTGACTTCTGGGCTAGGTGCAGGGATGTGGGCAGAGGTGTTGTCCCAGCATGCAGATGCAGAAGATACATGCTACTGGTGCTCAGGGGAGGAAGACATTGTCAAGGGCAAAGGAAAACAAGGCAACCTTTAATCTGGTCCTTTCGGGGGTCAAATGTCTGAGACAGATTAGAAGTAGAACTTCTTGTGTGTTCATAGTTCCCTCCTATACTAGAATTTTTCACCAACATACCTGAAGGCCTTTAAAAGTAAACACCATTTTCTATTTAAAGCGCATTTTAGTAAATAAAAAATCCTTCCACAATTACCACCTTACTCCTCATTCACCCCTCAGCAGGTATCCCTCCCAGAAGAGACTTGTTTACTGTCCTGACCGTGTTCTCATGAGGCAAAGTTCTTGAACATTTGCTAAATCTGTCCTTTCCTTAATATGGATTTAGTATGTGCTTTAATATGGATGTACTGTGCTTCAGCAAAATCTTTCACATTGTCAAAATCTCATATATATTGAGCTGTAACAAAAATTAATTTTGTACATTGACAAAAAGCTGGTGCCAAAATGCATGGCACTGCTTAAGTCTGAAGGATGCCCCATCCTTTATTCTTTTAAATTAGCTAGACACAGCAAATGGAGGGGAGTGTTCCAGATGAGAGGAATGGTATCTTTGGGGTAGGAATGACGAGAGGAATGGTTGGTAAATGCTAACTAAACTAGTCTGACAAGAGTGTAGGGTCTACACTGTGGAGGAGTAGTTAAGGGTGAAAAAGGAGGTTTCTAGAGGGTTCTGAACATCAAGTGAGGGCTGGCACTTCAACCTCCAGCCATAAGGAGACAACATTATATAAGGAGATGAAATGGGAAAAGCTGTTCGAAGACGAAGGGCAATGAAGCATATATGAAACATATCATAATGATGAAAGGCTGAAACCAAGGAGACCTGTGAGGTCACTGACAAATTCACACATATTTTAAGGACTTATAAATATTTTACAACTTATAAGCAAATGCACACAATTGCACCGGATTTATAGAAAAGGACTCCACTGAGAGAGAAAGTGGAGGAAAGAGCAACTTTTCCTAATTTGTCCACCCAGAGGGGGCGCATTTTTCTAATTCCAGCAAAGGAATTGCATGTACCAGCAAGAAGCCGCTTTTCAGTTAAAACACACACACACAAACATACACACACAAAGAAGTGTTTGTACTAGGTAGATAGCAGTGGAACGGGGGCAAAGTTAAGTGGGAAAAACATGCAAATTGGCATCAATAACACCTACCCCACAGCAATACGGTAAAGATATATAAATCAGAATATTAAAATATAAGATAGATGACATTATTTCATTCATGGTTTAATAAACTTCATTTAATTAAAAAAAGCTGTGAGATGGGGTCGTCTAGGTTTTAAAATATCCTTATTAATAACATCGTGGAATCTATAAATCTGTATAATCTCTAACTTGCAGAGCTTGTGACCATAAGAAAACATAGGTGACCAGAAAACCAAATGGAGAAGAATGTATTCCTTCCTCAGTAATTCAGAGACCCTCAGAAGCTTGCAGAACTTCGGATGACTGTCGGGAATATCAAAGACCATCATACAGTACTATGATAAAAGAAATGGGCACTTGATTCTCTCTGGTTGTTTTAATGCCTTCATCCTTTAATGTATCATTTCTTTTACAAACATAGAAATGCACCCACACATGCACACGTACACGTGTGTGCACACACAGCCAGACCTATAAATACTCCCCTTGGAGCTCTTTATGACATTGTTTTCAGATTGACCTTTGCAAACAGCTCACTCAACCAAAATTAGATCAGAATGAAATGTGAAGGATGTTCCATCCCTTATTCTTTTAAATTAGCTAGGAACCAACTCTTCAATATTTATGATCACTCACTGAAAATACATGATTGTTCTACTGGGAAAATAAGGTTGCCTTGAGCAGAGTTGCAGGAAATCTGATTTGAAAAATCCAACTTAATAATCTCTGCAATTCTAATAGGGCAATGCTGTAAATGAAAGCTCAGTTAATAGGTACAGCAAAAGAATGACCTCTGTGGATTCCAATTAGAATAAACATATCAAGGAGAACAGATGGGGACTCAGGCTATAGTCATAAGTGGTCATTATGGCTTTTGTCATGAATAAGAAACAAAATTAAAAGCTGCAGAGAAGCAAACTATTCCTCTCTCACTTACTCTGTAAGATCTTTATTATCTGAAGTATAAGTATTGTCAAAGGTTTATTTTTTTCTTTTTCTTTTTGTTTAGATCCAATTAGTTAACACATAGTACATCATTAGTTTCAGATGTAGTATTCATAATTCATCAGTTGCATATAACACCCAGTGCTAATCACATCATGTGCCCTCCTTAATGCCCGTCATCCAATTACCCCATTTCCACATCCACCGCCCCTCCAGCAACCCTCAGTTTGTTTCCTAGAGTTAAGAGTCTCTCATAGTTTTTCACCCTCTCTGATGACTTCCCATTCAGTTTTCCCCTCCTTCCCCTACAGTCCTCTACACTGTTTCTTATATTTCACATATGAGTGAAACCGTATAATTGTCTTTCTCTGATTCACTTTTTTCACTCAGCATAATACCATATAGTTCCATCCACATCGATGTATTCATCCTTTCTGGTGGTTGAGTAATATTCCATCGTATATATATACCACATCTTCTTTATCCTTCTATAGATACCACATCTTCTTTATCCATTCATCTGTGAATGGACATCTTAGCTCTTTCTGCAGTTTGGCTATTGTGGATATTGCTGCTATGAACATCGGGGTGCAGGTGCCCCTTCTTTTCAGTACATCTGTATCTTTGTGGTAAATACCTAGTAGTGCAATTGCTGGGTCATTGGGTAGTTCTATTTTTAACTTCTCAAGTAACCATCATATCGTTTTTCAGAGTGGCTATACCAGCTTGCATTCCCACCAGCAATATAAGATTACCCCTTCTCCACATCCTCGCCAACATTTATTGTTTCCTGTCTTGTTAATTTCAGCCATTATGACTGGTGTGAGGTGGTATCTCATTGTGGTTTTGATTTGTATTTTCCTGATGCCAAGTGACCTTGAGCATTTTTTCATGTGTCTGTTGGCCATTTGCATGTCTTCTTTGGAGAAATGTCTATTCATATTTTTGGCCCATTTCTTGATTGGGTTCTTTGTTTTTTGGGGAGTTGAGTTTGATAAGTGCTTTATAGATCTTGAATATCAGCCCTTTATCTGTCATTTGCAAATACCTTCTCCCATTCCACAGGTTGCCTTTTAGTTGTTGACCCTTTCCTTTGCTGTGCAGATGCTTTTTATCTTGATGAAGTCCCAATAGTTCACTTTTGTTTTTGTTTCCCTTGCCTTTGGAAATGTGTCTAGAGCAAGAAGTCGCTGCAGACAAGGTTAAAGAGGTTACTGCCTGTGTTCTCCTCTAGGATTTTGATGGATCCCTGTCTCACATTGAAGTCTTTCATTCATTTTGTGTTTATCTTTGTGTATGGCATAAGAAAATGGTCCAGTTTCATTCTTTTGCATGTGGCTGTCCAGTTTTCCCAGAACCATTTATTGAAGAGACTGTCCTTTTTCCATTGGATATTCTTTCCTGCTTTGTTAAAGATTAGTTGACCATAGAGTTGAGGGTCCATTTCTAGGCCTTCTATTCTGTTCCATTGATCTATGTGTCTGTTTTTGTACCAATAGCATACTGTCTTGATGATTACAGCTTCGTGATATAGCATGAAGTCCAGAATTGTGATGCCACCAGATTTGGTTTTCTTTTTCCACATCCCTCTGGCTCTTCAGGGTCTTTTCTGGTTTCATGCACGTTTCAGGATTCTTTGTTCCAGCTCTGTGAAAAATGTCGATGGTGTTTTGATAGGGATTGCATCGAATGTTAGATTGCTCTGGGTAGCACAGACATTTTAACAATGTTCATTCTTCCAATCCATAAGCATGGAATGTTTTTCCATTTCTTTGTGTCTTCCTCGGTTTCTTTCATAAGCGTTCTGTAGTTTTTTAGAGTACAGATCCTTTACCTCTTTGGTTAGGTTTATTCCTAGGTATCTTATGGTTTTGGGATCAATTCCTTAATTTCTCTTTCCTCTGTCTCATTTTTAGTGTATAGAAATGCAACTCATTTCTGTGCATTGATTTTATATCCTACCACATTGCTGAATTCCTGGATGAGTTCTAGCAATTTTGGGGTGGAGTCTTTTGGGTTTTTCACATCAAGTATCATGTTATCCACAAAGAGTGAGAGTTTGACTTCTTCTTTGCCGATTTGAATGCCTTTTATTTCTTTTTGTTTTCTGATTGCTGAAGCTCGGAATTCTAGTACTACGTGAACAATAGTGGTGAAAGTGGGGCATCCCTGTCATGTTCCTGACCTTAAGGGAAAAAGCTCTGTTTTTCCCCATTGAAAATGATACTCACTGTGGGCTTTTTGTAAATGGTATTTAAAATATTGAGGTATATTCCCTCTATCCCTACACTGTGGAGAGTTTTAATCAAGAATGGATGTTGCATTTT
Organism: Ailuropoda melanoleuca; assembly: GCF_002007445.2. Classification (NCBI taxonomy): domain Eukaryota; kingdom Metazoa; phylum Chordata; class Mammalia; order Carnivora; family Ursidae; genus Ailuropoda; species Ailuropoda melanoleuca. The sequence continues at coordinate 52,031,913 of NC_048228.1, read as the reverse complement.
GTCAAATGCGTTTTCTGCATCAATAGAAAGGACTGTCCTTTCTTTTATCAATGTGATGTATCATGTTGATTGATTTGTGAATGTTGAACCACACTTGCATCCCAGGAATAATTCCACTTCATGGTGGTGAATAATCCTTTTAATGTACTGTTAGATCCTACTGGCTAGTATCTTGGTGAGAAGTTTGGCATCCATGTTCATCAGGGATATTGGTCTGTAATTCTCCTTTTTTGTGGGGAGTTTGTCTGGTTTTGGGATCAAAGTAATGTTGGCCTCACAGAACGAGTTTGGAAGTTTTCCTTCCCTTTCCATTTTTTGAAACAGCTTCAGAAGAATAGGTATTAATTCTTTAAATGTTTGGTAGAATTCCCCTGAGAAGCCATCTGGCTCTGGACCCTTGTTCTTTGGGAAATTTTTGATTACTGCTCCAATTTCCTTGCTTCAGGTTTTCTATGTCTTCCTGTTTCAGTTTTGGTAGTTTAAAAGTTTCCAGAAATGCGTCTATGTCTTTCAGATTGCCTAATTTGTTGGCATATAGTTGTTCATAATATCTTCTTAAAAATTTGGGTCCTCTCTTCTTTTTGATAAGTCTGGCTAAGGGTTTATCGATCTTATTCTTTAAAAGAAACAGCTTCTATTTTCATTGATCTGTTCTATTGTTCTTTTGGTTTCTACGTCATTGATTTCTCTTCTAATCTTTATTATTTCTCTTCTCCTGCTGGGTTTCGGCTTTATTTGCTGTTTTTTCTCCAGCTCCTTTAGATGTAAGGTTAGCTTGTGTATTTGAGACTTTTCTAATTTTTTGAGAAAGGCTTGTACTGCTATGTACTTCTCTCTTAGGACCCCCTTTATTATATCTCAAAGGTTTTGAACAGTTATGTTTTCATTTTCATTTGTTTCCATGAATTTTTAAAATTCTTCTTTAATTTCCTGATTGACTCATTCATTTGGTAATAGGATGCTCTTTAACCTCCAAGTGTTTGAGTTCCTTCCAAATTTCCTCTTGTGATTGAGTTCAAGTTTCAAAGCATTCTGGTCTGAAAATATGTAGGGAATAATTCCAATCTTTTGGTACTGGTTGAAACCTGATTTGTGACCCAGTATGCGGTCTATTCTGGAGAAAGTTCCATGTGCACTTGAGGAGAATGTGTATTCTGTTGCTGTAGGATGGAATGCTCTGTACATATCTGTGAAGTCCATCTGGTCTAGTGTGTCATTCAAAGCCCTTGTTTCCTTGATCTTCTGCTTAGATGATCTGTCCATTGCTGTGTGTGGGGTGTTGAAGTCCCCTACTATTATTGTATTATTATCAATGTGTTTCTTTAATTTGGTTATAAATTGGTTGATAAAATTGGCTGCTCCCAAGTTAGGAACATAAATATTTATAATTGTTAGATCTTCTTGTTGGATAGATCCTTTAAGTATGATATAGTGTCCCTCTTCATTACTTACTATAGTCTTTGGTTTAAAATCTAATTTGTCTGATATGAGGATTGCTACCCCAGCTTTCTTTTGATGTCCACTAGCATGATTAATTGTTCTTCATCCCTGTTTCAATCTGGAGGTGCCTTTTGGTCTAAAATGAGTCTCTTATAGACAGCATATGGATGGCTCTTGCTTTTTTATCTAATCTGATACCCCGTGTCTTTTGATTAGAGCATTTAGCCCATTTACATTGAGTAACTACTGAAAGATATGATTTTAGTGTCATTGTATTACCTGTAAAGTCCCTGCTTCTGTAGACTGTCTCTGTTCCTTTCTGGTCTATGTTACTTTTGGGCTCTCTCTTCACTTACATGATCCTCCTTAATATTTCTTGCAGGGCTGGTTTAATGATCAAAAATTATTTTAGTTTCTAAAAGAAACTAACAGTGGATAGAACATAAGTATTCAAGATCAATAGTATCAAATATCAGCTCTGTCACTTATTAATTCAATAATTTGGCCAAGTTACTACTGTCTCTGAGCCTCCAAGTCTCTTATCTGAAAAATGGGTCTGATAATATCCAACTTATAGGATATGTGAAATGCTCAACACAAACTTGCTTATATAGTGGGTGCTCAATTGTTCCATTACTCCTTCTTCCTCTTCCTTCTTAGATAGAAGAATAACCTTCAAGAGTACCAGCATGGGTGTGCCTGGATGGCTCAGTCAGTTAAGTGTCCAACTCTTGATTTCAGCTCAGGTTATGATCTCAGGGTCTTGAGATCAAGTCCCATGCTGGGCTCTGTGCTCAGCACAGAGTCTGCTAGAGGTCTCTCTCTCCCTCTCCCTCTGCCTCTCCCTGCAACTCTCTAAAATAAATAAATAAATCTTAAAAAAAGAAAAAAGCACCAGTGTGTTCTGAAACCTGAACACACTGGAAATTCTTCCAGGAGTAACTGGTAATTTTTTCCAGTACAACTTTGTCTTTTAGTGTAGCAGTCTCCTTGCTAACAACATGAACTTGGCAATCCTGTGAGGCAGTGTGGCACAGTGTATTAGGCTGTGGGCTTTCAGGCCACATGGCCTGGGTTTGAATCCTGACTCTGCCACCTTGGAAATATTGTTTAATTATTCTCTGCTTAAGTTTTCTTAGCTACAAAATGGAGATTAATTTAAAAAAATTTTTTTCTTAAAGTTGTGAGAATTAAATGACCTAATCCATGAAGGAATTTAAAACAGTGCTTTATACATGGCAACCATTTGATTGAATACAAGACCATTATACTAAAGTTTCAACCCTAGAAAACATAATACAGAGTGACTTTTCACAGTGGAGGAGTACACTTCCATTATTAAGGAATTCCCCCTAAGATTCCTTCAGAAACTGAAGCAATTTATGGTTTGTCGCCTGGAAGAGTACCTGTAGTGGCAGCAGTGTGCTCAGCATAGACACAGGTCATCCACAAATATGCATTAATTTTTGTGCCCACTGTGTGCAAGACCTTACCAGAGTATCACAGCTCCCAACTCCTCACTGTCTGGAGAGTTCTACCCAGAAACTTATGTGTGTGTTTGAACTTATTTATTTATATATTCATAGTAGATGTTTTCTCTAATGTGGACTTTTTTTTTTAAAGATTTTTTTTTTATTTATTTATTCGACAGAGACAGAGACAGCTAGCGAGAGAGGGAACACAAGCAGGGGGAGTGGGAGAGGAAGAAGCAGGCTCACAGAGGAGGAGCCTGATGTGGGGCTCGATCCCGTAACGCCGGGATCACGCCCTGAGCCGAAGGCAGACACTTAACTGCTATGCCACCCAGGCACCCCTAATGTGGACTTATTTTAATGTAAAATGAGTTCCTTCCTTTAATAAAGGTATCACATTTTATATGAAGTCCGTAAATCATAATGAAGGAATAATCACATTTCTCAGAGTGTGTTTCCCTGTTGGAGCCAATCCTGAGTAGCTATTAATAGGACTCTCTAATCGTTGAATTTCAGGGAATGCTAACACTTGATTTAATCAGCCAGAGCTTGTCCAGATTAGTGTAACATGCCAAAAGCGTCACCTCTGCATTTCCACCACATTCTCTCCAAGGAAAGTGCAGAGGCGCCACAAACACCAGAGGCTAGTGAAGTGGCAGAGCACGCATGCTTTAACCCTAAGGAAAGCTCCTCGCCATGGAAGGACGTTTTCATTAGAGGGGAGAAAAGGAGACAGAAAGAAAGGAGCTCAGAGGTCCCTCTGATGATGACTGGTATGGCCAGCCAAAGACCATGTGACTACTGCCCCCACATCCTTGCCTTTGGGTTCTGGCAAACACTGAAGAGCCTGTGCTTCAGGTGTGTTTCTGTTATCCTTATCATCCTCCTCACCGTCTCATGAGGTAGGAAGGCAACATGTAATATCATCATGTGTGCCAGTTATGAAGCTGTTAACTCTCACTTCCAAATCCATGTCGCTCTGCTCTACTTTGGTGCTGTGGCTGGGATTCTGAAAACTATGTTATTTTGCCAGCTGTTCCTGATAGGTTCTTACCAACAGGGGACACTTGATGGAGTCTGGGAGACTAGAGGAAAGGTTTGAGTCTTCCCGTTTGCTTGCTGTTTCAGTCAGCATCTCCCAGCAATGGCTTTTTGCCCTGGCAAGGCAACTGGCCCCAGTCTCCATTGTCTTTTTTGGCATCCTCAGACCATCTCACCTTGCCCTCCTCCAAGATCTGAGTGCAGTTCTGTGGGACCTCTCCTCTCGGCTTCCAGTTTCTCATCACCCCAATCTCTTCCCTTGGTTCTTCCCTTGATTCACCCAGTGCTAGGGTGGGATTGCTCCTCGCAGTTACTATCTCTGCAATATCTAGGGTCCCTTTTCTGTTCTTTCCCTTTTCCAACAATCATTTAACCAGTTCTTATGCTAAATTCTCTCTGTTGAAATACCTAGTGAGGTGTCTGTTTTCTCTGATTTCATCCACTATGTCTGCTCCAAAATATTTGGAAAAACAGGACAGTAAGTAAGTGAAATCCATTCTCCGTCCTTCTCCATAGCCCTATCTGCGCTGTACTCTCACATGAATATACAAGTTATCCGGTGAAAGTGTTCATTTCCAAGTAAGATGTCAGCTGGTAATGGCTTAAAATGTAAACTCTCAAGCTTTTGATATTGTTCAAAAGCTTTCTAAAGTTATGTTTTTTTTTAAAGATTTTATTTATTTATTTGACAGAGATAGAGACAGCCAGCGAGAGAGGGAACACAAGCAGGGGGAGTGGGAGAGGAAGAAGCAGGCTCATAGCAGAGGAGCCCGATGTGGGGCTCGATCCCAGAACGCCGGGATCACGCCCTGAGCTGAAGGCAGACGCTTAACTGCTGTGCCACCCAGGCACCCCTAAAGTTATGTTTTAAGTCATGTGTAAATGTTTAGTTGATTTCTGGATGTTTGGCACTGAGCTGGACACTATCAAGGAAAGAAGGAAATTATAAAGATGGTATAAAATAATGTCTCTACTCTCAAGGAACTGGAGTTTAAAAAAAAGGAAGAGCCAATGTACACATATTAATAAGAGAAATACATGAAACATAATATAATTATAAACTGAGTTGGATAGTACGTACCACAAATGCATTAGGAGGTAAGAAATAGAGGTCACTGGGGCCAAAGTAACCAGGAAGACCTCACATAGATTATGAGGTGGACTTGGAAGGATTCCGAAATGGAAAGAGAATGAGGAAAACCTGTCCCGACTGGGAAGCAGGCCACAGAAATGGAACATTAGACTTCGCTATGCATATCTATTGATACCAATCAATGTGAGTTTCCCATTATATAGATCCTCCTAGGTTTGCCAGCCAAGCAGAACCCAGACTCTGGTGAACTTATAAATAGTCAAACGAACTGGAATACCATCTGCCACTTAAAAGGAGCTTGTGTGAAAATCGAAGTGTCACTCAACTGTGGTCATTTAGAACCATAGCTCATACATTTTTACTAACAGCTGGGAATTTAATATTTGGGATTAAAATCCTGGTAATCCTTTTGATTGACTTGGAGGTTTGTCCAAGAAGTTTCCATCCTTCCTTCACAAATGACTCGGATGCAAATACCAAACACAAATGCTTGTTGGAGAAACCCTCAGGCCCATAGTAGTCTGCTTAATTAGAATCAAATCTCTAGAATCAGATCTATTTAAAACAAAATACAGACTAGCAAATTATGACTCTTGATACCTGGTTAGAATCAGGTTTTAAAATGGGATTTTAAATGCCTTTTGTAGGGCATTTATATAAGGAATCCGGTAGATTACGCCACCACTTTCACCAAGCACTTTCTTAAGTCAGCAAAGTCAAATGGGAGCAGAATTCTTCAAATTAGAAGGAAGAAGACAATAATAGAACTAAATCCTGACCTTTCCCATAAAAGCAACCACCCTCTTCCTCTCCCCTACCCTTCTCTAATTTACAGTAATGTAATCCATATGGAAGAAATCGCTGTGTGTTTGGGAACCAAGTCCTACACTTTCTTTTCCATCACAAAAGCCAGTTGTTCTTCAGAACCATCCATCAGGATCATATTACACTCTGAAGCCTTAAAAAGGAGGCCTGAGCTCAGACCTCCTGCTGAAAAGTTAAGTTGTCAGTTGTTAGGCAGAAAATCAATCAGAAATGCATTTGGGACAATGGCGTGCTGCCTGGAATTACACCAGGCTGGAAAAAAACCAACCCAGAGGCAGAATACTAATGGTTGGAGATACCCTTCCTGTCTTAGACAAGGAGGATCAATTTATTTAGACACATTTGCTAAACGGAAATATGCTGGTGCCAAGTCCCAGATTTACATACAATTAGAGCAGAACATTTGCAAACTTTTCTCAGAAGGATCAAGATACTCTTATTTCTCAACATGTGCCAGTAACTTCAAAATTGTTATGGATTGCTTTAGCTAACTCACATTCCTACCCCTAGATCTTGCAGTAGGTACAGAGGCTTTGCCACAGTTTGGGTAATTTATCATACTTGTGCAAATGCTCACGGAAGACACATGCATAGCTACTATTACCGCAAGCTCACTGTAGCCCCTTACTGAGTGGATAGGAGGCAGGCAAAAATCTTGGGCCATACTCTTCAATATGTTGATTAGTCTTATTTCCAAAGTGATAATACAGTTCATTAGAATCTAATGCCAATGAAATTGGCCCTTGGTCCCCTAAGAGTAATTAAATATTAGTATTTAAAATAGTAAATAATAAAAATGAATGTTAAAAATAATAGCTAGCATGATCTGAGCATCTATTATGAGCTAAGCACTTCACATGCTCCTCTAATCCTCGCAACCATATTAAGAAGTAGGGCCTCTTATCTTCATTTCACAGAGAGAGAAACTAAAGCTTAAAGAGGAAGAGTCATTTATTCAAGGTCACCTGGCTGACAGGAGGGACCAGAAATCAAGGTCAAGCTGAAGGATCCCAGATCTCCAGGCTCACCACCTGGCAATGCCACCTCCCACACAGCTAACTATCCACACACAGAGGAAGACTGCTCTAAATCATGCATAACGGCCTCAACCCCAAGCCAACCACCTCCCAAGTGTTTCAGTGCCAACAGTTTCAAGAAAAACCAGAGAGTCTGGCACTGTCACACTCAGATCCCTCCTGAGTAGGGGTTGTGGTAACTTCCTGTTTCTTATCTTAAGTATGAAGACCAACAAGTTATCAACAACCTTGATTATGTGCTTAGAAAGTTTGAAGCCAGGCTGTGCTCATGTTCCAAGCCTCATCAACCAAGCACTAACCAACTAGCAGGCCCTGTAGTAGTAAGAAGTAGGCCTTTCAACATTACCTACTCATCTCTTCATTGTGGCATGCTTTTGCCTGGTCTTCTGGAATTTATCAAACGCAGATGTGTTTATTTGGGCAATCCCTTCCTTACCACTAGCTAATGTAACTACAGTAGTCTTCCTTATTTGCAGGGAATACATTCCAAGACCCCCAGCAAATGCCTGAAACCACAGAGAGTAACGAACTTCATATATACTATATTTTTACCTATCTATACAAACCCATGATAAAGCTTAATCTATAAACAGTAAGAGATGAGCAACAACTAATAATAAAATAGAACAATTAGTACACTGTAATATAAGTTACATGAATGTGTGCTCTCTCTCCAAGTATCTTAGTGTACTATACCACCCCTCTTGTGACGATGTGAGAAGATAAAATGCCTATGTGATGTGATGAAGTGGAGATGAATGATAGAGGCTTTGGGACGTAGTTAGGCTACTACTGACCTTCCGATGATTCTTCAGAAGGACAATCATCTGCTTCTGGATCTCTGTTGACCACAGATAATAAACTGGGGAAAGCAAAGCAAAATCTCAGATAAGGAGGGATTAGGGTTCTCAAAGTAATTGCTTTAAATGCTATAATTAAAATCTCCAAAGACTTTCAAGCTTTTATTCCTCTTAAAATATACCTGTGGGGAAAAGAGGTATTTATCTCTAGAGATGCAAAGACTGAGGCACAGAGAAATAACAAAACTGAAATGTTCTAAGTGCACTGTTTGAGTCAGTGAAATAGGAAATGACTGAAACATCTGGTCATGCTGCTCAGGCTCTCTGAACTTGATACTCCTTGCTACAGGGTGGACAGTTACAGCCTTCAATGTGTAATTGTTTCTCGTAACTTCACTCTCGCGCTCCCCCAGTGAACCCATAATCAAGTTCTTACTCTAGCGCATGCTCTATGTGCAACAACCACGTTTCCCAGCATTGAATTATGCACATACTGGTCTGGGATTCACATGAGATAACCTCCCTTCTTAAGAAACGGCTGCTGAGATAGCACAGTGTGGCAGTTACATGCACTGATAACTGCAGTCAAAATGCCCATGTTCAAATCCCAGCTTCAACCGCGTGTGACCTTGAGCAAATTAATTAATAACTCAGTGCCCTGTTTACCCCATCTACAAAATGAAAATAATAATGGTACCTAATTCATAATTACTGTGAAAATTAAATGAGTTCAGGCTAGCCTCTAAACAATTTCTAAAGCATACTAAATATTTGCTGTTTATACTATTTCAAACAACCTTCCTTCTTCAGTCTCAGAGAAATGACTCTTTTATGCTGACACATTCTTATTTCCTCTCAGTCTCATTCAGAAGGTTCTAATCAAATAAAATCAATCATCTACTACTTCTTCCTCTCCTCCCTTCCTCAGAACCGCACTCAAAGCTGACACCATAGCTGTTAGACCCTATCTTAGTCCCATATGCAGGCTGTGGATGTACTGGTCTTTCTTTCAAAATGTCAGGCTTCCCTATACACAGAAATGGTTCTAATTTTTTTTTTGGAGTTTTTTTTTTAATGTTTTTTTATTATATTATGTTAGTCACCATACAATACATCCCCGGATTCCGATGTAAAGTTCGATGATTCATTAGTTGCGCATAACACCCAGTGCACGTGCCCTCCTTACTACCCATCACCAGTCTATCCCATTCCCCCACCCCCCCTCCCCTCTGAGGCCCTCAGTTTGTTTCTCATAGTCCATAGTCTCTCATGCTTCATTCCCCCTTCTGATTATCCCCCCTTTCTTTATCCCTTTCTCCCCCTACTGATCTTCCTAGTTCTTATGTTCCATAGATGAGAGAAATCATATAATTGTCTTTCTCTGCTTGACTTATTTCACTTAGCATTATCTCCTCCAGTGCCGTCCATGTTGCAGCAAATGTTGAGAATTCGTTCTTTCTGATAGCTGAGTAATATTCCATTGTATATATGGACCACAACTTCTTAATCCAGTCATCTGTTGAAGGGCACCTCGGTTCCTTCCACGATTTAGCTATTGTGGACAATGCTGCTATGAAATGGTTCTAATTTTATAAGCCTCAGAATAGATGTCACTTCTTAGCAGAATCACAGGCCAATTCTGCCTCTAAGAGCCTGAATATGACCAAAGTCATCAGAAATCCTCTCTTCATCTCCACCCCCAATTTGGGGTACTATTCTGGGAAATTTGGCAACATGGGCCTCCAAGTCCACTGCTTTTGATGGCATCTTCCTTTTTCAACCTCAGATTGCTCACTAACACAGACACTGCTAATGATTCCCTATATTCATTCTTTCCTTCTTCCACCGCAATAGAATTTTTGCTGGGCTCATGGCCACTGGAATAAAGATTAGATTTCCCAGCCTTTTGTTCAGGTTGGTGTAGCCATACAGCTAAGTTCTGGCCAATGGGATATGAATACAAGGTGATGTATCCCCACACCACTTCTAGATTGTATTCTTAAAGGGGGGAGGGGCATCTCTTTTCTGCCCTCCTCTGACTTACTGCTTAGAATGTGCATTTGGTAGCAAGATGATATGGGCCATGTGGATGACAGCAATATCCAGAGACAGTGAAGCAACAAATAGAAGGAGCCTGGGTCCCTGGGGAAGCTAATAGAGTAGAAGAGAACTACTGTACCAGCCCTGGTCACCTACCTTGGGAGTGTACATCAGTTAGACATAATATAAGTCTCAACCCCTGTAATTTGGGGTCTTTTTAATACACAGTTTTATCTACCTCCTAACTAATACACTCATCCATTCCTTTTAAAGGAATTTACTTCTGTCCTGACTTGAGATTTAGCCTTCTGTAAAAGTTGCTATATTTCCTTGATTCTAATCCTTTCTGTCTTCCCTTTTAAAGTGCATGCTCAATAGTATATAAATTTCATCTTAAGTCTGTGTTTTGTTATTTCATGTAAAAGTAGTGACTTCACTGCCAAAAAATAGTTTTTCCCCCCAGATGTTCTGTATTAATTTGATGTAGGACTTTGGACTTACCTGACATCCATTTTCTTGATTCCCATATACTTTATCTATGCCAGAATGCCACATTTCTGAATGATAATGATGCATATTATGTCTGTGTTATAATCTTATTTTTTCCTTTATTATTTTCAATGATATGACTACTTAGGGATAAAACTTAGGTTTGGTGAAGCAAAGATCAATTTATGTACACTTTTCATGTGCTGTATATCTTGTTTCACCAATAAAAAAATTTCATTTGAGCATTTGGCATATGCTATACATCTTTAAATATCTTTGTGGGTATTTCAATATTTCATTATTGTTAATGCTTTATTTATAATTGCACTTTTCATTTCAAAGATAAACTTCCTCAAATTTACCTATATGAAATTTATTGTAGGTACCAGTGTGGTTTTTTGAGTTGCTACTTCAATTCAGGGTGTTTTTTTTTCCTAATTTATATTCAGTTTATTAACATTACCAAGTCCAAAAGTTTTTCTTAAGCTTTTAATTTCAATTTACAAGCTTTATTCTATTTATTAGTTGTGGTAATCATTTATAAGTATATTATCAAATCATTATATTGTGCATCTTAAATTAATATAATGTTTTATGTCAGTTAATCTTAATAAAACTGGAAAAAATAAAATAAAATGATTAATTTTAAGAATTACTCTTAAAAAGTCAAATCAAATATTTGATTAATCTTTGATCAACTCAATTTGTTTGGTTCTTTTATAAACTTAAGATTTCTCCTAGGGGCACCTGGGTGGCTCAGTCTGTTAAGCATCTACCTTCTGCTCGGGTCATGATCCCAGGATCCTGGGATCAAGCCCCACATGGGGCTCCCTACTCAGTGGGGGCTCTGCTTCTCCTTCTCCCTCTGCCCCTCCACCCACCCCACTCATGGTCTCGCTCTCTCTCTCTCTCAAATAAATAAATAAAATCTTTAAAAAAAAAAAGATCCCTCCTAAACCTTATTTTGCTACATTTACATATTTAATATAATCATATATTTACAATCATCTTTTAAATGTCACTATCAGGAAAACTCATCCAGGCACTGAAAAATTAACTGAATTCAATATATTATATTTAAAATACAATGAATTCTAAGCTCTCCTAAATACTGAATACTATTTTCAAACTTAGTAAAACATTTTATGCATTTCAACTTAAAAATTGTAAGTCTAAATCAGTTGCTGACTTACATATCTTAAATTGAAATCACAAAGCTCCTCTGTTTATAATATATTCAATTTTTTTCAAATCCAAGTGTGTACCTATTCTAGTTAAATTAACAGAAAATTATTAATATTATGGGTTTGGCTTAAATCATTATCTCTAAGATTAATCCATGTTTCCCTTGGGTGAAATTAATTTTGTATACTAAAGGAAGCAAGCTGAAATTTGTCATGTCAAGTGAAATGGGATGATGGTCTTGGCATAGTGAGGTTGCTCGTGCTCCAAAGATTTTGGCCAGGATTGACTTTCCACAGGCCACTAATGGACAAGACTTACCCTTTTATACAGCCATACTGCCAAGAGAGAATCCAAGCCTGTGTCCTCCAAATAGGTCAGTTTTACAGCCCCATGAATTTACGTTACATATTTTCTATTTCTTCAATCTGATTTGAGTCTACAAATCCCCACCAAAATTGTTTCAGCGCTTAATTAGATTTAGCTAATCCATTTACTGCCGGGTTCCATTCTGAATAATTTTTCATATTTTGCCATGGGCTCCCACTACGAATCTATAGATACTTAAATAACACCTGATTGAATTCTGCATATTTCTCATTTCTGTCTGACTTGACAGGCCCCAGACTTTGTACTAGTGATAATAAGGAGAGAGGTACACCTGGACATTATTAGTTAGAGCCCACTGATAACAGTACATGCCTGCAAACTGCTTTTACATTTTTCAAATCATTTTCATCCACAATTCACATTGTTAAAACTGGTATTTTTGTTGTTAAACTTGCAGAGTAAATGTTGTCCTATTTTTTTTAAATCATTTGGGTTTTTATGATAAAAGCAATGTAATCTTCCCCAGTAGGCAGAGCAACCTGTCTTTAAAGCCTAAAATCATCTGCTCTCTGTGGGACCTCCTGCCCAACCTCATGCAAAGCTACATGGACTCTGGCTCCAGAGCTGAGTCATATTTAAAACTGCCTCCCCACACAGCCTTTATAGGGTATCTTAATTTTGAAATAATTTCAGACTTCCAGGAAAGTTTTAAAAATAACACAAAGAATTCTCACATACATCACCAAGATTTCTCAAATATATCATTTTATCCCATTTGCTTTATCATATAATTTATCATATAATTTATTCGCTGAAACACTTGAAAGTTTTAGACAGAATATCCCTTTACCTTTAAATGCTTCCACTGTATTTCCTAAAATAACAACATTCTTATACATTATCACACTGCAGTTGCCAAAATCAGGAAATTAACACTGATGCAATACTATTACTAATTCCAATACCATTACCTAATTTATGGACAGGTCATATGCAAAGTTTGCCAGCTGTCCACTACTCTGCTTTAAGTGGTCCAGGAAGTAAACCCACGGTCACAGATGACAGATTACAGCTAGTTGTCTTATCTTTTTGGTCGTCTTCTTTTTTTTTTAATTGGAGTATGGCTGACACACAATGTCACATCATTGGTTTCAGATGTACTTATCTTCTTTAATCTGTAATCGTTCTTTATTCTTTTATGTCTTTCGTAACTTTGATGGCTTGAAGAGTTCAAACTAGTTACTCTGTAGACTGTCCCTTAATTTAGGTTTGTCTGATATTCCCTCATGATCAGATTCAGGAATGCTTTGTTGTCAGGAATATCATATAAATGCTCTTATGTCCTTCTTGGTAGGCACATAACGTTTATGTGTCCCATTACTGATGATGTTAACTTTATCACATGGTAAAAATGATTTCTGGCAGTTTTCTCCACTGTAAAAATACTATTTTTTTCCTTGAAGTTAATAAGTGTATTGTGGGGAGATACTTTGAGATAATGTAAGTATATCATTTTTCATCATACTTTCACCCTCTGGTTTTAGAAGTCATTGGTGATTTCTGTCTGAAATAATTATTACTATAGTGGCTGCCAAAAGCTGATTTTTCAGCTCCACCAGTCTTTCTGTCTTTATTAACTGGAATTCTACTGTAAAGAAAAACATTCTCTTCTCCCCCTGATTTATTTACTTATTCATTTACTTATATGAGTACAGACTCAAGGATTTTTATTTTATTCTTTGGGCTATACTCCATTACTATGAAAGGTCATATGATACCCAAATTGTTCCAGATTCGGTCAGTGGAAACCCCTTCAAGTTGGCTTCTCTGTTCTTTATACAATCTCCCTGCTTCTTTGAGCACTTCCTTTCTTTTTCGGTACAAGAAATGCTCCAAGTTCACCTTGTACTTTTCCTGCCCTGCACCTGGATAGCTACTTCTCCAAGGAGTCCTGTGAAAGAATGATATTTAGAAGCCAAGACCAGAGTTCTACAGGTGCTCATTGCTAGTGAGGTATTCTTGGAAACCTTTTCCTAACAACAGCTATTTCAGCTGACAGATGCCTTTGGGTAGTTTACAAGTTCATCACCCAACAGTGTCATACCAATTGGCTCCACCCACACAGCTATAGTTGGGTCTCCTTCAGATCAACCTGTCCAACTGGAATATTCCAGGGTTGTTCTCAGTCACTGGGCTTCCTAAGGACCATTCCCACCTGGTTTGAGTCATTTATCCTCACCCCAAAAGCAAGGTGCATTGGAGAGGATTCCCATTTCCCCACCCTCTCCCCAAACTGGAATATATTGCTCCTTCCCTGCTTTGAAATTCTCCTTAGTACTTCCTCCTCTCATTCATCCCCTTCTTCATACAAATTTCTTTCACCTGCTTTTTAATCCTGGTGTTCTTAGAAGTGACTCTGCATAGAACTTGCTTCTTGGGCTCTTTTTATAGATTCTGGAGTTTGAGACTAAAGAAAAAAGAACTAACATCAACACTTTCTCTTCTTCTCTATCCCTAAAATTCATTATGCATATCCCAGGGAACTGGGAAATTAAAGACCAACTCATCAGACCCTGAGGATTGTAAGACTTAAGGCTTGAGACCATTAGAGTCAGATCACTTAGAACAGTGTAATTGCAAAAGAAAACAAAGTAAAATGGACAATACAATAGAAAACAAAATACAATGAAGATTAAAAAAATATTTAAAATATACTAGACATAAGAAGGGATATAAGTGGGGCTCTTACACAGAGAATATTTAAGGTTTAGGGTTGCCCAATGAATAATGTATGCAGAGATTACATCAAGGAGTATAATTTTCTGTTCACGGGTCAGAGGTTAGGCTTGGTCCATTATGGAGAAAGCCTGCAGGGAATCAAACTGAGGATGGGAAGCAGGAATTATAGTGAAAGAACTTCTATGTAACCATGAGGTATCCCACAGATCTGGAATAGAGAAACCAAAGGAAAGTTACAAGGAAAAGTACATGAAGAGTTAACTTGGACATTACTAAATATCTCATTGGTAAAACATTTCTCCTATTTCTGGATGTATTTACACACACACACAAATGCCTTTCACTTTAGAAAGATAATGGAAAAAAACAAATGTATATGTTGCACTTTTAGGTTAAAATATCTTTTATATTATATATTACTCATATATATAATAATTTCAGAAATAAGTCTATATCCTCAAGGGATTTACATACTTATTGGTTGTCCAGAACGGAGTCCAGCCCAATATTCCATGTGAATTTCACCTTCAGAAACCTGGTGTGCTGCTGGGGTGCCTGGATGACTCAATCATTTGGGCATTGGACTCTTGACTTCAGCTCAGGTCATGATCTTGGAGTCCTGAGATTGAGGCCTGCACTGTGCTCCATACTCAGCAGGGAATCTGCTTGGGAATCTCCCTCTCCTTCTGCCCTTCCCCCCACCCCCTCTCTCTCAAATAAATAAATAAATCTTGAAAGAGGAAAGAAAGAAAGAAAAAGAAAGAAAGAAAGAAAGAAAGAAAGAAAGAAGAAAGAAAGAAGAAAGAAAGAAAGAAAGAAAGAAAGAAAGAAAGAAAGAAAGAAAGAAAGAAAAAGAAAGAAAGAAAAAGAAAGAAAGAAAGAGAAAGAAAAAGAAAGAAAGAAAACAAACGAACCTGGTGTGCTGCTGACCTTTGGTCAGGCTAAAATCCTTGCTATTCTGCCAAGACAGAAGTAAAGTGAGACATAGAATATATTCCCTTTTCTTTCCTAAGCCACAACTCTTCCTAGACCATGGAAATGACATTCCATGTTCTCTACTCCAACACATCCCAGTATGCCTCCCTTCCGCTGCTGCTTCTGCCTCCACACTTTCCTCTATACCTGCTGCAGACACCTGGAGTTGTAACACAGTCCTAGATCCAGGATGAGCTCTTAGGAAGATTTCCCTGGACAGAGTTTTTCTTTGAGCCCTCTATCTTTCAAGTGATCTTGTTGTTGTTGTTATCATTGTTGTTGAGAATGTTTTAGTTCTTTAATTTTATAAGACAGAAGTGTTTTAAAGAAAAGATACGTCTCGCTATGAGAATTCAGAATAAGGGACTACAGCACACTTGATTCTTGGCCTTGATGTCCCTTTGTGCATACACCACTGGTCTAAGATTAAGCCACACCCAAGCTGGAATCCCTACAAGGATGGGGGGAGTCTTGCTGCTCTCATTTTTGGGATGGGTAGGAAGGAGAAAGGTAAAAGATAGAAACATCATAGACAAATATATTAAGGTAAATACTGACTGCAAATTACTGTTTTATAATCTGAGAACTCTTGTCTGTGATCCATAAAGACAAGGTGTTGTATTCTTTCTAATATTCAAGATGAGGAAAAGCTCATTTCAAATGTTCTGGGCAATGGGAAGAATTTAGGTTGGCTCCTGCTAGATTTTTACTTTCTTTCATTAATCTTGAACTTACATTAGTCTTTTCATTATTCTGTGTGTGGGCTCTATTAAAAGCCCATTTTTCTACCCAAAGGTCAGAGGTTAGTCTTGGATATGTCACAGATGAGATTTACATCTGGGCTCAGAAGTTTTTGTCTGTCACTCATTTTCCTTCCCACAGGAATGATGTCCCTGAGGGAGGATTCACTTCCATAGCTAGTGGTGAAAGGTTTAAAACTATACTCATTATTCTGGAAGTCTGGAAAGAGGAGAATCAGGACAAATAGTATAAGGAGAGTTAACTTGGGCTTTTCATTACAGAACATTTGAAATAACAAATTTCTTCCCAGTAAAAACCCAAGGCACTTTTGCTTACCTGTCTTTACTCATATACTGTTCTAACTTGAAAAACAGACAAGGGCGAAAAAAGCCCTAAATTTTTTAGGTCAAACTGCTCAGCAGCCTACCCTCCACTCTTTTAGGACCTTCTACCAATTAGAGCAAAGGGAGATCCCCTTCCACCTTTTCTTTCTGGCTTCTTCCCAGAAACAGCAAGAGAAGGTTTACAATACTATGAATGTCTTTCAAAAACAGATCCAGAACACAAATGCAGTCTATGAATGGTCTACTTCTTGTGGACTCTTTTCTATCCAAGATCAGAAGTGATTCTCTAAGGAGGAAGTAGGAGATGCTTTCTTTCCTGTATGATGCATCATTTGCACCAAAATCCATAGGAATGATGAGGAGGAAGAAAAGAAATAGTCCAAACTCCTCTTATCATCACCCCACCCTCCCACCACCATCACTGATGAATGCCATTCTTGGTCTCTACAAAATTGAGATTTCCCCCATCTACTTCTTGCTCCTGACATTTCTCTGCTCTAAGAGCTCTGGGCCCAGCCCTGTTGACCCAACTGTTGCCAACCATCTCCCACAGACTCCAACTCTGGTGACAGTCCTTAGGGAAGGCTTGGTGGTAGCCTGCACAAACCCTGGGGACCGAAGTTTGTAGCAAGTATGGAAACAAAATACTTAATGTAGGTAATTTGGTACTACCCAACTAACCAAGTCAAAATGTCAAAACACTTCTCTTTTTAAATTAACCGGTACTACACACAAACTTTTCTTCATGATAACCCATGGAGGTGATAGAAAATAGCAGGAAGGAAAGGATAATGGCCTAGGGTTTGGATAGGGTAGAGGGAAAGGGCGAAAAATGTCTAAAAAAAATGGTTTGGCCTTAGGCCAAATTAAAATGTCCCAAGGGTTATGACAGCTTTTTCATGATGGCCACATAAAAAATAGATTCAGAGGACAGGCAGCATCAGTACACTTCACTACATTTTCCCTACCCATAAACCTGGAGGAAAAATCTCTGGGCCGGTCCCTGAAAGAGGGAAATATTACTATCCAGGCCCCTACCAGGTAACCTGAGCCTCCAAGAACATTTTAGGCAGAGATAACAGGAAAAGGAGATAGCTGCAAACCCAAAATAAGCAATAAGTTTACCTGGAAAACATCCCAACGTCCATCTTCAGAGATAAAGGGACCATTTCAAACATTTTAAATGGGAGTTGGATTCTTACAGAATGTTTTAAAATTTCAAAGTTACATACATGTAATCACCATTTCACACTCAAACTCTCTCAAGGATCCCAATTCTCTAATTCTCTGTCCCTCCAAAAGGGGACATCTCATGAACAGGGGCCCCCTGGTGCAAAACTCCCTTCTTTGCTGAATGAGAGGTTTCTCCTGCTCCAGGCTGTGCTGTGATAAGCTCTGCAGAACCTCGGGTGGAAATCATCAGGGATATGTCATGACCAACACACCAGGCCTTTTAATTTTAAAGTGCAAATTTATTCCTGGAATTATAAACAGCTACCTTCCAAACTAAACAAATTTTAAAGGACATATCAGTCTTGAAAAACACTAGGGAGGAAAGAAAATGGGAGGAAAAGCAAAACAAAAACAAAAAAATCCAAAAAGAAGCTTATTTGGCCCTCCGCATTTAAGTTAGTTACTATTCTAAAGAAAGGGTGAAGGAAAACATCATCAGGTGTCTTTCATCCCATCTCACCCAACACAAATATCAGTGAGTATCTTGTTCTACCTATTTATAATAAGAACAGAACATGTTTTATTCCTTCAGAATTGATATCTGATTGCAACATGTCCTTTGTCTTAGATTTGGGGCTGTGGTCCTGGCTCACTTCTCCAAGGAAGGCACCTGAACCCTGCTAGCTCTTAAAACTAAAGGTCCATGTGCCGCTGTCAGCAGAGAAATCGTAGAGCCCTCTGTTGAAACCAAGTCTGTTCTTCCCCAATTAAAATTCTCCCAGCCCCTTTCTGCTCTTGTCACAAACTTCACTGCCCTCATGGATCTGGTTTCTTCAATATTTCAGTGAAACCAGGTGGCCCAGGACATCTCCAGCTTCTGTACAGACCTTGGGAGGAAAGTGTACAATGTGCACCCCAGCTAGAAACAGAGATGATACCTGCAGAGCAAGAGCTTCCTCTCATCTTCCTTCACCACTGGAGTGGTGCTCACACCCATCCCTCCTTCAGGGCAGGGTCAGCCTGAAGACATGAAATAGGAGAGAATGGCCACTTCTAGAGGATGAGCAAAATAACCTCAGAAACATGTCTATAAACCTGTACTAAGTGGGAAAGGGGCCATTTCACTTGTTTAATAGGAACTACAGAAAACATGTTTTATGTTTATAAATCTCAATTATTCTTATCTTTATTTTTCGGTCACCCAACCTGAGGAAGACCAAATTTTTGTCCCTGGAGTCCAAGGTGGGTCTTGGGTATATCACAACGAAAAGAAAGAATAGAATTTCTCTTGGTATATAAATGCGTCTAGGAGTTCTAGTGGAGGGATTTTCTACCATTCCAGATGCTAGAAGTCTTCATGCTTCTCTCTAACTGAGATGAAAGGAGAGAATCAAAGGGGCTATAATTTGTTGGTCCTCCACTCTAGTTACACATTAGAATCACCAGGGGATATTTTTTAAAATACCAATGCCAGGGGTTCCCAGAGAAATTAACCAAGAACTCTAGAGGTAGGAAGAACTACTACTTTAAAACAATTGAAATATCAAGGTGGCTGGGTGGCTCAGTTGGTTAAGCATTGGACTCTTGATTTAGGTTCAGGTCATGATCTCAGGGTCATGAGATCGAACCCTGCTCAGGACAGAGTCTGCTTGAGTCTTTCCCTCTCCCTTTGCCCCTCCCCCCACTCACATTCTCTCTCTCTCTCTCCCTCTCTCTAAAAGAAAGAAAATCTTTTTTAAAAAAATTGAAATATCAATTCCCCTCACCTCCATGATATAAGCCACTGTGCTTTCCAGTAATCTCTATTTTAAGGAACAGTAGAGAAAAAGATAAATATCTTTTTAGCACTGTAAGAAAAAAAATTCACCCCAAATCATCCTACCTGATCTATCAGCTCAGCCCTTTTCCTTCTAAGGAGGTGCCATTCTGATGGATATACACTTACTTCTCCCCACTTTTCTTTCACAAATATTTTTTAAGGTATATGTAATATATGTATAACCCCAAGGTCTTAAACTGTACTGGTAGAAGGGTTGAGACTATAAAACTTAAGATTACAGAACATCCCCAGCCCCAGACAGGTCTCCAACCAAGCAACCAAGGAAGCTGCATGATTTTCCCAGCTCTGCATCCTCTGCCAACCCTCCCCAACCCAGGCCTCTGTTATGCATTGAATTGTATTCCTCAAAATTACATATTGAAGTCCTAACTCCCAGACCCTCTAAATATGACTATATTTGGACAGAGAGCCTTTTAATAGGTAAATGAGACAAAATGAGGTCACATGGTGGGACCTAATCTGACATAACTGGTGTCCTTATAAGAGGAGAGATTTAGGGCACAGAAAGAGAAAATGTGGGTGCACTGAGAAAGGAACACATGAAGACAGAGGAAGAAGATAGCCATCTACTAGCCAAGGAGAGAGGCCCCAGAATGAAATCAACCCTGCTGACACCTTGATCTTGGACTTCCAGCCTCCACAACTGTGAAAAAATAAATTTCTATGGTTTAAGCCTCCTAGTCTATGGCATTTTTGTTGTGGCAGCCCTAGAGGACTGATACAGTCACTAAGAACCAAATCCCTTTCCTCTTGTTTCTGTCCCTGCCACAACCTCTCCTGCCTGCCAGCACTTGGTTTTCTATTAGTTTTGTCTGGATATGACTCAGGAGGAAATATACAAAATCCAGATATTCTAGAGAGGCAAAACGGGATTTTTCTTCCCCAATTACCTGCTTCCTTTCTTCCCTTCTGCATTCCTAGTGCAGAGCAGGATTTGTTAAGACAGCATGAAGGGAAATATTTTGTTGCCATAAAAATGCATGAGAATTATGCTACAACAGAAATAGGAACCACAGATCTGGACAAAGCAGGAGACTCAGCACTCAGAGAAGAAGGGTAGAAAGCAAGAAGCTTGGGACCACTAGGAAGAGTTATATTGATGAAAAGAACCAAAATCTAATTATGATTTTAATTATATCTTCTTTCTGCTCAATGGCTCATATTGAGAAAAGACTAACTAGAGATCAATCAAATCTGGAAAATATTCCCATAATCTATCAAAAAGATGAGAAGCAATCAAATATTTTAGTCAAAAGGAGGCATTAAATTAGAGTGATGAAGAATTTTCATTTTACCTTCTTAATCATCTATCAGTATTAGCCCTTTCCTTTCTCTACAGGCAAGCTCAATTAAGGAGGCCAATTTTCCGCCCATGGGTTGGATGTCAGAGGCGGATATATCTAAAGATAGTGAAGTCTGATCACTCCATATGCAGGCATTCCCATGCAGGGAAAATGATCTTCCAACAGCCACAAGACAATTTAGAAACTGAGACTCAGGTTAAATAGCTCAGGATGCATGTGCTGTATGGTGACTAACATAATATAATAAAAAATCATTAAAAATAAATAAATAAATAGCTCAGGATGAATTAAGTGTTTGTTTTAACTGTGAAAATATTGAAATAACTTTTCTCAAAACATATACCCAAAAAATTATTCACTACATGTCTAAATTTAGTGAGTTTACTAAATGTCTCCATTTGAAGCATAACAGGGAAAACATTAGCTTATTGTTTGAAGCCTAATGTCAAACAGGATAATTCCTTCAAGGAAGTCACGGGACCGGTTGGGAGATATAAAAACGACATAATTATAAGCCCTTTAACATACTCCTCCCAACTCTTAGCTCTAGCTGACTTATAGGTATGGCCTCCATACTGCTATCTTCTTCCCAGATTGGGGTCAAAGGTCACTTCCCCAAGGAGCAAATGAGAGACTGGTAATTCTTCTCTTTAACTTTCCTCATCCCACACTGCTCAAACCTAATGGATGCCATCCCCATCCTTCCCCCTCCTCAGTTCTTCCAAGGAACCTAACCATCAATCTATCATCCATGCCTCATTCCATTCTTTGTCTTCCCAGAAAAACAGTGCCCTTTACCCACTCCCTGCTCCTCACTTGGTCTTATTCTCAGAGGACTCAACTCTCCCTGGAAGAGACTTGATGGTTCTAACCATTCCAGGATATATCAAGCTTGGGCCCTGTGTGGGCCTCTAGAGAATTCACATCCATCCCTTGGCACCAACACTGATGGGAATAAAGCAGAAAGTGAGTGGCTGTGGAAATCCGGGAGGGTGGCAAAGTGCTAAGCACTGTTCCTGTTTCTTTCCCTGTACAGGCTTTAGGAAGTTATTACAGAGTTACCAAACCCCTATGGAAAAGCTGGCAGGAGGGTGGGTGGGTACCTTGGATTCTGGCAATGTGATAAAGAGTGTTCAGTGAGAACGAGAGACACTTGTCCAACACAGAATAAATGACACAGACTGAATATTTTCAGATGGTAATTCCTGTGAGCCTTTTTCTCCCTGTAGTTCCCCTTCTTGTTTTATATTTCTCTCAAGAAGAGCTGAGTGGTAGGGTTGGGAGCAGAAAAGTACTAGAAGACATTTTGGCTTTTGTTTTGCAAGACCTAAATCTTTAGAATATTTATGGAAGTAGAAGGAGCAGCTTGAAGACATGAAGGGAGCAGGATTTTTTCTCATATTTAAAAGAGTATTCCCAAGCTGGGGAAGGAAAATAGAGAGATTGTGGGTCCCAGAGTAGCAGCATCCAACCCAGTCTTCTAGTTATACACTGAGAAGGCAGTAAGACCAGAATTAGAACAGCTCCATGAGGTATCAAGAAAGACAGAACAAGAGGCAGGCTCATAAAGATTCCCGAGTTCCATACATGGTTTTGTAGCACTGGAAAATCACAGAATTGAGCACCTGAGATTCTACTCTCCTTGCAAGCTTACAATTAAATGTTCACAGCTCCACTCACGCTAGCAGAAAACAAAAGTCTCCTGGGTCAGAGGCAAATGATGTCACTGTTCCCAGCATAGCAGACAGCATGACCTTCACATTCACACTGTTTTTACCTCACCCTTCAGGTCCCACAGGGACTACACAAAACAGCACAAGTGAATGCTGCACACGCAGTGGGTGTGAATCACAGCTGAGGATTCTGAATTTTAATAAACACTGGTATGTTAAAGAGACTACAAGAAAACCTGCCTAAACCTTTGTCCTGGAAGATGATGTTACCTTTATTATACTGTGCAGCAAATAAATCTTTCTGCTCCAGGAAGAGATACTATCTCTATCTTCCAAGGCTGCTTGCTATATGAACATCTTGAAAAGATCATCCACATAAAAAGTTGTTGATGCCTCTGCTCACAAGNAAAAAAAAAAAAAAAAAAAAAAAAAAAAAAAAAAAAAAAAAAAGCATGATTGGTGGAGAATTGTCTCCCAACACTGTGTAGCCAGGAACAATGGATGTCTCAGCTGTGACCTATGTGGTCTGATGATCAAGGCCCAGAAAAGAGTCCCTTACCTTCGCCCTTCACTGGACATGGGAACTATAGCATAACCCTGGAGAGAAGAAAAGCAGGGTGAGTAGCTATACTAAAAGCAGAGAGAGGAAGTAAAGTCTGAATACAGAATATTCAGTTCTCTTTCTCCTCCAGGTACTACAATGCCAGGTTTAGTGCCAGGCAATATATCTGAGTATGACTCTCTGGGGGGGTGGGGAGACAACCCTAAGAGAAAAGATGGTCAGAAATAGGCATTTAATAAATTTACACCACCTCTCAAGAATGGCTAGATCCTTGCCCAATAATCTTGCAATGAGTGGCTGGTCCCACCTCTCTCCCTGACATAACTTCAAGTTTTATAGTACCTGATCTTAAAAAGCACAGACAGCCAGGGATCACCATACCTCTGAGGAAAGTCTTTAAAATTAAAGAAAGGAATAGAAATAAATACACAGAAACTCAGAGAAAATAAACAATGAAGAGAAACCAAATATAAAATTTTTTTTTTAAAGTTACAGTTAAGTGTTCCACTTCAAAGATGGAACACATATACTCTTCCCTATCCCTTCCTCTAATATCACTAAAAGTCCTGGATATTATTACTAGCCATCTGTTCTTGCATGTCGTCCACTTTCTCCATTAGAGCCCTTAGCATATTAATCATAGTTGTTTTAAATTCTAGGTCTGATCATTCGAAAATCTCTGCCGTGTCTGAGACTGATTCTGATGCTTACTGTGTCTCTTCAAACTCTGTGTTGTTTTGGTTTTTTGTCTGGTAGTACACCTTGTAATTTTTTGTTGAAAGCTAGACACAATGTACAGGGTAAAAGGAATTGTAGTAAATAGGCTTTCCATGTGATGTTTTGTTTATCTGGCTAAGAATTAGTGTTTGTTAGAGCTGTAGGTGTCAGAAGCTAAAATTTCCTCTGGTGTCCTTGTTTGTAAGCCCCTATTGTTTTTGGGTTTCCTTAGATATTTCTTCTTAAATAAGATCTGACATTGCAGGACACTGCATTGAAATTCCCTGTTATTATACAGGAGTCCTATTGAAATGGTGGTAAATTATGCGGGGAGAGAAAGCATTCTATAGTCCTATGATTAGGTCTTACCCTTTTATTCAGTGAGCCTGTCCTCCTAGGGTGGGACCTTCACAAAGGCTTCTAAGTTTTGTTTTCTTCCTCCTTAAGGTGAGACAGCAAGGTTACAAAGGGCTAGAATTTGCTATTTCTTTTGCCCCAGTCCATTAGGCTCTGGTGAAATAGTTTCCCATGATGCAGGCCTTTTTAAGAACATAATGCTCTAGGCATATTTCGAAATGGCTCTTCCTCCCTACTGAGGTATGAGAGAATTTCTCCTATCTTGACTGTAAGAATGCGTCTAAGCTCCTGGAAGAAAAATTCACAAAAGTGTGGGAACCTCCTAAGCCTAGATCTGGAGTTTTAACTCTCAAAATTGTCCTCACTGAGCCTCCAAAAATTCACTAATTATACTTTCAATTTTCTACCCTGGAATTACTTCTTATAGAGGTTTCTGCTTGTGGGCTCTGCTCTGGTTAACTGTAATTCTCTATATCCACCTGTCTGACTCTCCAATCTGGAGGCAGCAGTTTGCCCTGTCACCAAAATTCTCTGAGGGATCTAAGGAGAGGTGTTTTTGTTTTGTTCTGCTTTTTCGGTTTGTTCCACACTTTTTTGGTGTTACAAAGATAGGAGTGACAATTCCAAGCTCCTTCCATGCTGGATGCTAGACTAGAACCAGAAGTCCAATTTCATGAACTTTCACACTTTCATTCCGTTAGAAATCTCAGCCCTCTGTTTCAACGGCCTGACTCCAGGTCTAGGTACAGCTTAGACAGAGGTCCCGGCGCAGCAAATCTAGTCTCCTCCCTTCAGTGCAATCACTTCCTCCCTTAACAGCCTCAGTACAAGAGAAACAGGGAGCAGACAGAAGTCTAAACCACAGTACCTTTAAAAATACCAAAACTGGTGACAAAAGCCCTTTGCAAAATACTGTAAACCATGCTCTTAGGAGAATCCCTAAAAGAAAAAAGACCATAAGACATCCAATTAACCTGAGGCAAAACATTCCTACAAACTGCTTTCAGGATGAAAGGAGCTATTTCAAAAGTTTTTAGCTAAGAGCAAGAGTCAGATTGGGCTCCTGTGAGTTTCAAAATTCTAATCCTTTTTTAGCTCTTAATTGCTTTGTACTTGGGGTGAATTAGGAAGTTTAATTTTCTGTCCATTGGTCTGAACTCAGAAAGAAACCCTCGCGATTCATTTTGGGTAGACGGAGACACAAGCTGATTATCTCAATTTAAAGTAAAATAGAGAAGAAAACGGATAATGAACTTTCAAAGCCAAACCTTGGGTTCAGTACAACATCCTCAGCTCTTTTGTTATCTTTACCCCCTTACTTGGGCGGGTAGGGGGTAGAGAAAACAAAAGCCCACTGCCTATTACCCAGCAACTCTGAAACATGGAAAAGAAAGATACATCGTCTTTGTTTTCCCAAAGCAGGCCCAGGTGGAGTTCTAGAAAAAGTTTGCCTGTTCCTATTGTTGCCTTTTCACAGGCTACCCACCCTAAGTGAGTAGGGGAGAGGGTGGACTGGGTCTCCTCTCTCTATTTTTTTTGTCCTCTTATACCTTCTTATATCCAGTGGGATGAGATATATTTCAAACACACACACACGCACACACGCACACACACACACACACCCTACCCCATATCCTAAACCTTACTCTTAGTGACTCAGGAGACAAAATTTCTCTTACTTTTCTCTTCCCGCTGACTCATGCCTTGGCTTCCTCTCAGGTTCTCTTCATAGGAGAACTATGGTTCCTGTCCAAACAGGGTATTCTAGACTCTGTCCTCTAAGTGAACCCTTAAGGATAGGATTCTTAAACTCTACAGTGCCAAAAAAANCAAAAAAAAAAAAAAAAAAAAAAAAAAAAACAGGAAAAAAAAGAAAGAAACAGCAGACAATGGGCTGTAGCTGATTAGAATTTGTTCAAAAGGGCATATTATGCTCTTTTTATAATTCACAGAGGTTGACAACCTGCATTAACAGTTGGAAGCCAGAGTCAGTGAAATGTGGATTCTAAAAAGAATCTAATGATTGGAGGTGGGGTGATTATTCATAGAAAATAGTGATAGTAATAGGAGTTTACTGGAATTTTCCCTGGAGGGCACCTCCTGAGAGACAAGTACCTGGAAACATTTAAAGTAGCCCCAAGCTTTTTCTACTTTCAATTTACTGTGTGTGACTCAAGATTCAGGAGGAGAAAAGGGCTAGCAAGAGCTATACGGGGTATAATGTTGATGAGAAATAAGGGAAGTTGGAGATCTATGAGGGGTGTGAGAGGAAAGAAGTAGGGGTTAGGAATCTCTTTTCTACTGATAACAATGATTTTCAGACTCCTAAAGAACCTGTGAGTTTCCCTTCTTGGTCTCCCCAACCAGCTTCCCTCTTTCTGAGCCTGAAGGAGGGGCAGGAGTGGGCAGGTGACAGGGGGTGGTAGGGCAGGTCTCCATGGGGGTCCTTTTCCCATGGTATCCAAGTGACCCCCTCCCACCCCTTTCTCACACATATCCCCTATCCCACCCCCCCTCCTGTTTCACCTTCAAAGAAAAGAAAAAAAGTGGGCAGTTAGTTTCCCCAGGAACAAAGGAGATAAAACCACACCTCTTCCCCTCCTCAAGTGCTTTTTAGAATAAATATTTCCATTCCCTTTACTGATTTCCTTCCAGGTCAGCAGAGAATCTCCACTACAAAATAGAAAAGATGATCATTAAACCCATTTGCTATTTCATCTCATGTGAGCTTCAGAATGATTCTGTAGGGAATAAGGTTTCACCCTCCTTTTACACACGGAGAAAATGTGTCGCCTGCCTATCATGAAAACAGTTTCACTGTTCAAAAGTTCATTTTATTCACAATGCTCCATTTTTACAAGGAAAAAGAATTAATACAGAAACCACTCTAGTTAACATTAGATTCTCACACCTTTCTAGGAGCAACAAGTAAAGTAGAAGTAAAGCAGATTTGATAAATAGTAAAATCGTTTAAAAGGAGTTCCCAGCTTGAGCACCTGTGGGAGAGGAGAAATCAGAATATATATTTCCAAAAAGATGAGTTAAACTGACAGGAACATTCTGCCATTGAGGAAAACCTAGGGTGTAGGGAGTGTCTTTCCTTCTCAAGCACAATGACACCTTTCCCAGCTGTTATTATTTTCTGCTGAGACCTATAGAGAAACAAAGCAGGAGATCTCAGAACAACAGGATGTTGGGGAAAAGCAAATTAGGGCTTTTCAAGCAATTGAACTGACAGGCTACCCTGAAAGATTAGGTATGTGACTAAGTTCGGAAACACGGCTGGCTGCCTGGACCACCAGTTTCCAAGGGGCATTAAAACTCCCCTGAGAATATTCCAAAATGGAAAAATCTCTACCTGCCAGATGGCCTCTTAGGAAGGGTACTGGAAATCCTCCTATTTGGAGTGGGCTCAGTAAGAACACCAAAGGGTATGCTTGAGTGGAAGATATGTGCTAAGGAAGGTGGATGTAACTCCAGAACTTTGTTTTTTTATTGTCTGGATACATTCAGGGCCAGAGCTGAATTGCCTGGAGTAAGAAAGGAAAGTTTGAGCCCCACTCCTGTTTTTTGTCCTTCCCACACACAGAACTCCGCTTCCCTTCTAAACACAGAATAAAATTGTTTTTAAATATCCATTTGAAGGGGAACCAAATTAACAGTCAGCCTGGACTGCTCACATGTCTTGGTATCACCCTGATTAAAGACACTAGTGTTTAGGGAGAGAGGCAAGCTCAATGTTCAATATCCAGTAAGTATTTATAGAACACCTACTGCATGCCAGTTACTGTTCCAAGAACCTGGAACACACCAGTGAAGAAACAGACAAAAATCCTTGTCCTTGGGAATTATACTACAGCTGGGTGGAAGGAGACACAAAATATGTTAAAACAAATTACAAAGTATGTTAAAAAGAAGAAAAGTGCTACAACAATTGTAAAACTAGAATAGAGTAAGGAGGGTGAGGTGTGTGGCAGGCAAGGGTATGTGTGAAAGTTTGCTTTTTGCACAGGACAGTCAGGGTAGACCTCCTTGAGAAAGTGACATCTTTTTTTTTTTTTAAAGATTTTATTTATTTATTCGACAGAGATAGAGACAGCCAGTGAGAGAGGGAACACAAGCAGGGGGAGTGGGAGAGGAAGAAGCAGGCTCACAGTGGAGGAGCCTGATGTGGGGCTCGATCCCATCACTCCAGGATCACCCCCTGAGCTGAAGGCAGACGCTTAATGACTGCGCCACCCAGGCGCCCCAAGAAAGTGACATCTTAATGTAAGACTCAAGAGAGGTGGAAGAGTGAGCCTGGTCATATATAGAGGAGCCCAGAACATTAGAGGAGTGGGAAAGAAGTAGGAAATGAAGTGAGAGAAGTAGGGATGGGGGTATAGAGTAGCCAGATTATGTAGGGCCTTGTAGACATAGGATTTCTAGTTTACTCTGAGGAAAATTAGGAAGACCTTAGAGGATTTTAAGCACATGAATGATATATCTGGTTGATTTATGGTTTAATAATATAGTTCTACCAGCCATGTTAAAAATAGGCTGCAGAGGAGGAAGGTAAAGCAAGGAAACAAGTAAGGAGTCCTCTGTAACGTTCTGGAGAGGAATGCTGGTGGCTAGGAAGCAGGGTTTTGGCAACTGAGGTGATGAAAATTGACCAAATTATGGATTTAATTCAAAATGCAGAGGCCACAAGATTTCTTGACAGATTAGACATGTATCAGGAAGAAAGGAAGGAAAGAAGGGAGGGAGGGAGGCAGGGAGGGAAGAAGGAAGGGAGGGAGGAAAAATGGTAGGGAGGAAGGGAGAGAGGGAAGGAGGTAGGGGACAGAGGAAGGGAGGAAGGAAGGGGGGAGAAGAGAGAAAAGGATAGAGGGAGAGACTTAGAAGAGAGAGGGAGAGAGAGAGAAACTCAGGGTTGACTCTAAGGTTTGTGGTCTGAGCTACTGAAAAGATGAAGTTGCCATCAACTGATATGGAAAGACATTCAGTAAGGCAAGTTTAAGGAGAAGATGAGTAATTCCATTTGGGGCATGTTGATTGGAGATGTCAAGATGGTCAAGCAGAGATGCTGAGAAGGCAGTTAAAAGTCCCAAACTTAACCTGTTCAGAACCGACTGTTGCATCCACCATTTCCCCCAATCCAAAGTATTTCTTTGCAATCTTCTGTTTCTCAGAAGAAAAATATTTCTTCAATCATTATTTACTACGTTGTGGGCTGTGAGAGACCTGACATCTTTTGGCAAGCCAATACAAACAAAGTTGAATTTATCATTAATTCACCAGACTGTCAAACTTTAAAAGACATCTTGTTGTCTCTGAATGCCCAAATGTCTGATAAATGATTTACGAAAGTAGTACATTCAATGGTGTTATTGCCTTTGTGTTCAAAGCAGATACTATAATTCAGAAAAAGAGACTTTCATTAGTATGCTTTCTAGAAAGAAGTTATATCTAAGATTTATGTGCATACCTCAAAAATTCTTCACATTTAACTATTGAAAATTATAAACAGGCTATAACAATCATTTTAACAATTCTTTTATCTAAGCCTTTAGCCTTCATAGCCTCATAACTATAAAGAATCATTTTCTGAAAGGATTCTAACAGAGTATGTTTCTAGACTAGATATATAAACAAAATATGTTTAGGTACCTCATTTTTCTCTAACATTTTATTTTCTTCATATTCTTTATTATGTCTTAATTGAAGATGATTTGTCATAGATGTTGTAAGGCATGATTAGAGAGCCTTTCAACTCTGTGAAATTTTGAGGTGCCAAAGTTAACGTTGTGCTTTTAATCCATCCTCTTAAGATGTGAGGAATCCCAAATAGGCCATTTTTATAAAACACTCATGGCCTAATAGAATTAAATAACTGAAACTTGAATACAGTTCTTAAAAATTATTTTGTTTAATATCATCAATACTAGCATACAATCTACAATGATTGGAATAATGATAAAACCTAATCATCCTCATCATTATTACTATTACTCTTACTGCTATGAGTAGTATAATAATAATATTATTGCCATTTATATTTTTACAAACATTTATTAGCACAAATATATATAATATTCTTCCTAAAATTATGTAGATAATATACTCTCATCATTTGTATTAACTATCAATTTATTTCCTTATTAAACCATTTGAAAATGCCTAATGTTTATTTTTCACATAAAATTAATAACTTTGACCACCAACACTAATCATTTTACTCTTCTAATAAATGTGCATTTATATGTCAATCAACTGATACAATTTTAGCATATAAACACATAGTGAAATTTTCCCTTCAAAAAGTGCTAGCTGATATTTGCTAGTGATCTTATATGTTAACAACAAATCTAAAATTCAAACCTCCTTGAATTACTAACTTAGTTTTCCTAACTACTTGATGGTAACATATATGAGCTTCAGGTTATGGATCACACAAAGTTCAAAGATGCCAGGAATGACATTGAAGCAGGCCTCCAGCAATCTGGCCTTGAAGATGAAGTCCAAGGTGAAGAATAGATCTTGGCTGTACACAAGGTACACCCCTAAATATATATTTGCATTTATGTACTTATACTAATGTCTATTCTCACCCTCAACTAGGGTATAAGCTTCATGAATACAGGGAGTCTTTCTAGTCATTGCTGTGTCTTTGGTGCCTAGGCCAAAGCCAAGCACACAAAATACATTCAATAAATGTTTGCCGAATGAATAGATGAATGAATAGACGAATGAATGAATGAATGAATGAATGAATACTATGCAGCTGTTATAAAGAATAAAATATCTACTCATATTGACATGGAAAGATGTCTACAACACACTTACAGAGTTGATGCCTTTTTTATAGTTACTTTGCTCAACATAGTATCTCAAGGAGCTAGCTTAAAGTCTGGTATATGGGAGGACATAACAAACACATGTTGAACAAATGAATGAATAAAATGAAATGATATGAATACAATAGCTTCCCTATGGTTGCGATCCCTTCCTCCAGTTTCCCAACTTTCCAAACCACCTTCTTCCATTCATTCACTCATTCGTTCATTCATCCATTTATTAATACATTCATGTAATCAATGTCATTGTAACAATCCCTCTAACATCCAAATCTGATGGCATTTTCCTGCCCAAAATTCTTTAATGGCTCCTTATAACCTCCAGGATAAATTGTAGCACCTGTGATAGGGCACCAAACACTTTTTATTATCTGATGCCAACAAACCTATGCAGACATATCTTCTGCCACAGCCCCCTGTCCATCTCTTCATGCCTTACCCTGTACCTTAAGTGTTACCCATACCAAGTGCTTATAATTCCTTAAACATAACACTGTATTCTTTCATTGTTTCTGATAAGCAATATGCTGCCACTCTTATCTTTGTTTCTCTATATTTAACATGTGTTTTTTCTCTGTGTGCTTTTAAGATTTTGATTTTATCATTGGTTTCGAGCAATTTGATTATTACCTTCATGGAGCTTTCTGCATATTTCTTGTGCTTTGATTTTGTTTATAGTTTTTTTTATTAAATTTGAAAATGTTTCAGCAATTATTTCTTCAAATATTTTTTGTTCCCTAACCTCTTCTTTCCTATGGGACTGCAATCCATGTATATTAACCACCTGAAGTTCTCTCATGGTTCACTGATGCTCTTTTCATTTAAAACAAAACAATTTTTTCTCTCTGGTTTCATTTTGGATAGTTTTAATTTCTGAGTCTTCAAGTTTATTTATCTTTTTTTCTCATGTATAATCTACCAATAAATACACTGTTGTTGTTTTATTTTTTTTATCTCAAGCCTTACAGTTTTCATCTCTAGAAATTCAATTTGGATCTTTCTTAAATCTTCCATTTCTCTACTTAACTTTTTGAACATATGTAATACAGTTATAATTGTTTAAATGTATTTGTTTGCTAGTTCCAGGTTGGTTTTGATTAATTATTTTCCTCATTATAGGTCATGTTTTCCTGCTTCTTTGTATGCCTAGTAATCTTTGTTTTAATGACAGACATTGTGAATTTTAACTAGCTGGGAGCTGGGTATTTTTGTACTCATATAAATATTCATGAACTGTGCCTAGGATACGGTTTAGTTACCAAAAACCGTTTGATCTTATTGGGTCTTGCTTTTATGATTTGCTATGCAGGTCCCAAGTGGTACTCCCAGGTAGGGCAAATTATTCCCCAGTATGAGTATTCAACACAATGTCCCCATAAACTATGAATTTCTCCAGTCTGGTTTGTGAGAATATACAACATTCCTAGAACTGTGTGTCAGGCACTGTTTTCTAATCCTTTTGAATTGCTTCCCCCTCCAACCTCCTTGAGTAGTTTTCTCACCCACACACTGATCAGTATCTGCTGCCTATTCAAAGAGAAACTTCTGTGAATCTCCAGGGTTCTCCCTCTGTGTAGCTATTTCCTCTTTGTAACTGTTTTTGCAAACTCTAGCCACCTGGTTCTCCCTAGGCTCTCAATTCCATCTCCTCAATTTACGAAGCCTGCCAAACCTGCTAGGGTTCCTTCTCTGTTATGTTTTAAATATCCATCTTTATTAATGTTGTCCTTAATACACACTGAGGTTTTTGGGTCAGAAACGTATTTCTTATTATACTCACAGCAAAATCAATAGTCAGAGTAACATTGCATCACTTCCCCATCTCTCCAGAGCAACATGATGAGAACCAGATATGAAAATTTGTCCTGTATGAGTGGCAAGCTCACCGCATAGGTGAGGGTGAAAAGTTAATTTCCAATGTTTTTATACAGGAGAAAGGCAACTGTCTCCCCTTCCACTCTGAGAGTCTTCTTAGAAATGTCTTGCTCTAACCTTTTAGAATGTAAATAAATCACTTTAGGGAAAAAATAATCCAGTGTCTCCAGATTTACAATTCAGAGATGATTCCAAATTCTAGGTTTAATTGCCTCTTGAAACATAAATACATGTCTCTGGCATTAGGTAAATCTCCCAGGAGTTCTTGCTCTCTATACAGTTACAAATTAACCTCTTAGACTTGCTCTAGGGTCAGATTCCAAGGTTCAACAAAATCTGTTCAGAAATCCCTAACTGTGCAGAAACATGAAAATATTGTCTCTGAAATCCCACGTCCTCCCTGTGCCATGACTTGTAAACTCTCTCAAAACAGTGAACTGGAACAATCATGTCAGTGACCTTGTTAGTTTCCCATTTCTCAGGAATCACTATCCTTTGTTGCCTGATGTTCAGTGTCTTTTTTTTTTTTAAGATTTTATTTATTTATTTGACAGAGATAGAGACAGCCAGCGAGAGAGGGAACACAAGCAGGGGGAGTGGGAGAGGAAGAAGCAGGTTCCTAGTGGAGGAGCCTGATGTGGAGCTCGATCCCATAACGCCGGGATCATGCCCTGAGCCGAAGGCAGACGCTTAACTGCTGTGCCACCCAGGCGCCCCTGATGTTCAGTGTCTTGAAAACTGCTGTTTTATATATTTTTTCTGGTTTTATTGGTTGTTCTTGGTGGGAAAGTAAATCTAGTTCCTGTTACTCTGTCTTGGGAGGAAATAAAAGTCCCATACTACTTCATGTTTCCTTGCCTTTGCACTTGTTCTTCCCTGTTTAGTATACACTTTACTCCCCAAAACAATCCCCTCCTTATTATCTACTTGTCAAAGTGTACATCTGCCATATCTCAGTTCAGGGCACTAACTCATATGTAAGTCTTTCTTGACTCTCTCATGCACATCTGGGTGCCTACAGTGAACATGGTTGGCTCCTGCCAGTCATCCCGTCCTCACTTCTAACATAGCCTTCATTTGATTCAGGTCTCCACCCTTCCCCATACATCCATGAACTTTGAGAAAGGCTAATGTCATCCCTGCTCCAGATTCTAAGGGCAATCTCATTCTTCTTGGCAGCAGTTCGTACGGGATGGGCACATATGTCCAGACAACGAGATGAGACAAGTTGGCTAGCGGACTTCTAGGAAAAGTTTCTTCACTCATAAAAAGAGATAAATAATGAAATGTTTTCTTCTATACATGATCATTTTTTAATGTGCTTGGATATTTTGAATGTGCTTCCTTACTAACAGTCTTAGAATGAAGGCAACACTGTTAAATCAGAGAGATGGAAGGAATCTGGGTCTTTGATGCCATCACTGGGCAGCAGACCTTCTCAACACCAGTAATGTACAATAATAAATTTTGAGATTATTTAAGACAACTTGAATTGGGTTTTGATTTATTTCAGCCAAAAACATCCTCATCGATGAACTGCCTTTACCCCAAAAGCTCTTGTATCATCTTTTACATGCCTCCTTTTCAGCTGTGGTTGGCTGCTCATCTGTCTTCCCGCTAGGCTTCAAGCCTCTTTAAGAGTCAAGAGGACACATGCATATTATCACTCTAGAGCCAGGGCATGATACAGATAGATACAGAAGGCATATTGAATGAATGATTGTTCATGGCTCAATCTCCCCAGAAGGCTCTGAGATTTCCATCAATACTATTATACTTACCTAATTGTACATATCATAATAATATTTATTAAAACCTTCACTGTATGCAGGCCATATTCATCATCTTATGTAATCTACCCAACAGTCCTCTGGACTTGATACTATTACAGTATTATATTTATTTTACAGTAGGAAAACTGAAAGTTGGGAAAGAAGTTCATAAACTCGCCCAATCTTACTTGGCTAAGAAGTGGTGGAACCTGGATTATTAGTACCTGTCAGGAGCTCAGCTGAGCCATCAGGTGTCAAAGTAGCCAATTAAACCAACAAGCCAAAATGAAAGTAATGGGGAAGTCTTTAATCACTTACTTTGATAGTATAAAAGGCTAAAATCAGAGGGGCGCCTGGGTGGCACAGCGGTTAAGCGTCTGCCTTCGGCTCAGGGCGTGATCCCGGCGTTGTGGGATCGAGCCCCACATCAGGCTCTTCCGCTATGAGCCTGCTTCTTCCTCTCCCACTCCCTCTGCTTGTGTTCTCTCCCTTGCTGGCTGTCTCTATCTCTGTCAAATAAATAAATAAAATCTTTAAAAAAAAAAAAAAAGGCTAAAATCAGAGAAAGCACCAACTTCCCGCATTCCTTTGCCCCCCCCCATGAAATGCCATACCCATCAGGAGTCAGGTGAATCTGTGCAGATGTAGGGGTTGCCTCACTGTTGAGAGATCCCAAACAAGAGACTCCTGCCATTTTATGGACCGTAGGGACCCTGGGGGGAAGTGGGGAGAGCTAGGAATATGAAAATACTGAATACCAAGGCAGAGTAGGGAAAAGTGTCTTCTAAGTTTCCCTTACCTCCTGCCTCCACCCATAAGGAGGCCTTGACAGAGGCATTTGAAGAACACCTCAGTCCCCAGTTAAAGAGACCTAGGGATGGATGTGCCTGACCCAGAGAGGAAAATATGCAAAGAGCATGACCAGCCAGAGGAACCTGAGTCCTTGACTGCCTTTCCCTTCAGAGACTTTGTAATTGCACATGGTTAGGCCCATGAAAAATCACACTTCTTTTTTTTTGGTCAAGAGCCAGGCTCCTCAAGACCTGAGTCTCTTAACCACTAGGTCTTTTCTTTGAGAAAATGACCTTCCTTTATTAATTTCTATCTTCCCAACAAAAGTCTAGCCCTGGACTTTGGTACATGATACATATAACAAAGGTGAATTAAACTGAATTGAATTATAGAGAGCAGAGAGAGGGGTAGTTGCTGACATTCAAATACTAGCCAAAGATTCTGCCATAGTTTATCTATATTTCTTCTTAAAGGAATAAATGGATACTTCAGAAGCATAACCTATTAGTTCTGAGAAGATATATTCAGGATCCTGCTAATGAGATCTCCTCAATAAATTTCAAAATTCTTCCAATAGTTCATATTATGCTCAAACAGTTCATTTATTCCCTTTTCTACCATGTCACTGAACTTATAAGTATTTCATCAACTATCATAAAATTCCAAATTCTTTTCCTTTTTCCACACCCAGCAAGATGTCTAGGCACCCAATAAATATTAATTAGTGAAGATGATGAAGGTCAACTTCATATGTTTCTTCACCCTAATTGCTCTTGAAGACCCTCAGCATCATTTGGCATTTGATTTCAAAGCCTCAGAAGAACATCTTTCATAAGCAGTCTGGAAGAGATGGAGTCCTTCCTGGAAACCTATAAGCTACCAAGACTGAAACAGGAAGAAATTGATTTCTTAAACAGGCCAATTAATTATGAAGAGATTGAGTCAGTGATAAACAACCTTCCAAATAACAAAACTCCAGGCCCGGATGGTTTTCCTGGGGAATTCTACCAAACATTCAAAGAAGAAATAATACCTATTCTTCTAAAGCTATTTCAAAAAATAGAAACAGAAGGAAAGCTACCAAACTCATTTTATGAGGCCAATATTACCTTGATCCCCAAACCAGGCAAAGACACCCTCAAAAAGGAGAATTACAGACCTATTTCCCTGATGAATGTGGATGCCAAAATCCTCAACAAGATCCTTACTAATAGAATCTAACAGTACATTAAAAGAATTATCCATCATGATCAAGTGGGAATCATACCTGGGATGCAAGCGTGGTTCGACATTCGCAAATCAATCAGGGTGATACATCATATCAACAAGAAAAGACTCAGGAACCATATGATCCTCTCAATTGATGCAGAAAAAGCATTTGACATGATCCTCTCAATTGACCTGATTAAAACCCTTCAGAGTGTAGGAATAGAGGGTACATTTCTCAATCTCATAAAAACCATCTATGAAAAGCCTACAGCGAATATCATTCTCAATGGGGAAAAAAGCTGGAAGCCTTTCCCTTAAGATCAGGAACACAGCAAGGATGCCCACTCTCGCCACTATTATTCAACATAGTACTAGAAGTCCTTGCAACAGCAATCAGAAGACAAAAAGGGATCAAAGGTATCCAAATCGGCAAAGAAGAAGTCAAACTGTCTCTCTTTGCAGATGACATGATACTCTATATGGAAAACCCAAAGGAATCCACTCCCAAACTATTAGAAGTTATAGAACAATTCAGTAAGGTGGCAGGATACAAAATCAATGCCCAGAAATCAGTTGCATTTCTATACACGAATAACGAGACTGAAGAAAGAGAAATTAGGGAATCCATCCCATTTACAATAACACCAAAAACCATACGTTACCTTGGAATTAACTTAACCAGAGACGTAAAGGACCTATATGCTAGAAACTATAGATCACTTTTGAAAGATATTGAGGAAGACATAAAAAGATGGAAAAATATTCCATGCTCATGGATTGGAAGAATTAACATAGTTAAAATGTCCATACTACCCAGAGCAATCTACACTTTCAATGCTATCCCGATCAAAATACCGAGGACATTTTTCAAAGAACTGGAACAAATAGTCCTTAAATTTGTATGGAACCAGAAAAGGCCCCGAATCTCCAAGGAACTGTTGAAAAGGAAAAACAAAGCTGGGGGCATCACAATGCCGGATTTCGAGCTGTACTACAAAGCTGTGATCACAAAGACAGCATGGTACTGGCACAAAAACAGACACATNCAGACGTAGTAAAGAGAAGGGCCATATGCACCCCAATGTTCATAGCTGCATTGTCCACAATAGCCAAATCATGGAAGGAGCCGAGATGCCCTTCAACAGATGACTGGATTAAGAAGCTGTGGTCCATATATACAATGGAATATTACTCAGCTATCAGAAAGAACGAATTCTCAACATTTGCTGCAACATGGACGGCACTGGAGGAGATAATGCTAAGTGAAATAAGTCAAGCAGAGAAAGACAATTATCATATGATTTCTCTCATCTATGGAACATAAGAACTAGGATGATTGGTAGGGGAAGAAAGGGATAAAGAAAGGGGGGGTAATCAGAAGGGGGAATGAAACATGAGAGACTATGGACTATGAGAAACAAACTGAGGGCCTCGGAGGGGAGGGGGAGGGGGATTGGGATAGACCGGTGATGGGTAGTGTGGAGGGCACGTATTGCATGGTGCACTTNGTGTGGAGGGCACGTATTGCATGGTGCACTTGGTGTTATACGCAACTAATGAATCATCGAGCTTTACATCGGAAGCCGGGGATGTACTGTATGGTGACTAACATAATATAATAAAAAATCATTAAAAAAAAAAAAAGAAGAACATCTTTCAAACCTAGACTTTGTTAATTGACACTGCCAGGTACTGCCATCTTTCTTTGTCTGAAAGACTTTGAAGTCATTAATTACATATCAGAGCAGTAGGAATAGATTCAATTTACTCTGAGAATCCCAGTGTATTAAACCATTTCTGTACTGCTGAAACCAGGAGATGCCAGGACAACATTCTGTTCTGGAGTCATTCTCCTTTCCTC
Source organism: Ailuropoda melanoleuca (assembly GCF_002007445.2). Taxonomy (NCBI): domain Eukaryota; kingdom Metazoa; phylum Chordata; class Mammalia; order Carnivora; family Ursidae; genus Ailuropoda; species Ailuropoda melanoleuca. Next base: position 51,993,391 of record NC_048228.1, on the reverse strand, counting down.
TCTCCCTCACTGGGGATAGCAAAGCAGGGTCATGCAAATCAGTTTGCAATGCCAGTTAGAAGATGCTCCTCTTGTAACTACATAACAAAGAGCAACAAAATGAAACCCTACCTGTTAGTGTCCGGTTTCTCATTCTCTACATATTAACACATCCTTAAAGGGAGAAACCCTGAGAAGGTGTTAAATAAGAACACAAAGGGAATTTATACATGTATTTTTTTTAAGTAACCTGTCCTTTATAGAAGTGAGCTGCTCTCTGGGATTTGTTTCCTGAACTTCCCCCTTGACAAGGCTTCTTGGACTCTTCTTTCCCACCTCCACTCTCTCTTTCAGTGTAAACCAGTCCCCAGACACAGACTCACACATACACCACAATCTTTAGGTCTTTAAGATTCTCCAGTGTGTGCACCTGTTCAAAGTTGTCCTAACCTGTCCAGATCACCAGGGTGAAGGTGTTACAATTACAGATCAGCCATTCTCCTTGGTATGGCATCCTCACTCTTCATTCCCAATGTTGAACAATAATTCCAGTGCATATTTATCCTGGTCCTGGGTTTTTCGCTCTATTTGAGCTCTTAAGCTTCAGGCCCAGCTTCCTTAACAGATATGTACAGTAAGATTTTACAAAGCAAGTTCCTGGCTTCTCCTCCCATCAGGCTTCCTCACTGTGGTCTCTTTTCTCCCTTGTCTACTCTTCTTTTCCAGAATGCACCAGCCCTTCTCCCCAAATATTGTCTTCTCAGGCTTTATGGATCATAGCTTTGTTATCTCATGATCACATAAGCAAGACAAAAATAGGAGGCCAAAGGTTAAAAGTAACTGATACAGCCACTCCATTCCACTTTTAATCAGAAAGATCATGCACTCTGGTACAGTCAGGGTAATACCTGAGCTATGAAAGAGGGGAGATGGAAAGTTCAGGGGAAGAGAGACTTTGGGTCCATAAAGGAGACCCTGCTAAAATTCTTCCAAAGATAAAGTCTATGGGTTTCTTTTCATTAAATTAGTTGACTGTCTAAAGCAAAACACAAATTCCAAAAAGATTTTTTTAAAAAAGGAAATATATGAAATTAGCACTAGATATCTGCATTTGATTTGTGCAGATAAACTTCTGATCCTAAAGAGGGAGAACTAATTCCTTTGATATGCAAAACGGATCAAAACTATCTATCTCTGCTTCTTTCTCTCTGGGCAGAGGCTTGCAGATTCTAAAGTTACTTTGGATGATAAAGAACATCCCTTCATATTCCCAAAATTCAATGGAAAGGGAGTCCAAAAGTCTGGGTTCTAATTTACAGCCACCGTGGACCCGGTGCTGTGGATAACCAGGCTTTGCAAAATGAGTATAAGGGCACCTTTATTTACAAGGTGGTGTGCATAGCCCTTTGTAAACTCCAAAAGGTTACATAAATAGAAGGCACCATTAGTATAATGACCCAGGCACATTTCCAAAACTGTATCACCACCGTCAAAAAGTTGGAACTATAGGTTGGTAAGCCATAGGCAAAGCTACCGACCTAAGGAAGGAAGATATTTCTCCATGTAAGGCATGTGTGTTGCCACCTGAGAAAAGAGTCAGTAACAAGTCTCCACTAAGAACTGAGACTTGCCCTCATCATTGCTTTGGAAGGTGTAAGTCCTGGCAGGATTCACAGCCTGAATCTCCTAAGCAAAAATATAATTTTGACCAGAAACACAATGGAAATAGATTGTTTTTACATATACAATAGTAATATGACTTCCTAACATTTATGAAATGCTTGGTATGTGCCAGGCACTGTTCTAAGCACTTTACTAGCTTTATCTAATTTAATCCTCCCTGAAAGTATGATTTACCTCATTTTACAGATGAGACTTATAAAAGCTAAGTAACTTGCCCCAGATAATAATGGGGTAGTAACAGACATTTGAACTCACACTCTTAGCCACTTCTTTAATCGTTCTTGAGATTGTGGAAAAGTTCAAACTCCTGGGGGTGGGATGGGGCATGGGGTATGAAGGGCATTTCTCTACTCCAGTTTCCCTCTGGCTCTCTTCTTCCACTCATGACTTTCCTGTTTGGGGGTCTATCAACCCAGAAATGGGTTCAGTCTGCCCATAACTTCCAACCAAAGATTTTTTTTGAAGGTTTCCAGAAATAGAGCTTACAGTCCAGTAGTGGAAACAACTTGAAATTTAGTTTGAAATAATTGTTTCCACAAATTCCAAGGCAGTTTCTACACCTTGGGCCCTAGCCTCTGCCCTCTTGCTCAGCCCTCCCGTCTCTACCTTCCCCACCCCTCTGTCGTTTCTGTCTCTACCCTCCTTCCTCAAACTCCTGGCCATTTCTGCTGGCTCTTTTGATTTGTTAGTTCCTGCCATCCTGTATTCACAGGATCTCACTTTGCCCCCAAGTAATTTATGAACATATTTTCCTAATCAAAGTTTGTTCCCTCCCTATGAAAAATTATGATGCTAGTTTTTAAGATGAGGACATTTTCACCTTGATATATATCCATTTAATAAACATTTATTCCTAGGAAGTAAAAAAAGGGGGTGGTAATACACAAAACCAGAGTGATTTTTGATATCTTGAACTCTTGTACTGCTAAACCACTGAAGAATAATTAATAGAGGAGATCATAAACTCAAAGTCACTGTAATTATGATGATCACATTTGCATAACTCATCTTAATCTATTATAAATTCATTATAGCAAGAGGAGTATTCTACCCCCCAAAACATTAAAATATTCTGTTATTAGGAAAGAAAACAACCTGGTGACATGACAGTGTGCCATGTTTTTTAAAAACTATCTTCTTCACCCAAATATTCTGGCAGCTCCTAAGGCCCATGAGATATCCAAAGAGAAGTTAATTCACTCCAGATGTCAGCTTTACTAGCAGCATCGCCGGGTCGTAGATTTTTCTTTAAGTTTTCTAACAAAATCAGGGGCACCGGTGTGGCACAGTCGGTTAGGCATCCAACTCTTGGTTTTGGCTGAGGTGGTGATCTCATGGGTCGTAATCGAGCCCCGCATCAGGCTCCTCGCTTAGCGGGGAGTCTGCTTGGGTTTCTCTCTCCCTCTCCCTCTGCTCCTCCCCCACTGTGTGCACTTTAAATAAATAAAAAATAAATAAATAAATCTTTTTAAAAAATTTTCTAATAAAATCAATTACTTGCTTCTACTATACTCCCACTTTGTTAATTAGTTCACAAAATTATAATTTAATCACAAACATATTGGTAAATTAGCTCTGCCATCTCTTTTACTTGCCCACTCCTACCACTTTTCATCCATTCTTTCATTTCTTCATAAAGCAAATATTTATGGAACACTTTCTGTGGGCAAAGCCTCAAAGATGCAAGTGGGAAGCATGGTCCTTGCACTTAAGGAGCACTGTCTAGGGTAGGAGTCAAGTTTCACAAATACTTTTAATAGAGAATTATAAATATTATTATTCATTCATTGAACCCATGCTTTGAGGATCACCAACTGTTGTAGGCAACTACATTATCTTGTTTAATCTTCACCACACCACCACTTCAAGGGGAGCATTATCAGCCTCATACTACAGACAACGTAACCGGTGATCAGAGAGATCAAGTAACTAACCTACATCAACAGTAAAGAGCTGGTGAGGAGCAGAGTCCAGATCTGAACCCAGATCTGTGTTGTGCCAAGTACTGTGGAAATAAAGAAAAAGGGGTTGCTAACTCTGTCTGGGTTAGCCATGAAGGCATTTCAGCAGAGCAATGGCTTAACCTGATCTATAGGGATTCACCATCTAATGAGGAAAAGGGATGGCATTTATGGTAGAAAGAATCATAGTCAAAGGCACGATTATATATTGTGGTTGGCTCTGAGCCAATTTTACCAATCCACCACAGTGGAACAAGTGATTCGTGAAGACACGTTGCTCTACCCCCCATGCTTCCCTGAGTAGACAGGGTACTCCTCAAGGGCAGGGATCATGCCCTACTTATTTGGTAGGCTTCCCAGAGCCCAGCACAATATTTTATGGAGATAGTGCTCAATTATTCTTTGAAGAAGTGAGTTAAAGAGTGTGAAATGAAATGGCAAGCAGGCAGACAGGCAGGGAGGAAAGAAGGAAGGAAAGAAGGCAGGCGGGAAGTAGAAAATATAACTTTAATCATTAAATTTTTATCACAGGGCTTCTTATAATGTTTGTTTTCTAAAACATTCTCAGGTTGTTCTTGGCATGCTGAGTTAATTCTCTTATCAATCTCCCTCCAAGAGATAATTGCTGGTGTATAATCTTAGCAACATAATTATACTTTTTGTTATGATCCAGCAACCCCAAGACTTGACATATGCTTCAGTCACGATAGATATAGCTTTGCATATACAGTCCTGGCTAAGATGGAGTGCATAGGTCCTTGATATCAAACTTTGTTAGCTATTAATTGTAGCATTTCACTTCTGTAATAATAGCAATAATAGCTTGCAGTATTTATCAACTCTACTTTCAAGGTGGTTGTACCTCTGTTATCACCTCACAATAACGCATGAGGTCATTCACAGCTAATGGAGCCAAGGTTCCGTTCTGTGAGCCACGGGCTCAGGGAGACCAAGCTCCACGCCCAAACCCAAGTCTCTTAATTCCTGGTCCAAAGTTCTTTCCGTTCATTCAGTCTCCTTCTCCAGAAAGAAAAAAACTGCCTTCAGGAAATATATTTCTGTTTTTCTCTGTTAACCTCTCTCCATTTCACTATTTCTTTTACACACATGCACGCACGCGCATTTGTCTTGGACTTGCAAGAATCTGGACTTGTTCTGAAGTAAACTTGCCCCTAGCTGGTTTTAACCCCATTCATGTCAACTTAAATGGTCTCCTTATGATTGTGATCATGGTTTTTAAAGTAGGTGCTGAGATTCAGAGGTATCTCAAGCAGCTCACCCCGGCACTCACACTATAGTTAATTTTTACGATCCAGCAGCCCCTACACCTTCATTTCTGACGTGAATTCACTTTGACTATACCTTTGGTATTGCTTACAATCACACTTCTCATACATCTACTGCGTTTTGATTTAGGCCCTACCTCCACAGCCCCAAAATAAAAGCCACAGCTCCGAGAAGTTTCCGGCCTAGAAAATACCTATCCCCACCCTCACCACAAGACCCTAGAATTGAAAGGGTGTTTTATTATACATGGAAGCCTTCTTAGTGTTAAACATAGGATTTTCAACAAGTTGAACAAGTTGGGATTTTGTATGCCTTCCTCAATTATGTTTTGAAAACCATCTTGGAATTTCTACTAGCCCTCAGTGATACTGGAGTTGTGGAAGATAAAGAGCCCACATGCTATCTGCCACCCTTAAATAATCACATGTTGGAGATGGTTGGGAGGCAGGGGAAGTGGGGAATAGATGCAAGAAGGGAACATGTGACAGCTTATATGTCACTAAGCAGCAGCTGATGACCTGTCTGCATTGCTAAACACCTGAAAGGAGCTAAGTAATAAATGCCTCCCAAAGCAAACCTCCATAGTCTGAGAGTGAATGTCCTAATTGTGGCTAGATGCTGATGGGAAAACTGCTAGAGGCTTGAATACAGTATAGTTGGAGGTACTTATGTGGATCTTACTTGAGACAGAGGCTTACAACACCCACCTCTTCCCTGGACAAAGCTCCTCGGTATCACTTGCTTTGACAGTTCCAGCCAAAAGGTGACCAGCTTTTGTGTAACAACTCAAGTCCACTATGGCACCTCAAGAGCCCACAATTTATTTTGGTTCATCAAAGACTTATAGAGAGTCTACCATCTGCCAAACATGGTCTTAGGCACTGGCTATCAATAAAACACAGTCCTTGTCCTTGGGAGATCTCAATCCAACAGGGAAGGCAGAAATGTAACATTTATAATCATGGAGATATTCAAAACATATAACTACTCTCATACTATGGATACCAACCAGTCAGAAGGGATGTTGGCCAGTGCACATGGCATGCTGGCTACAGACTAGGCCTGCCTATAATAGCGCGTGGTAAGAATGAGGCAGAGGTCTCCAGAAGATGCTATGGGAGCTCAGAAAAAGCTCAATTAACACTAGCTCAAGCTGCTACATGATCAGAATCCCAGTCCTCTGAGGAGGATGGTTTTAGACCAGTACGGTAAATAAAAATAAAGATAATGACCAAATTACCATATTTAGCACATACCATGTGTCAGCTCTGCTTTAAGAACTTCCAAGAGTCCCTTTATTTGATCTTCACAATATCCTTTTTAAACAAATGAGGAAACTGTGGCTTAGAGTTCAGGGGATCACACAGATTCACAGGTTTGAGCAGGGTTTGATCCCTACCAATCTGACTCCAGAGCCTGCACTTACACCTGAAATTTGAGGGAATGATTCTTCTGAAGAAAAGGAGGCTCTAAGATTTAAGGACACAGAGAGACTGAAAGAGCTGTTTGGAAGAAAAGGTGAGTTTCTTATCATTTATTTATTGCAAGGGTGAACTGGAAATATTTTAGGAACAGATAGATGGGGAAATCCTTATTCAAAAAGTCAAACCCAGGACAATATAAGTAAAAGTAAATATCATGTAGGACAAAGCCAACAGTCACTTTTCCTAAGAACCCTTACAGAATAAAAGACAGGCACAACAGCCATCAGGCAGATAGTGTTCAAAGTGCCTCAAGAGGTGAGTGGTGGGCACTAGGGACTCTTGTTCTAACTCTGAAGAACCCCGTTGAAATGTGAAAAGAAAACTGCCTTTTACAACATGCTTTTGGATCACAGAAACGTTCCCCTTGTCTGTCTTTTATCATTTGCACGGAAACAACCTTTTAAAATCTAAATAGTTGATCTGTTCCTGCTGCCTGAGTTACACATAAATTCATATAATTTCCTCTTGGAGACCTTTACAACCAGGGTGGGGAAAAGGCTATGATGTCAGCCCAAGAGAACTATAGCTTCACTTGTAGGCAAAATAGCAGAACAGGAAAAAAAAAAAAAGAGAGAGAGAGAGATTGATTTTCTGGAAGAATTTATAAAAGATCTTTTCATATGGAATTCTCTAAATAATAAGAGATGGGTGGAAACGTCACCCACGGAACTGATTTCTTATGGTACCCTTACAAGAGTCCAATGTTCTCAGGATCCCAGGTCACAGGAAATTTATACCTGTGGATTTAATGAAAATATTAAACTAAGGAAAAAAACAGCCTCTCCCATTCTCTTCTATCAAAATGCAAAAATTTTTAATGAATCATGGAACATTGCATCAAAAACTGGGGATGTACTGTATGGTGACTAATATAACAAAATAAAAATTATATTTAAAAAAAAAAGCAAAGATTTCTATTTAAAAAGTGTAAATCCCAAGTGCTGAGGTTGAGGGTATCACTGAGGGAAAACTTACTGTTCTAAAGACAAAAAAAAAAAAAAAGGGTATTACCCAGAATATCCAACACAATATTGAAAAAGAAGAACAAAGTTGGAGAACTAGCTCTACTTGACCTTGAGGCTAGAGGAAATCTGGTTGTTTTGGACTAAGAACCTGTTTGAAACAATGATCTTATTCAGTCTATTAGGAAACCATGTATGTGTTGGTAACTCCAAAATTTATGCCTCTCCCCTAAGAGCCAGACTCATGGTTCCAACTGCTTACTCAGCATCTTCATGCGGCTATCTCACAGACATCCCCTTTAACATGCCTGGAACAGAGCTCTTAACTTCGTTCCCAAACCCGTTCCTTTCCCAGTCTTCCCCCATCTCAGAAAATGGCAACAAATCATCCTTAAATTATTTTTCTTTCCACCTCCACTTATCATGAGTTGCCTCTCCTGAACATACTAAAAATTTCTGTTTACTACCATTCTGCTTGAAACAACTGTCTTTTTTTTTTTTAATCCACTGCAAAAGCATCATATCTGGTGTCCTGACTTCTCTTGCCCCATAGCAATCCATTCTATAAGATGATTTATTTTGTATAAAGCTTTTCAAACTTTTTTGAACAACCTCAAATTTATAGGAAAGTTGCAAGTGTCATACAAAGAATTTTCCTTTGCCAGACCGTTTTAGAGTAAGTTGCCAACACAATGCCTGCCACCCCTAAATACCTTAGTGTACATTTCCTACAAACAAGGGAATTAGCCTATATAGCCACAATATACCTATCAAAACCAGGAAACTAACACTCATACGTTATAACCATCTAACCTGCAGACCCCGTTCAAGTCTCACCATTTTTGCCAGTAAGTCATTTAAAGCAACAAGATCCAATCTGGAATGATGTGTTGTTTTTCTTTGCTGTGTCTCTTTAGTTTCTTTCAGTCTGGAGTGGTTCCTCAGTCTTCTTTGACTTTCATGACCTCGATACTTTTTAAGATCATAAGGCAGTTTGTTTGTGCTGTTGTTTTTAAACAATGTCCCTTAATTTGCTTTGTCTGATGTTTTTACATGGTTAGATTCAGGTTACACATTTTTGGCAGGAAGATCAGAAATACTTTCTTCTAACTCTATCAAACGTCACGCACTTAATTTGTCCTCATGTTGATGATGTTCACTTAGATCATTTGATGAAGGTGGTGGCTTCCAGGCTTTTCCATCCTGAGGTTGTTCTCTTTTCTCCGGTAATTAATAGGTATTTGTGGGGAAGTACTTTGAAACTATGTAACTGTCCTGTTTTAATCAAACTTTCCATTTATCTCTATTTATCCTCTTATTTATATCAGTGTGGACTCATGGGTTTTATTCAGGGGATTATAAACTTTGCTAACATTACTTGTTCCCAGATGCTATTATTGTCTCCAAAGAGCGGATTTATGGTAGGTTTATTCTTGGTCTCCCTCCTAAGAATAGAAGTGCCCCAAAGAGGAAATTTATGGCAATTCTCACTTCTCAGAATTGTCTGCTTTTAGTCAAATAAAGGAAGCTCCAAGAAGGCTTCTTTCTGCATCTGTTGAATCCCAAATATCTCCAGCTTAAAATATCTTTATACCAACTCTGAGGTTCCTAGTGGGTCTGCACACTGCTAAGTTATTTTCCAAAGTGGCTGTACTATTTTACATTCTCACCAGCAGTGAATAAGAGTTCTGATAGCTCCACATCCCTGCCAACACTTGGTACGGTCAATCTTTGTAATTTTAACCATTCTGTGCCTAAATGTAGTAGTATCACATTGTGGTTTCCGTCTGCATTTCCATAGTAGCTACTAACGTTGAGCATGTTTTCATGTGCTTATTAGCCATCCAGATATTTTTTTGATTAAGTGTTAATATCTTTTCTCTATTTTTATTGGGTCCTTTGTCATCTTGTTGTTGCAGGATTGCAGGGTTCTTGCATGGAGCCGAAGAATAAATCTCGCAGACACAAAAGGGTGAGGTAAAGTGAAAGTTTATTAAGTTAAGGTGAGAACACAAAGGAAAGAAAAAACCTCTCTAGAGTGAGAGGGGTCCCAAATGGGTTGCCACTGAGGGCTTTTAGTGGCCGTCCTTTATTGAGAACTGACTGGGAAGCTTGTGGCCTTGAGATGCTATCTTAGTTTGTTCCCTTATCTCTTGTTCAGCTCTGTCTTAGCATCTCCACCTGCCAGGAATAGTTTTGGAGCCTAGTCAGGGGAGTTAGGGGCCTCCTATCTCTCCTGTCCAGACCTTAACTCCTTCCTTATCCATGGGAAAGGACCTGTGGGCAGAAAGAGCTATACTGGGATTGTGAGGAGTGATTGATAGTATACTTTTTAATTAGTGGGGGTTAGGGATAATACAAGTCTCCAAGGAATCTGGAAGCAAGGTTTTCAGGACCTTGAGAGGCCAGCTGCTGCCAAGATAAGGTTACTTTTAAACATTAAGGCACTAAGGCAGTCACCAGTTCCCTGAGGAAGGTCATGCTCTCCATGTTTCAGGTATCTATCAGTGGGCTGCAAGCTGTAAGGAGATTTTAATTTAACATTTCTTTTGCCTTTGTGTCCCACATCATTATTACTGATTTATAGGATCCTTCATACATTCTAGATACAAGTCTGTGCCCTGTCTTCATTGTAAGTTTTCTTTTGAAGAGTAAGGTCTTCAAAGAAGAGTCAATTTTAGTGCTCCAAATTTTCCTCTCTAACTGTATCCCACAAATTTTGATACAACATGATGTCAATGAAATTCACTTTCAAATACTTTCAGAATCCTAAGAATCTCATTTCTAGGCCCATTACTCCCTCTTTCTTCAATCAAAGACAGAGACAGAACGACTACCAACTTGGGTGATGGCAATTAACTATTAACAGAACATTTCCTCACTTAGTTTAAATAACCTAACGACACTATTCATTCCATGTCACAAATAAAAGGAAACCATAATTTAATCAGGGAATTGAAGTAACTTGCCCAAGGTTGAATTATCAGCAAAGATAGATTCAAGTTGTACTCAGGTCACCTGACTCCAAATCTCACCCTTTTTTCTCTCTGCTTTACGTAAATCTCTGCCAGTCTAAGTTAAAACCTGTTCACAAGTTAAGTTTCTAATATAGTTTGTAGTTTAAAAGGACAGGGATGCCCCACTCTCACCACTATTGTTCACGTAGTACTAGAATTCCGAGCTTCAGCAATCAGACAACAAAAAGAAATAAAAGGCATTCAAATCGGCAAAGAAGAAGTCAAACTCTCACTCTTTGTGGATAACATGATACTTGATGTGAAAAACCCAAAAGACTCCACCCCAAAATTGCTAGAACTCATACAGGAATTCAGCAATGTGGTAGGATGTAAAATCAATGCACAGAAATGAGTTGCATTTCTATACACTAAAAATGAGACAGAAGAAAGAGAAATTAAGGAATTGATCCCATTTACAATTGCTCCAAAAACCATAAGATACCTAGGAATAAACCTAACCAAAGAGGTAAAGGATCTGTACACTAAAAACTACAGAACACTTATGAAAGAAACCGAGGAAGACACAAAGAAATGGAAAAACATTCCATGCTTATGGATTGGAAGAATGAACATTGTTAAAATGTCTGTGCTACCCAGAGCAATCTACACATTCGATGCAATCCCTATCAAAACACCATCGACATTTTTCACAGAGCTGGAACAAAGAATCCTAAAACGTGTATGAAACCAGAAAAGACCCTGAAGAGCCAGAGGGATGTGGAAAAAGAAAACCAAAGCTGGTGGCATCACAATTCTGGACTTCATGCTATATTACAAAGCTGTAATCATCAAGACAGTATGCTATTGGTACAAAAACAGACACATAGATCAATGGAACAGAATAGAAGGCCTAGAAATGGACCCTCAACTCTATGGTCAACTAATCTTTAACAAAGCAGGAAAGAATATCCAATGGAAAAAGGACAGTCTCTTCAATAAATGGTGCTGGGAAAACTGGACAGCCACATGCAAAAGAATGAAACTGGACCATTCTCTTACGCCATACACAAAGATAAACTCAAAATGGATGAAAGACTTCAATGTGAGACAGGGATCCATCAAAATCCTAGAGGAGAACACAGGCAGTAACCTCTTTAACCTTGTCTGCAGCGACTTCTTGCTCTAGACACATTTCCAAAGGCAAGGGAAACAAAAACAAAAGTGAACTATTGGGACTTCATCAAGATAAAAAGCATCTGCACAGCAAAGGAAAGGCTCAACAAAACTAAAAGGCAACCTGTGGAATGGGAGAAGGTATTTGCAAATGACAGATAAAGGGCTGATATTCAAGATCTATAAAGCATTTATCAAACTCAACTCCCAAAAAAACAAAGAACCCAAACAAGAAATGGGCATGAGAGACTATGGACTATGAGAAACAAACTGAGGGCTTCAGAGGGGAGAGGGGTGGGGGAATGGGATAGACTGATGATGGGTAGTAAGGAGGGCATGTATAGCATGGTGCACTGGGTGGTATACGCAAGTAATGAATCATCGAACTTTATATCAGAAACCAGGGATGTACTGTATGGTGACTAACATAATATAATAAAAAAACATTAAAAAAAAAAAAAAAGAAATGGGCCAAATACCTGAACAGACATTTCTCCAAAGAAGACATACAAATGGCCAACAGGCACATGAAAAAATGCTCAACATCGCTTGGCATCAGGAAAATACAAATCAAAACCACAATAAGATACCACCTCACACCAGTCACAATGCCTAAATTAACAAGACAGGAAACAATAAATGTTGGCGAGGATGTGGAGAAAGGGGAATCTTCTTATACTGCTGGTGGGAAGGCAAGCTGGTATAGGCACTGTGGAAAACAGTATGGAGGCTCCTCAAGAAGTTAAAAATAGAGCTACCCTATGATCCAGCAATTGCACCACTAGGTATTTACCACAAAGATATAGATGTAGTGAAAAGAAGGGGCACCTGCACTGCAATGTTCATGGCAGCAATGTCCACAACAGCCAAACTGCAGAAAGAGCTGAGATGTCCTTCAACAGATGAGTGGATAAAAAAGATGCGACTCATATATACAATGGAATATTACTCAGCCATCAGAATGGATGAATACCTACCATTTACATCAATGTGGATGGAACTAGAGGGTATTAGGCTAAGTGAAATAAATCAACCAGAGAAAGACAATTATCATATGGTGTCACCCATACGTGGAATATAAGAAATAGTGCAGAGGATCATAGGGGAAGGGAGAGAAAACTGAATGGGAAGCTATCAGAGAGGGAGACAAACCATGAAATACTCTTGACCCTGGGAAACAAACTGAGGGTTGTAGAAGGCTGACGGGATGGGATAACTGGGTGATGGGCATTAAGGAGGGCATGTGATGTGATGAGCACTGGGTGTTACAACTAATGTATCACTGAATGCTACATCAGAAATTAATGATGTATTATATGCTGGCTAATTGAATTTAAATAAATAAATAAATAAATAAATAAAAGGAGACTTTCAAGGGTATTGGAAGGATTCTCAGATTTCTAAACTTTTAACGGAAATATCAGACACAACAGCCACAGAGAGCAAGCAACACCTCTGCCCAAGCAGACCTCTCTGACCTTTGAAATCATCTTCTGATGGCTGACCTGGCTAATGAAGCTGAATTCACCCAATGCAATAACCCAGGTGGCTTGCATTTCATCTCTATTTAGCAATTTCAGTGGCCTAGCAAATGGTTCTCAAATTGGTATTTAGAAGCCTCCCCTTGGGAGCTCCCAGGGATTCTGGCCCAATCAGTACTGGATAGAATGCAGGGATCTGGATTTTTTAACAAGCATTAGGGTAATACTAATGCAGGATGTTAGCATGTCTCTCTAAACTGGTAGGGAGAGGGATGAAGGTAGGGATCTGGTGACAGAAGTGGCAGAGGCAGGCAGAGGATGGGTTAAGGAGTGCCTTGTAAGCCCACTTGGAGATTTAAATTTTATCCTAAGAGTACTGAGGAATAAGTGAGGTTTTTAAGCAGGGGAATTACATAATAGATTTAGACTAAGAAAAGATCATGATGGTGGAATGTAGAGAAGGGACTAGAAGGGTCAAAGACAGGAACGGAGAGCAGCCAGAGCTGGTATGGCAATCTGGGCAGGAGAGTCTGGTAGTTTGGACTTCGAGAATGGTAGTAGGGATGGAAAGACATGAAGGAAAGGAATTAAAATACATAAAGAGACAACACACAGTGAAAAAGCTCAGTGAAATGGGAAAATATTAAAAAATCAGAATGTAAACTGCTAGGTAAGAGTCTATAAACAAAAACTCAACTCCAGAAATGGTGACTGGGGGACAGGAGAATGCCTCAGTCAGAGGACCTCTTGTGTTCTGAAGCTTCCTTAACTCTGTCCTTTCAGGAGACTCATTGTTTATGTTAATAAAGGGAATTTACTGCCTCAGATCATTAAAGGCTGCTGCTCAGCCCGAAATCTGGGCAACAAGAACGCCAACAACAGCCATATTTTTTAGCAGCCTCTCAAAGCAGTTTTATGATTCTCAGTTCTTCCCAACTAGCCTCATATCCCCAATGTTGCACCTTGTTTATGGGTTCAGGTGCTCTGCCCTTCACGATAGCACTATCACTCCGTCAGCAATAAAGCTCGGGAATGAACTTTGTCCTGAGTCCAAAAGGAAATGTATTCAGACAAACCTGGATATGAATGGCTACATTTTAGTCTTGGGATTCTGTGAAGAGCCTCTCATGAGCAATGTAAATCCAGATTTGTGTATTTATGGATACATACTATATATTTATTCTGCCCAATAATATTCTTAATCATATCATATGCCATCACCCTGGGCCTGGCACAAAAGGTAATGGGCTCAAATCCCACAGAGGTTGCCCCTGAATAAGTCAATTATATTTTTAACTCACATGTGCTCATGTAGTTTTACTATTTTTCTAACCAACCTCTATCACAGTCCAATAAAGGGATCGTTTCCTTTGTATCTAGTCAATGGAAGAAAATTGCAGGAAAAATAGAGATGATACCTGCCAGAAAATCCTAAAAAAGAAAAGGTGGGGGAACTCACTGAAATTTCCAAATAAGGGAAAAGTGGCCAGTTTATAGAGCAAGGAGCCACTGAAGCAACAGTTCTCACCCCTGACCTCACAGTAGAATCACCTAGCAGTCCTTATAGACTAAAAAGCCCTACCCAAACCAATTAATTCATATCTCTGGGGTGGGGCCCCAGGCAAAGGTATGTTGTAAAAACTCTACAAGTAATTCTAATGTGCACCACGGGGAACCAATGCTATAGGAAACATAAGAGGATTAATGTGGACTTTTTAGCATCCAAGAATCTGTATTTGAGACAAGGATTATTCCAAGCTACCTGTGTCTTCTTCTCCATACTAAAATGTCTAATTTCTCTCTAAGCTTAACTCTTAAGGGAAAAAAAAAGATCAATGAATGCAAAGTACTTTTTTCAAATTTTGCGTTTCAGAAATAAATACAGCTTAACTGTTTATCTTGTAAAAACATAAAACAGATAATGTCACTTTTAGAAGTGAGTTTAGCCTTCCACTTCTTTTTATCCCATAGAAACATGAATCAGATCATGTCACTTCCTTGAAGGCCCACTCTCTATTTGCAGGGCCTGGGCAGAGGGACAAATGGAAGCCACATACTATTTATTTAAATGTTTAAACTGATAGATAAAGCTAAAAACCCATTAAATAAAATATACTCCATCCTCAGGGCACCTGGGTGGCTCAGTTGGTTAAGTGCCTAACACTTCATTTTGGCTCAGGTCACAATCTCAGGGTGGTGAGATCGAGCCCCATGTCAGGCTCCGCACTTGACAGGGAGCCTACTTAAGATTCTCTCTGTCCCTCTCTCCCTGGCCCTGCCCCCCACTACTCTCCCTCCCTCTCTAAATAAATAAATACTCCATCCTCCTACTTTAACAAGTGTATATGTACATAGAAAAACAAAAATCAAAAGATATTTATCTTTACATGATTAAAAACTGGCAAAATATCAAAGATGACTGAATTTTATTATTATTACACATATCTGAGTGTTCTGTTGATGGGCAATATTTGCATGAGTAATAAAATAAGGATATACATAGCTCATAAATTATTATTTATGGAATAAAATTTATTTTTCTTGTCTTCATTTCAGCAAAGTCCATAATTATATTATTATAATCACATTTTTTACATTTGTACTCTATTGACAGTAATGTCAAATTAGATCCCCTTTCTTGAGTTATTATAGTTCTTAGTTTTTTTAAATTAATTTCAACTTGGAGAAACTTTCCCCAGAAAACCACCAGAATTGTTCATTTAAACCAATATTTAGATTCAAAAATCAGCCTCAAATTTTATATACCATGTTTAAATATTTTAGTGGGGTTGCATATAATTATTGTTATTGCAGAAAGCAAACATTTTAATTTTATCATATAAATTGTTATCATTTATATCACTATTTTCACCAGAAAGCAATACCTAGAACCTGAAAAATCTGTTTTGTGCGTGTGTGTGTGTGTGTGTGTGTGTGGTGCACGCTTGTATGTATATATGCCATATGTGAGACCCACTAAAGCACAGAGCCCAGGATAGGAACCACTCTGACTCGGTCTAAAGGCAGGACTGCTCCCCTTCTTATAACCCTTCAGTGGCTTCCCTTAGAATTCAATCTAACTCCTCACCAAGAGCTATAAGGTTTTACAAGTTCTGGCTTCTGTCCAGCTATGAGCTCCTGTTAGCACCGCTTCTGCCCTTGTTCACTCAGTTTCAGCTACATTGGTCTCTGGTCTGCAACTCAGAGTCCACAAACTTCTTCCTGCTCAAGAGCTTTGCACTTGCTTTTCCCTCTACCTACCAGAGCTGCTTCCAACTCTCTACATGGCTGGCAGTCAGTATCTAGTAATTGAAGGCACAGAACTCCCTGGGTTCAAATTTGGCTCTGCCACTTACCATCTGTGTGGTCCTGGGCAAGTCTCCAAATGACTGTGTCCTTCAGTTTCCTCATTTGTACAAAGGAGATGATCATACTTTCTCATAGGATTACTGTGTGGATTGAATGAGTTAATATAAACAAAACCCATAAGACAGGCCTAGCATAGAGAGCATTCAATAAACAATAGCTTAAGAAAGGAAAAGCCACCTCCTCAAAGAGGCTTTCTCCAACCACCCAACCTAAAGTAGCCTCCCATCAGCACATCACTATTTCATTTTTTTCATGTAGAACTGCATTGTTAATTTTTATAATTATTTCTTATCTGTCTCCTTCCTCTGCATTACAAGTTTTACGACAACTGAGCCTTCACCTGAAAATTCACTGCTATATCCTCTCATTCCTGGCACATAGCAGGACTCAATAAACACTGAATAAATTACTTATTCTTATTTTGAAAGCCTGCCAACTTTAAACCAAATCAGAAATTACATACTCTCCTTTTCCTAACCCTTTTCAAATCATGATTGTTTGTGATAGGTTAACAGGCACGTATACAGGGCTGAAAATTAGGTGATGAAAGCAATCTGGAGGTCATTGCGCTGAAGACAGTCAACAACTCTCCAACAATGAGAGAGTTCTAACAGCCCAAGAGAACTGAAGTCTTCGCAATTATCCAATTAATTTAGTCAATGTGGACTTTCCACATAGCCAATGTAAACTGTAGGTTGTTGTCAGTGAGCAAGTTAACTAAAATGACTAACTTGTGCCTTGTACAGTGGAGAGAGTCATAAAGTATGGAGGGAACTACTCCCTGAAGAAAAGGCAAGAAACAATGATCTTAACAGATCATTCTCAAAATATGTGAATGAACACAAACTATACCAGAAATTAAACCTCTAAATAAGAATCCTGTTGTCCCACATAAGAGTCAGAATGGGTTAAAAAAAAAAAAAAGACCCATCTATATGCTGCCTACAAGAGTCTCATTTTTGACTTAAAGACACCTGCAGATTGAGAGGATGGAAAAACATTTATCATGCAAATGGGTGTCAAAAGAAAGCTAGAACAGCAGTATTTATATTGGACAAAATAGACTTTAAAACAAAGCCTATTACAAGAGACAAAAGAAGGGCACTGATATAATAATAATAAAGAGGACAATCCAACAAGAAGATATAACAATTATAAATATTTATGCACCCAACATGGGAGCATCCAAATATATAAAACAAGTAATAACAAACTTGAACTAATTAATAATAATAAAATAATAATAGGGGACTTTAACACCCCACTTGCATTGATGGACAGATCATCTAAACAGAAAATCAACAAGGAAACAATGGCTTTGAATGACATGCTGGACAAGATGCACTTAACAGATATATTCAAAACATTTCATCCTAAAACAGCAGAATACACATTCTTTCAAAACGCACATGGAACATTCTCTGCAAAAGATCACATTTTAGGCCACAAAACAAGCCTCAACAAATACGAGGAGATTGAAATCATACCATGCACCTTTTCTGACCACAACACTATAAGAGTAGAAGTCAATCATAAGAGAAAATCTGGAAAGACAACAAATGTATGGAGGTTAAATAACATGATACTAAGCAATGAACAGGTCAACTAGGAAACAAAAGAAGAAATTTTAAAAATACATGGAAACAAATGAAAATGAAGACACAATGATCCAAAACCTTTGGGATGTGGCAAAAACAGTCCTAAGAGGGGAGTATATAGCAATACAAGCCTACCTCAAGATACAAGAAAAAACTCAAATAAACAACCTTACTTTACACCTAACAGAGCTAGAAAAAGAACAAGTCAAGCCTAAAGCCAGCAAAAGGAACGAAATAATAAAGCCTAGAGCAGAAATAAATGATATACAAACTAGAAAAACAATAGAATAGATGAATGAATCAGGAGCTTGTTCTTTGAAAAAAATCAATAAAATTGATAAACCTCTAGCTAGACTTATCAAAAAGAAACAAGAAAGGACCCAAATAAATAAAATCACAAATTAGGAGAAATAACAACTAACACCACAGAGATAAACAATTATAAGAAAATATTATAAAAAACTATATGCCAACAAATTGGACAAATTAGAAGAAATGGATAAATGCCTAGAAACATACAAATTACCAAAACTGAAGCAGGAAGAAATAAAAAACTTGAACAGACCAATAACGAGCACAGAAATTAAATTAGTAATAAAAACAAACAAACAAAAACAAAAAAACAAAAAAAACAAACAAACCAAAACTCCCAACAAACAAAAGTCCAGGACCAGGTGGTTTCACAGGCAAATTCTACCAAACATTTGAAGAAGAGTTAATACCTATTCTTTTCAAACTACTCCAAAAAAATAGAATAGGAAGGAAAACTTCCAAATTAATTCTATGAGGCCAGCATTACCCTGATACTAAAACCATGAGGGTACCCCTTTCTCTGCATCCTTGCAAACACCTGTTGTTTCTTGTGTTGTTAATTTTAGCATCCATTTTTTATAAAAACCCTCAACAAAGTAGGGATAGATGGAACACACCTCAACATCATAATGGCCATATATGAAAGAGAAGCTCTAACTCTGATGTAGCAGTCTTTGGAACATTACAGGTGAAGGACGGGGCTCCCTTATAAGGCTAGGCAGTCTGAAGGATGCATAAAGGTTCCTGGCCAACAGGGTAAAATCCAGCCTAACTCTCCACTCATCAGTCATGTGTCCGGCTCAAGCCTGTGTCCAGCTGGAGGGGGCATCTCTGTCTTCTTTGTCTTCTCAGACACAGTGCCCTTTTCTATTTCATTAAAAGGGGCCATATAGGGAACTACTAGTCTATTGTGAGTCTAAGCTCCAACATTACCTGTCCTACATTACGAAAGTTCAGGCCTTTCTTTCTCCATGACAATCTTTATATGTATGTCTGTAATTAATACTTCTCACTTCTCACATGGCATAGTCTATATGTTTATCTGTCTTCTTATAGGACTGCAAGATTCCTGAAAGTAGTCATATTTCCCTCTTTATACTCAGTCCTTAGCATAGAACCTGGTAAGAAATAATTTATGCCAATGTTTGAAAAACATATGCTTGTTGTATGAATGTTTGGAAAGATGGATGGATGAATGGATGAGTAAAATCCAGAAAGGATCGATCAGGAACATGAGAATGGGCTTGGAGCCAGGGCAGAGGATTCTTCATGCTCTTCCTCTATCCTTTAGTACTATTGGTGAGAGAACAGAGAACAAAAGTCAAAACTGTCCAGGGAAGACTTTGTTAATGATAGCATTCCTCTCTTAGTAAGCCCGCACAACTGTTTGTGTCTAACAGTGTCCTGTATTTTTAGAGGCTGTGCTGAGTATCTTCCATTTGCCCCCTCAGATCAAATATCCATCCCTCCTCCCACTCAGTGCCCCAGGAAGCTGACTTACATGGGCTGCGTCAAGGGACTTAAGGAACACGGTGACAGGTCAGTCTGGGGTACCTTATGTTGGCTTTCCCGTCCCCTTCTCTTCAAACATTTTCTGTGTATGTTCCTTTAAGTGAGAGAATATAGGAGTAAATATCATCCTTCCCAAAATTCCCCTGTACATCTGGTGAGACTTTCACTAATTGTGAACAACTAGATAAGCGCTCTAACACTTGTGTGGAAAGCAGCTTTAATGAAGCCTTCATTTCCTTGGAAACCAGCCCCTGGTGCAGAGCATCACATACTTGAACACCAACAGCAGCAAATCCACTCCAAAAACATCAGAACAAACAAATGTCTCCAAATTAACAAAACTGAATGCTTTGATCCTCGTGATTTATTATCCTCACTAGAGTCAAGAGGGGGTCCTTTCTTTCAAAGCTTTTCTCTAATTCACTGCTTCCCAAACTTCTTCAAAATAAAGTATACATAGAAAAGTATGCCATGTGCAATGCACAGCGGAACTAACAGTCGAGGCTGTTTGCTGCTACAGACTACCGGCTTGGGGCTTTAGTCCCAGCATCGACTGCAGTACTAAACGTGGAGGGGATAAGTATCTCAGCACATTGGCATCGTGTGGGGGGCACAGAGAAGACACCAGGGCTGGACAGAGACACACAGCATCTACTACCCACATCCCTGACACTGAACCCCGGACACAAGAGGCTGCACTTGTGTGGCATTGAGGATGGCATTGTAGCCACCACTGCTACTGTCTTGGAATGGACTTTGTGTGGCCTACCTCACAGAGCTGGCACAGTGATTTGGTCTGTTGTTTCCAGAGAGTAGCCTCCAAGCCTGGTTATCTGGGCCTGCTAGGAAATTACATCAGCTTTTTATTCAATGATCTAAATTCATTCACATTGTTCTAAATTCGAAGCAATACAACATGGTGTGCAAGAAGGGTCACTCCCTTTTCCTTTGCACCCTGGTGCCCTTCACAACCTTTAGGTAACCATTGCTAAAGTTCATGTATCCTCCTAGCATTTCTTTTTGCAGACACAATAAATACAAATAAATATTCTTACAATGTTCTCTTCTTAAACAAAAGGTAGCATGCTATGCACATATACTGTGTGTGTGTGTGTGTGTGTGTGTGTGTGTGTGTGTGTGTGTGCATTCTTTTGCACCTTGGGTTTTTTCTCAATTAGTAAAATACCCAAATGAGTATATAAAAGGCTTTCTCATCCTCTTTTACAATGGCACAGATTTCCATTGTGTGGATGTACCCCAGTTTATTTTAAGCAGCATCTATTGATGTTTATTTGGCTTGTTTCCAATTTTGGGGGGGGATTGTAAACAGCAATGGCATATGTCATTTTTATGTATGTAGATATGCCTTTAGAAGAAATTCCCAGAAACAGGATTGCTGAGTCCAAGGACAGGTGCATTTGTAATTTTGGTAAGTAATGTCAAATTCCCCTCCATAAAGGTTTATCACTTTTCACCCCTACCAGTAACATCTGCGGGTGCCTTTTTCCCCACAGCCTTGCCAACAGAATTTATCCAACTTTTAGATTTTTGCCAATGGGATAAACTGAAAATTATATCTTAGTGTACTTTTAAATTTCATGTATTTTATTACGAGGCAAGTTTACTATCTTTTCATTTGTTTAAGGCCATCTGTGTTCCCTAGCAATAAATCTTCTTCCTGCTGGAATTAGCTAGAGCTGGTTTCTGTTGCTACATATGTTAGTGAATACTGTTTTAAAAACCTTTCTCCTGGAAGCTAGTGTGTTTCTCCATCCATTTATTTTGATATTGGTCCTTGAAGGGCCAAACTGGAAGCGCTGGATTTTACCCTAAGTATCTATCCTTCTAGAGATAAAGGAAATGAGTCAAAAGTGATTGTAAGTGGCCTCTACCTCCAACATTGGCTCCAGCTTCTGAGGCTTTATCCGGTTTCGCTGGTAAGTGGCTCAGTTGAGAATAAACAATATGGTGGCCTGTTGATACACCATTGTTTGAAGTTCTAGCTCCACTTCATGGTTCAATAACTACAAACATCCACAGAAGTTACATCCTTACATCTTCTTCCTGCTTGCTTTCTCTTCCTGCCTTCCTTTTATTCTTTCTTCCTTCTGTATTATTCTTGAACACATCAATCATTTTAAATTCAGGGACTGGGTGGAGTCGATCAAACCATCACAATTTCCCTCAATTCTGCTCTAGTATACATTGTTTTTCCCAGTGGATTTCAAAACTTCTGCGAAGTCTTGATATTTAGCCTGACGTATGGATTCCTCCAAGTCAATATCTCAACATAGAGAAAATCAGGACTGGGAGAAATCCATGCTGAAGGGACAAAGCTGGAGGGAACTCTCCTGGCCCCAGAAACCAACTCCAATTAAGCAAAATCCCAGCATAAAGCAAGCAGTGGATATCAATGAAAGGGTCAAACCAGCAGACAGGACTCAACACCAGAAAATCTAACCAGATATAGCACTGTTTGTAATAGGGAAGCTCCAGCAAATCTGCCCAGACATGGTAGGATTCCTGGGCACAGGCAGGGGTAAAGATAGGATATAAGAACTAGCATCTAGTAGAACCAGGGGGTGCTAATATGGGGTTCAGAGTTGAATACTGGTGCCAGATAAGATTATGTAAATAGAAAAGAACTGTTGAGTGAGGAGTCAAGGAGAAAGGACAGTCCTCCAGCCCAGGACCAATTTATAATAAGGAAAAATGCTATCAAGAGCCACATGGAGGGGGGAGGAGGTTAAGATGGCGGAGGAGTAGGGGACACCTTTTTCAGCCGGTCCCCTGAGTTGAGCTGGATAGGTACCAGACCAGCAGGAATATCCACGGAATCAGCCTGAGACGCAGGAAGATACATCTGGATCTCTACAAATGAACATCTCCAGCGCTGAGTATCGAGGTACGAAGCGGGGAGCCATGAAACCGCGCACAGATATCGGAAGCTAAACAGAAGGGGGAGGGAGCCGCCGTGTCAGGGCGCCGGGAAGCGGTAGCCACCTGCAAGGGGGAGCGGACAGACCGCGGACCCGCACGCTTGAGACAGCAGGCTGAGAAGGGAGCTCCGGGAGCGCACGCGGGACGGCTGGCGGTTGGCGGGCCACCTGCACGGGGGAGCAGGCGGACTCGCGGACGGCACCCGCGAGACAACAGACTTAGAACGCGAGCTCCAGGAGCGCGCGCGCAGGGCGGCTGGCGGGCCACCTGCACCGGGGAGCGGGCGGACCGCGGACCCGCACTCTGGAAACGGCAGACTGAGTCCGTGAGCCGGGAGCGTGCACCACCAAGCATCTCACGGAGCTCCGGAGCTCCGGTGTGCTCACTGGATCGAGGCTGAGACCGGGAGCTCCGGGAGCGTCCGCGGGGCGGCTGGCGGCTGGAGGGCCACCTGCACGGGGGAGCAGGCGGACTCGCGGTCAGCACCCGTGAGACACCAGACTGAGACGGGGAGCTCCGGGAGCCCGCGCGGGGCGGCTGGCGGCGGGCGGGGTTGGAAACACAAAGGACAGAGACGTGCCGGCCCTGGAAGTGAGGGCTGGGACGCCGGGTGTGGGGCGCACAGCCCGGGATGCTGCAGGGTTGAGCAGCACCAACAGAAACAGAGTTAAAGTGGCCAGAACATCAGTGGAGAACGATCCGCGATCCCTCTGTTCTGAGACAGAGGCTGAATTTCAGCCGCTGCTGCTCTCTCAGAAGAGGCATAGCAAACCGCCAGGGAAAGCCGCCAGAGAACAAAAGCCCGGAAATACCGGCTCACAGGGTGCCCATCCCCATCCCCCCTCGCAAGGGACACAGAGACTCTACCCAAACAGGGTTTTCTGAGTACCGGCAGGCAGGCCCCTCCCCCAGAAGGCAGGCTGAAAAATCAAGAAGCCCACAACCCGGAGCGCCTGAGTGGCGCAGTCACCAAGCACCTGTCTTCGGATTAGGGTGTGTTTACAACGTTCCGGAAAGGAGTCCCTCATCGGGCTTCTCCACCGGGAACCTGCTTCTTCCTCTCCCACTCCTCTGCTTGGGTTCCCTTTCTTGCTGACTGTCTCTCTCTCTCTCAAATAAATAAATAAACTCTTTAAGGAAGAAGCCCACATCCCTAAGATCTCTATAAAACAAGGGCGCACGGCCTGGGTCCCAGTCAACACTTGGGCTCTGGACAACCCTGCAATCTCTCTTCATCAGAATGACGAGAAGGAGAAGTCCCCCCCAGCAAAGAAAAGATAATGAGTCTGTGGCCTCTGCCACAGAATTGGCCTCGGCCACAGAATTAATACATATGGATGTATCCCAATTATCAGAAATGGAATTCAGAGCAACAATGGTCAAGATGATGAGTAAACTTGAAAAAAGCATCAGAGAAAGCGTTGCTGAGAATATAGAATCCCTAAGGGCAGAAATGAGAGCGAATCTGACAGAAATTAAAAATTCTATGGGCCAAATACAGTCAAAACTAGAGGCTCTGACGGCCAGGGTCACCGAGGCAGAGGAACGCGTTAGCGAATTGGAGGATGGGTTAGTAGAAGAAAAAACGAAAATAGAAGCTGGTCTTAAAAAAATCCACGCCCACGAATGTAGATTACGGGAGATTACTGACTCTATGAAACGATCCAATGTCAGAATCATCGGCATCCCTGAAGGGGTGGAGAAAAACAGAGGTCTAGAAGAGATATTTGAACAAATTGTAGCTGAAAACTTCCCTAATCTAGCAAGGGAAACAAGCATTCGTGTCCAAGAGGCAGAGAGGACCCCATCCAAGCTCAACCAGGACAAACCTACGCCACGGCATGTCATAGTGCAATTCGCAAATATTAGATCCAAGGATACAGTATTGAAAGCGGCCAGGGCAAAGAAATTTCTCACGTACCAAGGCAAAGGTATCAGGATTACGTCAGACCTGTCTACAGAGACCTGGAATGAGAGAAAGGCTTGGGGGGGCATTTTTAAAGCTCTTTCAGAGAAAAACATGCAGCCAAGGATCCTTTATCCAGCAAAGCTGTCATTCAGAATTGATGGAGAAATAAAGACGTTCCAAAATCGCCAATCATTAACCAATTTCGTAACCACGAAACCAGCCCTACAGGAGATATTAAGGGGGGCTCTATAAAGGTAAAAAGGCCCCAAGAGTGATACAGAGCAGCAAGTCACAACCGATACAAAGACTTTAAAGAGAAATGGCATCATTAAAATCATATCTGTCAATAATCTCTATCAATCTAAATGGCTTAAACTCTCCCATAAAACGCCACAGGGTTGCAGATTGGATAAAAAGACATGACCCATCCATTTGCTGTCTACAAGAGACTCATTTTGAACCCAAAGATGCATTCAGACTTAGAGTAAGGGGATGGAGTACCATCTTCCACGCAAATGGACCTCAAAAGAAAGCTGGAGTAGCAATTCTCATATCAGATAGACTGGATTTTAAACTAGAGGCCATAGAGAGAGATACAGAAGGGCACTATATTATTCTTAAAGGAAGTATTCAACAAGTGGATATGACAATTATTAATATATATGCCCCCAACAGGGGAGCAGCAAGATACACAAGCCAACTCTTAACCAAAATAAAGAGACATATAGATAAGAACACAGTAATAGTAGGGGACCTCAACACCCCACTATCAGAAATAGACAGAACACCCTGGCAAAAACTAAGCAAAGAATCAAAGGCTTTGAATGCCATACTCGACGAGTTGGACCTCATAGATATATATAGAACACTACACCCCAGAACCAAAGAATACTCATTCTATTCAAATGCCCATGGAACATTCTCAAGAATAGATCATGCTCTGGGACACAAAACAGGTCTCAGCCAATACCAAAAGATTGAAATTATCCCCTGCATATTCTCAGACCACAACGCTCTGAAATTGGAACTCAACCACAAGGAAAAACCTGGAAGAAACTCAAACACTTGGAGGCTAAGAACCATCCTGCTCAAGAATGACTCGATAAACCAGGAAATCAAAAAACAAATTAAACAATTTATGGAGACCAACGAGAATGAATACACAACGGTCCAAAACCTATGGGATACTGCAAAGGCAGTCCTAAGGGGGAAATACATAGCCATCCAAGCCTCACTCAAAAGAATAGAAAAATCTAAAATGCAGTTTCTATATTCTCACCTCAAGAAACTGGAACAGCAACAGAGGGACAGGCCTAACCCACTGACAAGGAAGGAGTTGACCAAGATTAGAGCAGAAATCAATGAATTAGAGACCAGAACCACAGTAGAGCAGATCAACAGGACTAGAAGCTGGTTCTTTGAGAGAATCCATAAAATTGATAGACCACTGGCAAAACTTGTCCAAAAACAAAGAGAAAGGACTGAGATTATTAAAATTATGACTGAAAAGGGAGAGGTCACGACCAGCACCATTGAAATTGCAAGGATTATTAGAAACTTTTATCAACAGCTATATGCCAAAAAACTAAACAATCTGGAAGAGATGGAGGCCTTCCTGGAAACCTATAAACTACCAAGACTGAAACAGGAAGAAATAGATTTCTTAAATAGGCCAATTAACTATGAAGAAATTGAGTCAGTGATAAACAACCTTCCAAATAATAAAACTCCAGGCCCAGACGGTTTTCCTGGGGAATTCTACCAAACATTCAAAGAAGAAATAATACCTATTCTCCTAAAGCTATTTCAAAAAATAGAAACAGAAGGAAAGCTACCAAACTCATTCTATGAGGCTAATATTACCTTGATCCCCAAACCAGGCAAAGACCCCCTCAAAAAGGAGAATTACAGACCGATTTCTCTAATGAATATGGATGCCAAAATCCTCAACAAGATCCTTGCTAATAGAATCCAACAGTACATTAAAAGGATTATCCATCATGACCAAGTGGGATTCATACCTGGGATGCAAGCATGGTTCAACACTCGCAAATCAATCAATGTGATACATCATATCAACAAGAAAAGACTCAAGAACCATATGATCCTCTCAATTGATGCAGAAAAAGCATTTGACAAAATACAGCATCCTTTCCTGATTAAAACCCTTCAGAGTGTAGGAATAGAGGGTACATTTCTCAATCTCATAAAAGCCATCTATGAAAAGCCTACTGCAAGCATTATTCTCAATGGGGAAAAGCTGGAAGCCTTTCCCTTAAGATCAGGAACACGACAAGGATGCCCACTCTCGCCACTATTATTCAACATAGTACTAGAAGTCCTTGCAACAGCAATCAGAAGACAAAAAGGGATCAAAGGTATCCAAATCGGCAAAGAAGAAGTCAAACTGTCTCTCTTTGCAGATGACATGATACTCTATATGGAAAACCCAAAGGAATCCACTCCCAAACTATTAGAAGTTATAGAACAATTCAGTAAGGTGGCAGGATACAAAATCAATGCCCAGAAATCAGTTGCATTTCTATACACGAATAACGAGACTGAAGAAAGAGAAATTAGGGAATCCATCCCATTTACAATAACACCAAAAACCATGCGTTACCTTGGAATTAACTTAACCAGAGACGTAAAGGACCTATATGCTAGAAACTATAGATCACTTTTGAAAGATATTGAGGAAGACATAAAAAGATGGAAAAATATTCCATGCTCATGGATTGGAAGAATTAACATAGTTAAAATGTCCATACTACCCAGAGCAATCTACACTTTCAATGCTATCCCGATCAAAATACCGAGGACATTTTTCAAAGAACTGGAACAAATAGTCCTTAAATTTGTATGGAACCAGAAAAGGCCCCGAATCTCCAAGGAACTGTTGAAAAGGAAAAACAAAGCTGGGGGCATCACAATGCCGGATTTCGAGCTGTACTACAAAGCTGTGATCACAAAGACAGCATGGTACTGGCACAAAAACAGACACATCGACCAATGGAACAGAATAGAGAACCCAGAAATGGACCCTCGGCTCTTTGGGCAACTAATCTTTGATAAAGCAGGAAAAAACATCCGGTGGAAAAAAGACAGTCTCTTCAATAAATGGTGCTGGGAAAATTGGACAGCTACATGCAAAAGAATGAAACTTGACCACTCTCTCACACCATACACAAAAATAAACTCCAAATGGATGAAAGACCTCAATGTGAGACAGGAATCCATCAAAATTCTAGAGGAGAACATAGGCAACAACTTCTATGACATCGGCCAGAGCAACCTTTTTCACGACACATCTCCAAAGGCAAGAGAAATAAAAGATAAAATGAACTTATGGGACTTTATCAGGATAAAGAGCTTCTGCACAGCCAAGGAAACAGTCAAAAAAACTAAGAGACAGCCCACGGAATGGGAGAATATATTTGCAAAGGACACCACAGATAAAGGACTGGTATCCAAGATCTACAAAGAACTTCTCAAACTCAATACACGAGAAACAAATAAACAAATCATAAAATGGGCAGAAGATATGAACAGACACTTTTCCAATGAAGACATACAAATGGCTAACAGACACATGAAAAAATGTTCAAAATCATTAGCCATCAGGGAAATTCAAATCAAAACCACACTGAGATACCACCTTACGCCAGTTAGAATGGCAAAGATAGACAAGGCAAGAAACAACAATTGTTGGAGAGGATGTGGAGAAAGGGGATCCCTCCTACATTGTTGGTGGGAATGCAAGTTGGTACAGCCACTCTGGAAAACAGTGTGGAGGTCCCTTAAAAAGTTAAAAATTGAACTACCCTATGACCCAGCCATTGCACTACTGGGTGTTTACCCCAAAGATACAGACGTAGTAAAGAGAAGGGCCATATGCACCCCAATGTTCATAGCTGCATTGTCCACAATAGCCAAATCATGGAAGGAGCCGAGATGCCCTTCAACAGATGACTGGATTAAGAAGCTGTGGTCCATATATACAATGGAATATTACTCAGCTATCAGAAAGAACGAATTCTCAACATTTGCTGCAACATGGACGGCACTGGAGGAGATAATGCTAAGTGAAATAAGTCAAGCAGAGAAAGACAATTATCATATGATTTCTCTCATCTATGGAACATAAGAACTAGGAGGATCGGTAGGGGAAGAAAGGGATAAAGAAAAGGGGGGTAATCAGAGGGGGGAATGAAACATGAGAGACTATGGACTGTGAGAGGCAAACTGAGGACTTCAGAGGGGAGGGGGTGGGGGAAGGGGATAGCCTGGTGATGGGTAGTAGGGAGGGCACGTATTGCATGGTGCACTGGGTGTTATACGCAACTAATGAAGCATCAAACTTTACATCGGAATCTGGGGATGTACTGTATGGTGATTAACACAATATAATAAAATAAAATTAAAAAAAAAAAGAGCCACATGGAAACCTAAAACTGGGCCTACATTTTTATACTGTCATTCTTATGAAATATTTTAACATTGGCTTATAAAACAAGCCTTTAAAATGTCAATCTTTAAAGTAACATCAGCAAGATGGCAGGGTAGGAAGCACTGGACCCTCCATTCTCCCACAAACACCCCGATTCAGCACCAATTCATAAATTCTCTCTGTGAGAAATCCAGAAACTAATTGAAAGGATCCTGTACCCTGGGTGAATGTGAAACCCTACTCACCAAAGCTAGTAGGAAGATTTGGCACACCTGCTCAATCAAATCCCTACTGGCAGAGTGCCATCAAATCAGGAAGAGGTCCCCTAGTTTCAGCTTTTCCCAGGAGAGAGAAAAAAGCTGGTTTATATGTCCAACACCCCCAAATTTCCTGAGAGGGATCCACAAAGGACTGCTTTCTGTCTTGCCAATCTTGGAGCTCTGATGGGTCCAGCATAGTCCAACCACCTGGGGAAGAATCCAGATGGCAGCTTGAGCTGGTAAATTCCATAGCTCCTCCTTTACCTCAGCAAAGAACAAACAGATTAAAAGCACAGCTCCCAGCTTCTCCTTGGGGAGGGAAAAGTTGGTCTAGGCACCCAAATTTTCCAGGAGCTGCCAAAAGATTAGCTTCTGACTTGCCTGTCTCAAAATGCTGGTGGGACCTGTAATTATCTAGCTTCCTAGGAGCTAGTGAGAACAGAGACAGACATGTAGGCAGGCAATGGTCCTAGCATTTCCTCCCAGTTCAGCCCAGAATGAGTGGGGGGAAAAAAAAAAACCTCAGGTTGGATGGAGCATCCAATGAGCCAAACCTTCTGGAGGCTACCCAAGGAACTGGCTTCAGTCTCATTTGTCCCAGTGTCCAGTTGGGACTCCATATACACTAGATACCCGGGCGGCAAAGAACAAAGAAAGTGAGTTGGGCTATTCAGAAGGTTAGAAAGGCCCCTCAGAATCTCTGGCCGAGGTGATTGGTGGGGGTCCTCTCCTTGTAAAAAGCCAGACTGTGAACATTGGGAGAGGTAGATGCTTTCTCTAATGCAGAGATACCAACACAGATAGTCAAGGAAAATGAAGGATCAAACAAAGGTAGTCTGAATACCTTGTTACCAAAGGAACAAGGTAAATCTCCAAAGACTGGCCCTAATGAAATGGTGTATATGATTTACCTGGCAGAGAATAAAGGATAAAAAATCACATGATTGTCCCAATAGATACAGAAAAAGTGTTTGACAAAATTCCATACCCTTTTATGATAAATTATAATACCTTCAACAAAGGGTATGGGAAGACTGGATATCTATATGCAAAAGAATGAAACTGGACCCTTATACCATACATAAAAATCAACTCAAAGTAGATTAAAGAGTTAAATATGAGACCTGAAACTGTAAACCTTCCTAGAAGAAAACAGAAGAAAAGCTTCATGGCATTGGTCTTAGCAATGATTTCATGGATATAACACCAAAAGCATAGACAACAAAAGCAAAAATAAACAGGACTATGTCAAACTAAAAGTCTTTTGTACATCAAAAAAGTCAATCAACAGAGTAAAAAGGCAATCTGTGGGATGGGGAAAAACATCTGTAAACAATATATCTGATAAAGGGTTAACCTTCAAAATATATAAGGAACTCCTACAAGTGAACAGCAAAAAAAAACAAAAACAAAAAAACAAAAAAACTAAGAACTGGGTTTTAAAATGGCCTAAGGACTTGAATACACATTTCTCCAAGGAAGGCATACAATTGGCCAACAGGTGTACGAAAAAATGCTCAACATCACTAATAATTAGGGTAATGCAAATCAAAACCACAAGGTATCACTTTACACCTGTCTAGATGGCTACTACCAAAAAATGAAAGATAAAAAGTGTCTGCAAGGCAAACTATGGAAAGCGCCCAGATGTCCATCGACAGATGAATGGATAAAGAAAATGTGGTATAAATATACAATGGAATCTTACACAGCCATCAAAAAATGAAATCTTGCCATTTGCAATGACACAGATGGAACTAGAGAGTATTATGCTAAGCGAAATAAGTCAATCAGAGAAAGACAATTATCATATGATCTCACTGATATCTGGAATTTAAGAAACAAAACAGAGAATCATAGGGGAAGAGAGGAAAAAATAAAACAAGATGAAACCAGAGAGGAAGACAAATCATAAGAGACTCTTAATCATGAGAGTTGCTGGAGGGGTATGGGGTGGAGGGATGGGGTAACTGGGTGATGGACACTAAGGGCGGCATGTGATATAATGAGCCCTGGGTATTATATAAGACTGATGAATCACAGGCCTGTACCTCTGAAACCAAAAATACATTATATGTTTGTTAATTGAATTTAAATTTTAAAATGTTTAGGAAAAAAAAAATTTTAAGTGTCTGCAAATATGTAAAGAAATTGGGAGTCCTTATTCACTGTTAGTGGAAATGCAAAATGGTGCAGCTTCAGAAAACAATGTGGAGATAACTCGAATTAAAAACAGAACTATTAGATGATGAAGCAATCCCACTTGGTTGCACAACAATATGAATATACTTAAAACTACTGAACTCTACACTGAAAATGGTTAATACAAATTTTATGTTGCATGTATTTTACAATTCAAAATTTTTAAAATGGTTAAAATGATTTTTTAAAAAAAGAAAAGAGTGAGGAATGATAGGAATTAAGAATGTCATGGCACACATTACTTGCTAATTTTGAAAAATAAAAACAGTGTAAGTTTCTCATGTTAATGAACCATTTTGAAAGAGAGTGATGTCAAAACCTTCTGCTTCACCAGGCAGGACTCACTCCAGGGGCATTCTCCAGGCCCAGTACTACGGAGACCCTCCCCCAGAGTGTGTGGCCCTTGCAGGCCCAAGAGTTGAGGCCAAACTTCCAGGTTATACCTTGGCTGAACAGGGTTAGATCAAGCCCCCCGCCCCGAATATGCTGTACCATTAGAATCCCCTCAGAGCAAGGACGGCCCTTAAAATTTATGAGAAGGTTTAAATCCGTGAATTTGGCAAGAATAAACTTGAAAGACCAGAAGGAGAAGCACATGAACCATCTCTTTTCCCTCCAATCCAGAGCCAGCATCTGGCTCCATGTGCATGCAGCTGGTCTTACTCACTCAGGCCCCACCAGATTTCTCATGATGAATCACAGAGTGGAATACAATAAGTGGTATTTTTCTGGATTACATCAGATCTCATGGAACTTTAATATAGGATAGTTGATTACATAAGATTCTAACAGTCCACATGGAAAGCACTTCCTTATTTTACATTTCTTCATTTTCTTAAGTGGTTTTCATGGTATATGTAAAATTATGGTTCAAAATAAATTCTTTCCCAATGCAGAGGCAAACCAACCTACCTGTTTAAACTTCCTTTATTTAGAATCTATATCACAGAAAGAATACAGATCTCAACTAAGTATAAAAATAATAACTTGTCTATTACAAGTGAGATCATTCAATTTGATTTAGTTCTCTCTTACTACCTTTCTATCATGTTTCATGTGCCCCCCACCCCCGGCCAAAAAACCTGTGCTTGTAACACAAACGGAACCATGTGCACTAGCTACCGTCACCGGTATGGCCTCCCCAACGTCCCATTAGGGTTAGGTCTTCAGCAGCTGGGGCTGTCAATAACATTACTAGGTTAAATTCATGTAGTTTCATCATGTGGTGGGTTTTTTTTTCTTTCTAAACCCTCTAATCTAGGCATTTGCAAACCAGCCATAACAGAGGTGTCCACTGAGCATTTGTCAGACATTAACTAATTCATTTGCTACACTTTCCCCTCTGGGGGTACTGGCATGGAATACAACACCTGTCAGGACACTCTTGCAGAATTACTGGAACAATCCTGACAGGATATTAATATTGTGTCTTGATAATTTATTGAAACCACCTGGTTTCAGACATCTTACTCTGGATAATACCATGAATGTGTTATTTT
Organism: Ailuropoda melanoleuca; assembly: GCF_002007445.2. NCBI lineage: Eukaryota > Metazoa > Chordata > Mammalia > Carnivora > Ursidae > Ailuropoda > Ailuropoda melanoleuca. Next base: position 51,960,373 of record NC_048228.1, on the reverse strand, counting down.
GAAATTTTTCAAATCAACAGAAATACTGAAGGAATAGAGTATAAGGATCAATCACATATCTTTCCTCTAGATTCGCTCATTTTAAACATTTTGCAACATTTGCTTTATCTTACTCTCAGGGTGTGTGTGTGTGTGTGTGTGTGTGTGTGTGTGTGTGTGTGGTGTGTGTGTGTGACCATTTGAAAAAAGTGCAAACATCGTAATACTTCAACACGAAATATTTTAGCACTTATATTTCAATAATAAGAACATCCTCCTATACACATTAGTATTATATTCAAAGTATTTAAACTTGATATGATATCATCGAATATACAGGCCATGTTCAAAATTTCCCATTGACCCAATAAAGGCCTTAAAGCTGTTTTTCCTTTTTAATATCCAGGATCCAATCAAGGATGATGCATTGCATTTTGTCACCATATCCTTACACTTTCCTTTCATATGAAACAGTGCTCCCTATCATTGCCCTCCCTCTCCCTCACCCCCAGCTTTGGGGGGTCTTTTATTACACTGGCAAATTTTTAAGAATCCAGGTCAGTGGTTTTGTAAAATGTTCCATAACATGTGTCTACCTGACATTTCCCTATGATTCGATTCAGGTTAAACATTTTTGGCAAGGTTTTGGCAACATTATGTAAGTGATGCTCTGTCATCCCCATTACATCACAGTAGGAAACATAAAACGTCTCATTATTGATGATGCTAACTTTGATTGCTTAATTAAGGAATCTGCCATATTTTTTCATTGTAAAGTTACTTTTGCTCTTAGAAATAAATAATGACACTTCAAGATGATGTGAATATATGACTTTATTTTTAGAGTGACTTTGGGTTCACAGCAGCATTAAGCAGAAGTTACAGAGATTTCCCATGTATCTCCTGCTCCCCTGTGCAGAGCCTCCCCACATTACTGACATCCTCCACCAGATGGTTACATTTATTATACATGATGAACCTACACTGATACATCCTTATCACCCAACTCCATAGTTTACAGTAGGGTTCACTCTGTGTACATTCTATGGGTTTTGACAAATGTCTAACAACATGTATGTACCGTTACAGTATCATACAGAGTCGTTTCACTGCCCTAAAAATTCTCTGGGCTCTGCCTATTTATCCCTCCCTCCCCACTAACCCAGGCAATCACTGATCTTTTTATTGTCTCCAAGTTTTGCCTTTTCTAGAACGTAATATTTTGTAATCATACAGTGTGTAGCCTCCTCAGGTTGGCTTATTTCACTTAGTAGTGTGCATTTAAGATTCCTCCCTGTCCTTTCATGGCTGGTAGCTCATTTCATTTTAGTTCTGAATAATATTGTATTATCTGGATGTACCATAGTTTATTTATCCACTCACCTGCTGAAGAACATCTTGGTTCTTCCAAGTTTTGGCAATTATGAATAAAGCTGCTATAAGCATCTGTATATAGTGTTTTGTTTGCACATAAGTTTTCAACTCCTTTGGGTAAATACCAAGAAGTACAACTGCTGGACTGTATGGTGAATATTCTTTCCCCTGACAACTTTTCAGCGGTTGGTTTAAGGATCCATTAATGACTCTTGCCTGCACTGATTATTACAAGGTTGGTGGCAAAATGATGATTTTTGTCATCATTTCTTCCACATGTATTAGCTGGCATCCTTTTGTAAAGAAGAGCTTTTACTGCACCCACCACCACTACCACCACCACTATGAAACTTAATTCTTTTAAAATTCATTATGTTATAATCTATTCTTTCATTTTTTGATGCTCATATTTTCACAAATGTGGTCAGAGGGAACCTACTTAACACTAGGAAAATTTATGATTTTACTATGTTATTACACACTATAATTCATTACAAATAAGCAGTTATGCTATATTAAAATACTAGCTTTAACCTCTAGTCCCTTTTCATTGAGAAATTAGTAATATGATCCAAATGCCCCCCTCCAAAGCACTCCACCTTTGGAACCATCTTTCTCCTTATCATTCAGACAAAATAACCTATGCTCCTAGCCCCCAAATAGTTGGAAATCCAGCAGCATCCTGAACATTTTCAAAAGTTTGGGACAGTGTGAGGGAGAAACAGTCTTCCATAATTACCTTCTCCTCTCAGGACAGCCCAATTCTGGATCCCCTCTGGTCAACCCAATGCCACTGTGCATGTTGCCATTCCCCGCCTTATTTCCCCCAAACACAGATTCAGCACCGTCTTCATTTTTCAAGGCTTTGCTGAAAATACAGAGTTAGCACAATACCAAATAGGAAGTAAGTTAATATTCACATCAGCTATCACTGCTCTAGGACTCTCCTCTGAGCCCCCACCCCCACCCCACCCCCCCGGGCCATTCATTGCTTTCATTCTCCCTACTCAACCTACCAGAGCTCCTTTCCATATCATCTCCACCTCTAAGACAAGCACTAGGAAATGTGCAAATGGAGTGACCACAGCAAACTCTTCATTCATGGGCTAAGTCTAGAGTCACTCAACAAATAATTTTTAAGTTCCTCAGTGAATAACATCATTTTCCTCTCTGTCTCAATCATCTTACCTATGAATATCCTTTCAACCACTTTCTTACCTCCTCACCTTGGCAACCTATCCTTACATCATCTGCAGCCATGACCCCCTTGGCATTCTGCCCCTACTGGCTAGTCCCAGGCAGCCATCCCTCCTGGCTCACAGCAAGCTCAGGGTAAGACTCTTAGCAGCACTTTTCTTTCAGCCATCTGCTCCTTATGGCCACCCCTCCTATCCTCCTATTACTGTTCACAGCTCTTTATATGAAAAACCTGGCAATCTGTTGCACTGGACCCACTTCCTTACACACAGACTGTTGATTCATTCCTTTGCGACCAACCTAACACATCTGACTCTTTGCAGGACAGGAAGGGCTGTTGAGTCACAACTGCAATTATGAGTTAGAACATTGCAGCTCCCAGAGGAGAGAAGCAGAGACATGGGGAATATTATCCCTCCCAGGAAATAAATACATGATGAATATATGAGATCGACTCCCTACATCAGAAGTCATTCACGCACACACTTCTATTTATGTTACTCCTGCCTGTGGCATTTAGAGGAAGGAAATGAGTAAAAATTGCCGTTAAAAAGATAAGGAAGTCAATGATCTAACTTGCAGCAAACACAGTGTCACCTCCACTAAGTAGCACTGACTTTCCTGGGTCATTATGAATTTTCTCCCTCCTTTGGTGCACATGACCTGGCCTGATGCCATGGCAGTGAGAACTTTAGCCAAACAATTGCAAGCAAATGATGAGGAAACAGAACTTAGGCCTTAGCCTTGGGCATACATTACACTGGACTGCACTGATATATAAAAACCATTAAATAAGTGTCTGTGAGTCAATTTCTTGGTGAGAGATTTTTGATAAGTAAATACAGTCAGGGGATTGAGGATGGATTAATCAATAATACCCTTTCTAGGCAGAATAATGGTCCCCCCAAAGATATCCACATCCTAGTTCCCAGAACCTGTGACTATGTTACCTTACATGTCAAAGGGACTTTGTTAAGGATCTTGAGTAGATTATCCTGGAATATCAAGGTGGGCCCAGTATGATCACGAGAATCTTTAAAAGATGAAAGAGGGAGGCAGAAGTTCAAAGTCAGGGAGGTTAAGATGGCGGAGGAGTAGGGGATCCCTTTTTCAGCCGGTCCCCTGAGTTGAGCTGGATAGGTACCAGACCAGCAGGAATATCCACGGAATCAGCCTGAGACGCAGGAAGATACATCTGGATCTCTACAAATGAACATCTCCAGCGCTGAGTATCGAGGTACGAAGCGGGGAGCCGTGAAACCGCGCACAGATATCGGAAGCTAAACAGAAGGGGGAGGGAGCCGCCGTGTCAGGGCGCCGGGAAGCGGTAGCCACCTGCAAGGGGGAGCGGACAGACCGCGGACCCGCACGCTTGAGACAGCAGGCTGAGAAGGGAGCTCCGGGAGCGCACGCGGGACGGCTGGCGGTTGGCGGGCCACCTGCACGGGGGAGCAGGCGGACTCGCGGACGGCACCCGCGAGACAACAGACTTAGAACGCGAGCTCCAGGAGCGCGCGCGCAGGGCGGCTGGCGGGCCACCTGCACCGGGGAGCGGGCGGACCGCGGACCCGCACTCTGGAAACGGCAGACTGAGTCCGTGAGCCGGGAGCGTGCACCACCAAGCATCTCACGGAGCTCCGGAGCTCCGGTGTGCTCACTGGATCGAGGCTGAGACCGGGAGCTCCGGGAGCGTCCGCGGGGCGGCTGGCGGCTGGAGGGCCACCTGCACGGGGGAGCAGGCGGACTCGCGGTCAGCACCCGTGAGACACCAGACTGAGACGGGGAGCTCCGGGAGCCCGCGCGGGGCGGCTGGCGGCGGGCGGGGTTGGAAACACAAAGGACAGAGACGTGCCGGCCCTGGAAGTGAGGGCTGGGACGCCGGGTGTGGGGCGCACAGCCCGGGATGCTGCAGGGTTGAGCAGCACCAACAGAAACAGAGTTAAAGTGGCCAGAACATCAGTGGAGAACGATCCGCGATCCCTCTGTTCTGAGACAGAGGCTGAATTTCAGCCGCTGCTGCTCTCTCAGAAGAGGCATAGCAAACCGCCAGGGAAAGCCGCCAGAGAACAAAAGCCCGGAAATACCGGCTCACAGGGTGCCCATCCCCATCCCCCCTCGCAAGGGACACAGAGACTCTACCCAAACAGGGTTTTCTGAGTACCGGCAGGCAGGCCCCTCCCCCAGAAGGCAGGCTGAAAAATCAAGAAGCCCACAACCCGGAGCGCCTGAGTGGCGCAGTCACCAAGCACCTGTCTTCGGATTAGGGTGTGATCACAACGCTCCGTAAGGAGTCCCTCATCGGGCTTCTCCACCGGGAACCTGCTTCTTCCTCTCCCACTCCTCTGCTTGGGTTCCCTTTCTTGCTGACTGTCTCTCTCTCTCTCAAATAAATAAATAAACTCTTTAAGGAAGAAGCCCACATCCCTAAGATCTCTATAAAACAAGGGCGCACGGCCTGGGTCCCAGTCAACACTTGGGCTCTGGACAACCCTGCAATCTCTCTTCATCAGAATGACGAGAAGGAGAAGTCCCCCCCAGCAAAGAAAAGATAATGAGTCTGTGGCCTCTGCCACAGAATTGGCCTCGGCCACAGAATTAATACATATGGATGTATCCCAATTATCAGAAATGGAATTCAGAGCAACAATGGTCAAGATGATGAGTAAACTTGAAAAAAGCATCAGAGAAAGCGTTGCTGAGAATATAGAATCCCTAAGGGCAGAAATGAGAGCGAATCTGACAGAAATTAAAAATTCTATGGGCCAAATACAGTCAAAACTAGAGGCTCTGACGGCCAGGGTCACCGAGGCAGAGGAACGCGTTAGCGAATTGGAGGATGGGTTAGTAGAAGAAAAAACGAAAATAGAAGCTGGTCTTAAAAAAATCCACGCCCACGAATGTAGATTACGGGAGATTACTGACTCTATGAAACGATCCAATGTCAGAATCATCGGCATCCCTGAAGGGGTGGAGAAAAACAGAGGTCTAGAAGAGATATTTGAACAAATTGTAGCTGAAAACTTCCCTAATCTAGCAAGGGAAACAAGCATTCGTGTCCAAGAGGCAGAGAGGACCCCATCCAAGCTCAACCAGGACAAACCTACGCCACGGCATGTCATAGTGCAATTCGCAAATATTAGATCCAAGGATACAGTATTGAAAGCGGCCAGGGCAAAGAAATTTCTCACGTACCAAGGCAAAGGTATCAGGATTACGTCAGACCTGTCTACAGAGACCTGGAATGAGAGAAAGGCTTGGGGGGGCATTTTTAAAGCTCTTTCAGAGAAAAACATGCAGCCAAGGATCCTTTATCCAGCAAAGCTGTCATTCAGAATTGATGGAGAAATAAAGACGTTCCAAAATCGCCAATCATTAACCAATTTCGTAACCACGAAACCAGCCCTACAGGAGATATTAAGGGGGGCTCTATAAAGGTAAAAAGGCCCCAAGAGTGATACAGAGCAGCAAGTCACAACCGATACAAAGACTTTAAAGAGAAATGGCATCATTAAAATCATATCTGTCAATAATCTCTATCAATCTAAATGGCTTAAACTCTCCCATAAAACGCCACAGGGTTGCAGATTGGATAAAAAGACATGACCCATCCATTTGCTGTCTACAAGAGACTCATTTTGAACCCAAAGATGCATTCAGACTTAGAGTAAGGGGATGGAGTACCATCTTCCACGCAAATGGACCTCAAAAGAAAGCTGGAGTAGCAATTCTCATATCAGATAGACTGGATTTTAAACTAGAGGCCATAGAGAGAGATACAGAAGGGCACTATATTATTCTTAAAGGAAGTATTCAACAAGTGGATATGACAATTATTAATATATATGCCCCCAACAGGGGAGCAGCAAGATACACAAGCCAACTCTTAACCAAAATAAAGAGACATATAGATAAGAACACAGTAATAGTAGGGGACCTCAACACCCCACTATCAGAAATAGACAGAACACCCTGGCAAAAACTAAGCAAAGAATCAAAGGCTTTGAATGCCATACTCGACGAGTTGGACCTCATAGATATATATAGAACACTACACCCCAGAACCAAAGAATACTCATTCTATTCAAATGCCCATGGAACATTCTCAAGAATAGATCATGCTCTGGGACACAAAACAGGTCTCAGCCAATACCAAAAGATTGAAATTATCCCCTGCATATTCTCAGACCACAACGCTCTGAAATTGGAACTCAACCACAAGGAAAAACCTGGAAGAAACTCAAACACTTGGAGGCTAAGAACCATCCTGCTCAAGAATGACTCGATAAACCAGGAAATCAAAAAACAAATTAAACAATTTATGGAGACCAACGAGAATGAATACACAACGGTCCAAAACCTATGGGATACTGCAAAGGCAGTCCTAAGGGGGAAATACATAGCCATCCAAGCCTCACTCAAAAGAATAGAAAAATCTAAAATGCAGTTTCTATATTCTCACCTCAAGAAACTGGAACAGCAACAGAGGGACAGGCCTAACCCACTGACAAGGAAGGAGTTGACCAAGATTAGAGCAGAAATCAATGAATTAGAGACCAGAACCACAGTAGAGCAGATCAACAGGACTAGAAGCTGGTTCTTTGAGAGAATCCATAAAATTGATAGACCACTGGCAAAACTTGTCCAAAAACAAAGAGAAAGGACTGAGATTATTAAAATTATGACTGAAAAGGGAGAGGTCACGACCAGCACCATTGAAATTGCAAGGATTATTAGAAACTTTTATCAACAGCTATATGCCAAAAAACTAAACAATCTGGAAGAGATGGAGGCCTTCCTGGAAACCTATAAACTACCAAGACTGAAACAGGAAGAAATAGATTTCTTAAATAGGCCAATTAACTATGAAGAAATTGAGTCAGTGATAAACAACCTTCCAAATAATAAAACTCCAGGCCCAGACGGTTTTCCTGGGGAATTCTACCAAACATTCAAAGAAGAAATAATACCTATTCTCCTAAAGCTATTTCAAAAAATAGAAACAGAAGGAAAGCTACCAAACTCATTCTATGAGGCTAATATTACCTTGATCCCCAAACCAGGCAAAGACCCCCTCAAAAAGGAGAATTACAGACCGATTTCTCTAATGAATATGGATGCCAAAATCCTCAACAAGATCCTTGCTAATAGAATCCAACAGTACATTAAAAGGATTATCCATCATGACCAAGTGGGATTCATACCTGGGATGCAAGCATGGTTCAACACTCGCAAATCAATCAATGTGATACATCATATCAACAAGAAAAGACTCAAGAACCATATGATCCTCTCAATTGATGCAGAAAAAGCATTTGACAAAATACAGCATCCTTTCCTGATTAAAACCCTTCAGAGTGTAGGAATAGAGGGTACATTTCTCAATCTCATAAAAGCCATCTATGAAAAGCCTACTGCAAGCATTATTCTCAATGGGGAAAAGCTGGAAGCCTTTCCCTTAAGATCAGGAACACGACAAGGATGCCCACTCTCGCCACTATTATTCAACATAGTACTAGAAGTCCTTGCAACAGCAATCAGAAGACAAAAAGGGATCAAAGGTATCCAAATCGGCAAAGAAGAAGTCAAACTGTCTCTCTTTGCAGATGACATGATACTCTATATGGAAAACCCAAAGGAATCCACTCCCAAACTATTAGAAGTTATAGAACAATTCAGTAAGGTGGCAGGATACAAAATCAATGCCCAGAAATCAGTTGCATTTCTATACACGAATAACGAGACTGAAGAAAGAGAAATTAGGGAATCCATCCCATTTACAATAACACCAAAAACCATGCGTTACCTTGGAATTAACTTAACCAGAGACGTAAAGGACCTATATGCTAGAAACTATAGATCACTTTTGAAAGATATTGAGGAAGACATAAAAAGATGGAAAAATATTCCATGCTCATGGATTGGAAGAATTAACATAGTTAAAATGTCCATACTACCCAGAGCAATCTACACTTTCAATGCTATCCCGATCAAAATACCGAGGACATTTTTCAAAGAACTGGAACAAATAGTCCTTAAATTTGTATGGAACCAGAAAAGGCCCCGAATCTCCAAGGAACTGTTGAAAAGGAAAAACAAAGCTGGGGGCATCACAATGCCGGATTTCGAGCTGTACTACAAAGCTGTGATCACAAAGACAGCATGGTACTGGCACAAAAACAGACACATCGACCAATGGAACAGAATAGAGAACCCAGAAATGGACCCTCGGCTCTTTGGGCAACTAATCTTTGATAAAGCAGGAAAAAACATCCGGTGGAAAAAAGACAGTCTCTTCAATAAATGGTGCTGGGAAAATTGGACAGCTACATGCAAAAGAATGAAACTTGACCACTCTCTCACACCATACACAAAAATAAACTCCAAATGGATGAAAGACCTCAATGTGAGACAGGAATCCATCAAAATTCTAGAGGAGAACATAGGCAACAACTTCTATGACATCGGCCAGAGCAACCTTTTTCACGACACATCTCCAAAGGCAAGAGAAATAAAAGATAAAATGAACTTATGGGACTTTATCAGGATAAAGAGCTTCTGCACAGCCAAGGAAACAGTCAAAAAAACTAAGAGACAGCCCACGGAATGGGAGAATATATTTGCAAAGGACACCACAGATAAAGGACTGGTATCCAAGATCTACAAAGAACTTCTCAAACTCAATACACGAGAAACAAATAAACAAATCATAAAATGGGCAGAAGATATGAACAGACACTTTTCCAATGAAGACATACAAATGGCTAACAGACACATGAAAAAATGTTCAAAATCATTAGCCATCAGGGAAATTCAAATCAAAACCACACTGAGATACCACCTTACGCCAGTTAGAATGGCAAAGATAGACAAGGCAAGAAACAACAATTGTTGGAGAGGATGTGGAGAAAGGGGATCCCTCCTACATTGTTGGTGGGAATGCAAGTTGGTACAGCCACTCTGGAAAACAGTGTGGAGGTCCCTTAAAAAGTTAAAAATTGAACTACCCTATGACCCAGCCATTGCACTACTGGGTGTTTACCCCAAAGATACAGACGTAGTAAAGAGAAGGGCCATATGCACCCCAATGTTCATAGCTGCATTGTCCACAATAGCCAAATCATGGAAGGAGCCGAGATGCCCTTCAACAGATGACTGGATTAAGAAGCTGTGGTCCATATATACAATGGAATATTACTCAGCTATCAGAAAGAACGAATTCTCAACATTTGCTGCAACATGGACGGCACTGGAGGAGATAATGCTAAGTGAAATAAGTCAAGCAGAGAAAGACAATTATCATATGATTTCTCTCATCTATGGAACATAAGAACTAGGAGGATCGGTAGGGGAAGAAAGGGATAAAGAAAGGGGGGGTAATCAGAGGGGGGAATGAAACATGAGAGACTATGGACTATGGGAAACAAACTGGGGACTTCAGAGGGGAGGGGGTGGGGGAAGGGGATGGACTGGTGGTGGGTAGTAAGGAGGGCACGTATTGCATGGTGCACTGGGTGTTATACGCAACTAATGAAGCATCAAACTTTACATCAGAATCAGGGGATGTACTGTATGGTGATTAACATAATATAATAAAATAAGATTAATAAAAAAAAAAGAAGTTCAAAGTCAGAAAGAGATTTGAAGATGCTACACTGATAGACTTGAAAATGAAGAAAGGGACCATAAGCCAAGGAATGTGGGTAGCTTCTAGAGACTGGAAAAGACAAGAAAATGGATTCTTGATGCCTCCAGAGCCTCCAGAAAAAAATGCAGCCAGGTGTCTTGCTGATTTTAGCTCAGTAAGAGCCATTTCAGCTTCTGATCTCCAGACTTACAAGATTATAATTATGCGTGCATTGTCTTAAACCAGTAAATTTGTGATAATTTGTTACAACAGCAAAAGGAAACTTATACACTCTTCTTCCCCAGTTGAATTTTACACAAATGGGGGGAGAGAAAAGGGATAAAATACAGAGCAAGATATCACCTTTATTGCTGATAAAGCTGAGAGAAGGAAATGTAACTCAGGTACACACAGATAGGGGGCCCCCTAAGCCAAACCCCAGATAAGACGGACTTCATCACCAGCCAACTGCCAACTGGGGCCTATCCCTGTAAAATTTATGGCAGAAGGTGCAAAGGGGAGCAGAATATATGCTTTCATTTGGGAACTAGACTTGAAAGAGAAAGAGATAAAGCTGGGCATCCCTAGGTTCTCATTCCAAATGCCCCAGTCAGGCAATTCACTCCTTCTCCTCAGAGAGGAAGTAAGTGAGGAGATGCACTGAAGCTAATAGATGTCCTTTTATGTGGAACTAAAAGGGAACGGAAACAAATTTTTAATTTACTGCACATCGCAGGTATTGCTCCTTTTGACCAGGATATATTATTCCCTGGGCCATATATTTTTTTAAGGGCTGACCTCTTTTTTTCTTTTACTTAATTTGTTTTTTTATTTGAGAGAGAGAGAGAGCACACTTGCACATGTGCAAGAACGCACACTGGGCGCATCAGAGCACACAAGCAAGGGGAGGAGCAGAGAGCAAAGGAGAGGGGGAGGGAGGGGGAAGGGGAAGGAGAGGGTGGGGAAAGAATCTCAAACAGACTCAGTGATGAACATGGGCCTTCACACTCGGGGCTTGAGGTGGGGCTCCATCCCAGGACCCTGAGATCATGACCTGAGCCGAAACCAAGAGTCAGGAGCTTAACGGACTAAGCCACCCAGGCACCCCCTTGGGTCATACATTATTCAGACAGGTATTATGTTATAGGTGTTAAGAGCATTGCTCCTTAGTCCATTTGCCTGAATTCACATACTAGCTTCATTGCATTCTAGCAAATTGCTAACTCGACTGTGTTCAGTACTCTCAATTGGTTTAAAAGCCTGGAGGAGAAGGGGATTGTGATACATTAACAACTTATTTCATAGTCTTGATGTGACAATTATACAAAATAATAAGTGTAAAGTATTTAGCACAGTATCTGGCATACAGTATGTATTCAACAATGGACTATTGACTATTATTGTTGCTAAGTACCATTTCTACATATTTCCATATGTTATACAAAGTTTGCTTTTTTTGTTGTGATTTTTTTTTGATACCTTGGTGATCCTAGTAGATTTTATTTTTTTTAAATAACATTTTTTATTATATTATGTTAGTCACCATACAGTACATCCCTAGTTTTTGACGTAAAGTTCCATGATTCATTACTTGCGTATAATACCCAGTGCACAATGCAATATGTACCCTCCTTACTACCCATCACCAGCCTATCCCATTCCCCCACCCCCCTCACCTCTGAAGCCCTCAGTTTGTTTCCCAGAGTCCATAGTCTCTAATGGTTCATTCCTCCTTCTGTTTACCCCCCCTTTCTTCTTCCTTTCTTCTCCTACAGATCTTCCTAGTTCTTATGTTCCATAAATGAGTGAAACCATATGATAATTGTCTTTCTCTGCTTGACTTATTTCACTTAGCATTATCTCCTCCAGTGCCGTCCATGTTGCAGCAAATGTTGAGAATTCATTCTTTCTGATAGCTGAGTAATATTCCATTGTATATATGGACCACAGCTTCTTAATCCAGTCATCTGTTGAAGGGCATCTCGGCTCCTTCCATGATTTGGCTATTGTGGACAATGCAGCTATGAACATTGGGGTGCATATGGCCCTTCTCTTTACTACGTCTGTATCTTTGGGGTAAACACCCAGTAGTGCAATGGCTGGGTCATAGGGTAGTTCAATTTTTAACTTTTTAAGGGACCTCCACACTGTTTTCCAGAGCGGCTGTCCCAACTTGCATTCCCACAAACAATGTAGGAGGGATCCCCTTTCACCACATCCTCTCCAACATTTGTTGTTTCTTGCCTTGTCAATTTTTGCCATTCTAACTGGCGTAAGGTGGTATCTCAGTGTGGTTTTGATTTGAATTTCCCTGATGGCTAATGATTTTGAACATTTTTTCATGTGTCTGTTAGCCATTTGTATGTCTTCATTGGAAAAGTGTCTGTTCATATCTTCTGCCCATTTTTTGATTTGTTTATTTGTTTCTTGTGTATTGAGTTTGAGAAGCTCTTTGTAGATCTTGGATACCAGTCTTTTATCTGTAGTGTCATTTGCAAATATGTTCTCCCATTCCGTGGGCTGTCTCTTAGTTTTTTTGGCTGTTTCTTTGGCTGTGCAGAAGCTTTTTATCTTGATGAAGTCCAACAAGTTCATTTTATCTTTTGTTTCTCTTGCCTTTGGAGANATCATGAAAAAAGTTGCCGTGGCCGATGTCAAAGAGGTTGCTGCCTATGTTCTCCTCTAGGATTTTGATGGATTCCTGTCTCACATTGAGGTCTTTCATCCATTTGGAGTTTATTTTTGTGTATGGTGTGAGAGAGTGGTCAAGTTTCATTCTTTTGCATGTAGCTGTCCAATTTTCCCAGCACCATTTATTTGAAGAGACTGTCTTTTTTCCACCGGATGTTTTTTCCTGCTTTATCAAAGATTAGTTGCCCAAACAGCCGAGGGTCCATTTCTGGGTTTTCTACTCTGTTCCATTGGTCTATGTGTCTGTTTTTGTGCCAGTACCATGCTGTCTTTGTGATCACCGCTTTGTAGTATAGCTTGAAATCCAGCATTGTGATGCCCCCCGCTTTGTTTTTCCTTTTCAACAATTCCTTGGCGATTCGGGGCCTTTTCTGGTTCCACACAAATTTAAGGGCTGTTTGTTCCAGTTCTTTGAAAAATGTCATTAGTATTTTGATCAGGATGGCATTGAAAGTGTAGATTGCTCTGGGTAGCATAGACATTTTAACTATATTAATTCTTCCAATCCCTGAGCATGGAATATTTTTCCATCCTTTTGTGTCTTCTTCAATGTCTTTCAAGAGTGATTTGTAGTTTCTAGAATATAGATCCTTTACGTCTCTGGTTAATTCCGAGATAACGTATGATTTTTGGTGCTGTTGTAAATGGAATGGATTCCCTAATTTCTCTTTCTTCAGTCTGTTGTGTTTTTTTTTCCAGTTTTTTTGTGTACTCTCATATGTTGTTGTTTTAACTTAAGGAACCGAAGAATCATTATAGAGAGTTTGATAGCTTATTTAGATCAGTGGTTCTCAACCAGGAATTGCCTTCCAGGGAACATTTGGCAACATATGAAGACACTTTCGGTTGTCACAATTGGGAGTGCTACTCACTTCTAGTGGATAGAGGCTAGCAATGCTGCTGAATCTCCTACAATTCACAGGACGGTCCCCACAGCAAAGGATTACCCAGCCCAAAATGTCAGTAGTGCCAAAGTGAAAAAATGCTATTAGAAAACACTGGAATTGAGTTGTATGAGAAAAAGAAATGTTTTACTTATATTCTATTTATTAGGCAGCTGTATGTAACACATAAATCAAATATTGGACTACAACCAAGTAGCCCTGTGATACAATGAGAGGAAGGTGGAACAGGCTCATAAAAGTTGGAAACTGTTTTGTTGGGTTTTCTTTCTTTTCCTTTCTTTCTTTCTTTCATTTGCTCAAGAATAAGGACATTCTTTTGGATATTTCTTTTAAAACAAGACATCAGCCCCATTGCCCTATTCCCATACCTAATAATGAATATTTTTAGTCTCCCTGTTATAATGCTGTTTCTCACAGGTGGCTACAGAAATACCTGTAGGGTGGAGGTTTCCATCCTGTGGTCTATGGAGAATCTCAGATGAATATGTGCAATAAGCTTCAACTAAAAACTGAAGACACAATTTGTCTCTTACTTCTATGAACTATTTTCTAATGAATGTAAGTGCTACCATGATAGGTAACATAAAAATCAAAATAAAAACATTACCATATTAATAGCAAGTTCTTGTCATTGCTATTTTCTCAATCAATCGAGATAAAAAATAGACCTATAATCTGTGTTATGGGTGTATCCTTTAAATTTCTGGATGTAATGCTGGTGTACATTAAGTCTTTTTCAATATGTCATATGTTTTGAGGCTGTGATCTTTCTTAGACTCCATTATGGCCTTCCAGTGTGTCCCATCATGACCGCCAAAATGCCAAATAATTTGATAGCTTGCAGTGGGAAAATCTTTGGGAAACTTCCTTTTGCTGTGGTCTATTTAGCATTGAGAGAAATTCCTCATTTCCCCTACATCTATTTCTGAACCTTCTCCTCACCCCAGCTCCAATGGACTCATCTGTGTATCTTAGCACAGTGTCCTACCTAGGTCTCAGTGGTCAATTTTCTTCCTCATTTGGTGCATACAACCTGGCCCAATGCCATGGCAGTGAGAACCTTTAGCCAAACAATTACAACAACAGTAATGATCAGGAATCTGGGAATGAAAAGCCAACAACAATGTTCACCCTACTTCCTGAGCATGTGATTATATGAACCGCTACACATGGACACTTCTGTTTACCTGAAGGAGAGGGAGGAGGAGATGGTTACATGAGAATACACAATTGAAAGTGGTTTAAAAAATAGGGCTTATTAATTCAACTAACAAGAAGTCTAGAGGCAGAGCAATTCAAGTATTGGTGTAGTAGATTCATGACATTACCAAGGACACGTGGTTTTTTCCATCTTTCTTTTCTACTAATCTCAGCTGGTTGGCTTTTGATGTCAAGGTTGTCCCTTCCTCGTACAGGAAGACTGCAATATCACAGTCATATCCAAAGGCAAATGAAGAAGGCAGTTTCTTCCTGCCCATGTCTTTTTATCAGGAAGATAATCTTTCCCAGAAGTCTCTCCCTGGGAACTTTCCCAGAAGTACCCCCACCCCCCACCAGGGACCACTGACAAGGGGAGTTCACATGGCTAAGCTCAAGCTGCAAGGAGTCAGGGGAAACAAGCACTGAAATGTTCGACATCCATACTGAGAAGGAGGCACTTCCAGCAAAGAGTTAGAAATCTATCCCAATGAAAGACAAGAACTTGCAATAAAGGGTGGTAAGTGCTTCCCACAAAGACCAAGAAACCAGGTATGGCCCTTTGAGATAGGGCCATCAGTTAAAACTGAAAGGGCAAACATCTAGACTTTAAGGTCACATCTACTCTTGCTCTAACATCCACGTAAGCTCCAATTCTATCATTACCCTTGTATTCCCTTTTTATTCAGTTATTCGCAAAGATCTTTATGGGATGCGTTCCCTTTATTGTCAAGGCAATTTAAATTCATTGTAGAAAAACAGAAAATACTAAAACAGCCAAGATAATTATGTTCTGAGATAATTAATATTAATGTTAATAGTTTGGTATACATTCCTTTAAACATTCTTATATTAGCATATGTATACACATTTTTAAAGGCATAGTTCTTACAGCATTTTCTTCCACAGAAATTCATACAAGAATACAAGACAGATTATTATCCTTAACTTTAAAAGTTGAACTATTTTAAAAAGCAAATTAAATTATTTAGAAAGTAGCCAGTACCAGCTGATAGACAAACATAATAGGAAGAAGAAATAGTTTGGAATAGCGTCAATTTAAAGTTAATTCATCAAGTTTATACATCAGTAAATGTGATGCTACACAGTATTTGGCTGAAGTGTAATGTTTGGTGAAATTAATTTCCAGCCCAGCATCTGAAACAAGAACACCATTAGCTTTCCATGCATACCCAGATTTGCTTTGACTATTACAGGCATAAATCATTCCTTCTATACCCCGTTGTGAATAACGCTGTAGCATTAAAAGGATTTAGTATATTAAATGTTCCACTTTGCAAAAACATCCAAATAAATTGCACCTTCATCTTTTAGAGCTTTCTTTGAGCTTGAATCTCAAGTAGTACATTCAAATTCCTTCTAAAAAATCATTTCTCAAGTAGCAAATAATTCTAAATTAATTAGCATCATAGAAACATTTTCCTTGCACTATGGGAAACACCTGCCCACATCTCACATATCACAGCTATCATGACAGCTTGATACAGTGATTTTGACCAGCGTCCATGACTTTGCCCCTTTGATGTAGCTGTTTGATCATGGGAATGTTTTGATGTTCAAATTCCAGCTCTGCCATTTATTAGATGTTTTCTTATGACATATGGCTTGCCTTTTATACAGTGTCCATTTTCTTACTTGTAGAATAGAAATAATAATATCTACCTTAGAGACTTGTGGTGAGGATGAGATGAGATGTTTTTAAGTGCTTGTGTAATACTTGGGATGTATTAGTTGCTCAGTAAGTAGTAGCAATGACAAAATCAGCAGTGTTGGTATTGATGATGGTGACAACGAAGATGCAATAAGAGCACACACAATGTAGGACAAAAGCGATGCTTGCCCCTACTCTGTGGACCTGGTGCAGGGACTCCAAAATAGAAGTATCTTCAATAAACTTAATTATGGATTAATTGAGCTGAAATCTGGAATTAATCCAAATTTAAGAAGAGAAAATTAAATTAACATAAGCTTCAGCATCAAAAGAACCTAGAAGAACACAATAAGTTATTTGGTAGTGGCTCTTGCCAACCAAATACAATGCCACAGACCGGATGTACTTTTCACCTCTACCTCCGTCCTCAACTTAATAAATGAGTTGATTCATTTTTTATTGTATTGCTGACTTGTTTTTTGCTAAGTATTTGCTAGGTGCTCCTGTTTTTGCCTTGCTATGACAAAAGTTCTAGAAACCACTAATAAAGAGAGTATGCTCAACCATAAAAGAAATATTTATGGCACACAAGCAGGCATATAAAAAGAAAAAAAATAATGGTGAGGGGGAGACTGTAGTTTGGTAAATGCTACAAACTCATGCATAGAACGGAGATTAAAAAAAGAACAACTACTATTCACAGAGAATTCTCATGAAAATTTTACCACCAGTATGCATGCAGTGCTGGGAACATATGTGGCTGCTTTAAAAGATTCTTCAGAAGCAAGAGGCAATTTCTACCTGTCCAGGATAAAACTTGCTACTGTAGCATTTCCCTGTAAGGAAGAAATCAGAGTAGAGTCTGATGTTGAGTTTTGCTTGGAAGCTTTCCCACGACTAGGGCTCCAATCCTCACTCAATAGTTTATTGCTTAAAAAGAAGAGAGAAGAAAAAGCCATGTTGTTCTATGAATTAGACACAACAAAAAATCAGGTATAGTTTTTGCTGAGAGAGTAAAAAGAAAATAATTCTCTTATGAGGTGGGAATTTCTTAGTCTCAAATGATATTCACAGTTCAAGAAAGAAGGTACAAATATAAATTACCACTCCATGAATGGAAACATGGAAGCATCCAGTCATTCAGATCTATTGATTGAATTTAAAGTTATTTTTCTATAGAATCTCTCACTAAAATGGTCACAGTGACCACAGATCATCTGCAATGTGGTTTATCTGGCATGGGAGTCCCGGTGTACCCATGATCATACATATGCATGTGAGTACAAAATTTTTAGGCAGCAGCTGATGGAAAAACAATTGTCAGTAGTGTTTTTGAAATACATAATTCTATCTTGCATGACAAGCTCAATGTACATTTGACACTGCTATCTATAAATGTAAGTCTGGAAGGCTTAGTGGCAAAGGTATGGGTGAAAATTTGATGTTGGTTCAGTGAAACCATTTAAGCATATGTCCATTTGTCTCCTTCTGTACTAGTGGCATATCCTACTCAACAGATGGAGCAGGGTGTGGGGCTGAGAACCAAAGAATGAACCAGTTCCTATTGTCTGTCCTGCAAACACCTCTCTGAAAAAGTTTAGCACTCATTTCTCAGAGCACTTTGAGGGTTTGCATTTGGTTTAAGGTTACTTTGTTTTTCAACTAGGCTGTAAAAGGCTCAATTCCTTGAACACAGGAATATATAAGGAAGGCAATTTTGACCCTTTATGTTCTTGCCTGAAACAATCAGGTTAGGTGGTTTTATTAATACTTAATATTTTATTAAAATTTAGTATCAAATTTGAATTTAGTACATTTACAAATTTCAGGCTAAGAATTTATATGGTGACTGAAAATTTCTCAAATCAAGGTTGAATGGGGGAGCTTTTCAATCACTACATCTGATAAATAAGTGAGCACACTTGCATGCACATGCACATGTGCGTGCGTACACACACACACACACATACACACGTCAGAGTCACTCAGCATCAACCATAGGCTGATCAGTTTTCTCCAGGCTAGGCTCCCTGTTGGAAAGAAAGAGAGGAATAATGGGAGGGAGAGAAAAAGGAAGGGAAGGAGGGAGAGAGAGAGGGAGGGAAGGTGAAAGGGAGAGAAGGAGAGAGGGATGCAGAAAAAAAGTATAAAAAGAAGTGGTCTGCATATGAAAATTTAAACTTCCAAAGTAAAAAGAACTCTTGAAAAATTAAGTACAAATCAAATTTTAGGAAATTACTTCATATTTTTCCATAGATTTACAGCATTATTTCAGAAATGCTTTATCCGGTTTCTGACTGGATTTCAATGTCTCAAAGCTCTTATTACAATAAATTTTATTTTCATTTTTTGTAAATGCTCCACATAAACCATATTTCAAAGACAGTGCAGCATAGTGGTTAAGACAGATCCATGTCAGAATCCTGGCTCTGTCGCATACTCAGTGCGCCTTACAAAAGTTATCTAACCACTCACCAGTACAGTTGGCATTGTAACATCTGCCCCTTCCAGACTCAAGTGAGGATAAAGCAAGCTCCTGCATGTTCCATGCCTAGGACAGTGCCTTGTCCAGAGTAACAGCTAAGAAATGCTACCTACCTGCTAAACCATAGCTCTCAACCCCAGCTACATATCAGAACCAGGGTACCTTTTTAAAATACTGATACCTCGGCTCTCTCCCATTCTGATGGAACCAAAATGGCTTGGGTAGGCTTAAGCATCTACATTGTGTAATGCTCTCTTGATTATTTTAATGTACAGTCAGGGTTAAAAGCCACTTAAAACATTTTGTGGGCAAAGACTGTGCCAATTTTGTTCACCTCTGCATAACTAGGACCTAGCCCAGTACTCAAGATAGGAAAGGCACTCAATATATGTGCTGAATGAATGAAAACAAAGCCTATTTGTTTAACGTACTCCAAGGTAAAGTAACAATAAACACCAATATTTTCAGTGTTTATAAGCCAAGAAATTCCAGTGTCTCAACAAAAAATTGAGAATCTCAAAGCTTCCATATTTAACTTCCAAGCAAAGAAGCAAAGTGCCTTTGCAGTCACCACTGTATTATTTGAGGTAAAAAAAAAAAAAAAAGTAGATCATCCTCTTTAATCAGTAAAGAGACTAAGAACAGCTTTTGGTAACAATTTCTTACACTAGAGGAATAATGCTCGATTTTATTTCCTTGCAGCCTACTTGTAAGTACAAAAATTTTTGTCCACATGCAAGAAGGAATTAAAAGCCTCAAAGCAACACCAAATAAGCCAGAAGCAATTACAATATAATCATTACTATGACTGAAAAGTATCTCACAATATTTATAAAAACTCACTTATCCAATCATTTACTCAGTCTTAGAGCAGAGTATCACTGTTCTAGAATTCTTTGTTGCCTTTAATTCGCTTCCCTATAAACCCATGATATGGAAGTTCTCACACATTCCAGTAAGCATTCAACGTCTATCCAAAGCCATTTTACCTCTTGCTAACAGCAAATTGTACTTCCTTCTAGATACACCTATAACCCTCTCAGTTCAAGGTAACATCTGACAGATATCTTTAAGATAGCAAGTAAATTCGGTTGCAGAAAAAAAATTTTCACTGCTTGCACTAGTCAGCTGCTTCTATAATAATACTATG
The DNA here is from genome assembly GCF_002007445.2 of Ailuropoda melanoleuca. NCBI lineage: Eukaryota > Metazoa > Chordata > Mammalia > Carnivora > Ursidae > Ailuropoda > Ailuropoda melanoleuca. Next base: position 51,940,099 of record NC_048228.1, on the reverse strand, counting down.
GAACAAAACACCCCAAAACTCAGCAGTTTACAATAACAAGCATTTATTCTCTTCCTCTTATAGCTGTAAGCTAGTTAGCTCATCTAGACTGGATTCAGCTGAGCTCATGTTCTGGGACAGCTGGGCATGGATCCAGGCTATGAGCTGCAGATCTGTTCTACATGTCATATTTCAGAGCCCAGGCAAAAGGGGCATGTTCTTCTTGTGAGGCACTCGCCAGGATGCAAAAAGAGCAAGCCAACTGCAGAAGCACATTTCAAATATCTGTACTTGTCACATCCGACTATGTCTCAATGGCCAAAACAAGGTATATGGTCAATCCAAAAATCAAGATAAGCGGGAAGGAAGAAGTGTACTCCACCCAGCATGAAGCCATGGCAAGTATACAGGTGTATAATTCTGCTAGTGAGAAATAAAGAATTCAATCTACCACACTGAGCAAAATATAGTGGAATACAAGTTGAGAATACCTGCCTTGGGGAGGCAAGAGAATATGGTGACTTTATTCACCATACTTAGACCAGGTAGGTAGATACCTTTCCAGTTGGTTTCCCAAAACATAAAAACAAATTTATGCCTGCTGGAATTTAAATTTTTATTATTAGAATCTTGTGACAGTTAAACAGTTAAGATCAGAGAATCAGTTCTGGAAGACTCCCAATAAAACAGAATATTCACTGGCAGGCAGAACAGTGAAATGGATCAGGCACACGTAGGTTTGAATCCTGGCTCCTACACTTAACTAGCAGTATAACTCTAAATATATTGTTTAATCTCTGCATCCTCTGGGATTTTGTTTGCTAGACTGTTTTTTGGTTCTTGCCACTTTGTTTCATTTAGGTCTATAAATTGGAAATAGTACTGATCTCACAGAATGGCATCAAGGATTAAATGAGCAAATGTCAGAAAAGCACCTGACACGTGATTGGTGCTCAATTTATGTTAGTTCCCTTTTACCACCAGCAGTGGGGCCCACTCATGAGATTGGCTGTTTATTTTCTTAGTAACAGGGGAGAGGGAAGAGAGATGGTGACTCTACATGCTGGATCTCCTGACGAAGTCCTTACTTTGCTAGGTATATTTATACCTATTACACAATGCATTCCTATTTCTTATTTAGAAAACACCCTCATTCTCAGTTTCATGTGAGAAAGAAGACATTCACCACCTCTCCTCTCAACCCCCTTCATTAATTCCCTCTCGTCTAACCCTAGCGCATACTTTACATAAATATCCTTTACTTTGTAAAGGTTTCCTCCATCCTACTGTGTTCTCAGCTGGGCTGGGTGCCCCTTCTATGAGCATGCTGTAATTTGCCATCTTAATATTCACCATGCCATGTTGCAGTCGCACATGTTGTGGACCCCCACTACGCTGTAAACTCCTATCTTGTTCATTGTGTTTGCGCAGCATATAAGAGATATTGACGGGCACCTATTATTTTCAACTGGCCAGCATTCAATCCTTCTTCTTGTGGTGTCTTTTTAGTGACATTACTTCTATTCTTGGATTTAGCTTTGACTGAAAATGTACCCAGGGGCTTTTACTAAAATAAAACAACAAATTCCCTCTTTTGCTCACAACAAATTTGAGTTGGGTTTGGAACTCCCAACTGAAACAATTCTAACATATAGAGATAATTGGTTCCTGGCAATGGGATATTGCCAGTTATAGGCCTGAAATATAGAATTGGTGAGTTAATGTAGGATAGACTCTTTCTCTTCTACCCCCAAGTGGGAGCCAAGATTGAGTTCATTAATGTAAGGGTGAGGGATATGGGCAGGGCAGAAGCCTTGCGACAACAGACCCAGGGTCCAGGGGCTTGAAGGACACCAAAACAGGAAATGGGAAATGCAGGAGCCACTGGAAGCAAACTTCCTCAGCCTCATCACTTGGTATAGGAACTACCATGCCCTTCCCACAAAACACAGTCCCCTGATGATGATGGGAGAAGAGGATCAAATAATTCCGCTGCAGGAAGAAGCTGATATGTATTTTTAGGAGTGAATGGAACTCATTAGTACCATGACATTCCTGGTGCAGGCCTGGTCATGGAGCTGCCTGTGTGCCTTTGATGCCGACGTGATACAGCTGTCCCCGCATGCTTACTCTGAAAGTAAAATCAGACACTTAATCCTCTCCCACAAGCCATTACATGTTAGAAATGCCCAGTTCTCCCCAGGCTGCCTAGAATCTTCAGACCTGTCATTTTTTCCCACTCACGTCAGTGGAGATTTTCTTCTTTCTCCCTTACATTTCCATAGCGTCATAAATCTCTACATGATCAAGGGATTTCCAACAGCAGTGACGTATTACATGACTTATTAAGTAATTTGATAGTCTAAGCCTCATTTTACATTCAAAGAAATGGGGTGAGCAGAAAGCAAATGGACCTTCCTGGATCCCCTTATGGCCATGTGGTTGCTGACAGCTTTCCAAGGGAACACCTGTGACAAAGTGGCTGATGCACATTGATTACAGCCAGAATGTGACAGGAACAAGCATCTGAGCCCTTGGGCTTTGCATATATAAAACACAGTCTTGCCAAATATAAAAATACAATCCTTTCCAATTGCTCTCTTCATATAGCAAAGCAGGGGCAAAATTAAGTCCCTGAAATCAATAGCTGCCAATTTCTGATCAGGACCAAATCCAGGAGTGCTATGGTTTTCAAATCATGTTCTCCAACCTCTCTTCCCTCCAGTACAGGTCTGGCAGAAGCCTACTGGGTGCTCCATCACAGCTAACTAGTTATTTCTTACCACCATTAATATTTTTCTTGAGGGTAATAATAATTCCTTCTTGCTGATTTCCCATTTTTAATAAGAACTAAGATTTTTAGGGGAGTATATTGGACAAAAGTTTCAGTGAATTGTTATTATTTTTTACATGAGTTATGTATGATTAGATATTATCTCAAAGGGTCCCAATGGTTTTAATAATTTTGGTGGTGGCTCCAAAGTATCTCTCAGTCCTATGACTTCCAGCTTCAAGGTGATCCCTAAGAACTAGAGCAACTTCTGCCTAAATGATGTGGGCTCTCTATTCACTTCATTGCTGGCTTTTATCCCTTTACATCCCACGTTTGTACCAAAGCTACAAAACTATACTAACTGAATCTCAAAATAGGTCCATGATATAAATTTAAAAAGTATGTACTCCTCTGTTCTAAGCCAAGTCTCATGATGGTCAGTGACAGAAACCCAAGTCAAACTAGGTTAGGCAAAAGCAGAATATATCAGCAAGCTTGGGTATTTCAAAGCTGGGTAGCCAGGAAGCCAGGCTGAGGGCTGAGCAGAAAGCTGACAACCTGGCACTGGGATTACTGGTATACCTCCAGGACTGTTTCTGCTTCTGTCTCTGTCTCTCTCTCAGCTCAGATTGTCATAACAAAATACCATAGACTGGGTGGCTTAACCAATGGACATTTATTTTCTCACAGTCCTGGAGGCTAGAAGTTCAAGTTCAGCATGCCAGCATGATTGGGTTCTAGTGAGAGCTCTCTTCCTGGCTTGCAGATGGCCATGGCCACAATTCTCACTGTGTGCTCACATGGTCTTTCCTCGGTGTATGTATGTGGACAGAAAGAGAGGTCACTCTCTCTTGATTCTTCTTCTTATAAGGGCACTAATCCCATAATGAGGACCCTCATCTAAATCTAATTATCTCCCAAAGGCCCTATATCTAATACTATCACATATGGGATTAGGGCTGCACTAATGACTTTGGCGAATACAAACATTCCACCCATAACTGTCTCTCTCTCTCTCTCTCTCTCTCTCACACACACACACACACACACACACACACACACACTCTTCTGCCAATGTTTATCTTTCAGTCTCCTTTTCTCCTCCCCCAGCTTGGTAAGAGACCTAACCACTGACACCCCCCCCCAACAAAGTCTCCTATTTCTATTCTCAGGCTGGAAATGCTAACTACTGTCATTGGCTCCATGTTCAAAAACTCTGGAGAAAGGCATTGTTTGTTTCAGCTTGGCTCTGATGTTCATCCCTAGAAAAATCAGCGTTCGCCAAGAAATAAAAGCTCTAATATTAAGTTGGATGATGGAGATGATTGAAAAAAGAAGAAAGAGGTGGACGTGCAAAAAGATGGCATCAGCCATTCAGCCAAAAGGCTAGACAGAGGAGGGACCATCCACAAGAAACTATACACGAGGCTGTTACAACTGATACTATAAAAAATATAAGCCCGTCAGTGATGAATATCAAGTAAAAATGACAGGATAGTAAATGTATCTATAGTATGATAAACATGTCATAAAAAATGTAACCTTGGTGTACACTTGATTAGTGCAGAGATCCCTGCTGTACCTGAGCACAGTGCCTGGCACATCACAGATGTTCAATGAATACCTGTTAAATGAATGAATGCAGTAAAGTTGGCAGAGAACAATGACAGAAACTGCGTACGCCAAATATGAAAAGCAATTATCTCTCAATGTGAGACTATAGAAAACTTTAATTTTTTTCCTTAATACACTTTTCTGAATTTTAAAATATTCTACAGAAAGCTCGTGGTACTTTTATTTTTTTAAGGTTTTATTTATTTATTTGAGAGAGAGAGAGGGAAAGAGCGCACAAGCATGAGTAGGGAGGTGGGGCAGAGGCAGAGGGAGAAGCAGACTCCCCGTTGAGCAGGGAGCCCTACTCAGGGCTCCATCCCAGGACCCTTAGATCATGACCTAAGCCGAAGGCAGATGCCTAACCAACCGAGCCACCCAGGTGCCCCAAAAGTTTGTGTTACTTTTAAAATCAGAAAAGCAATGTTACTTTTAAAGAAGCTTTATGAGAAAATGAGTATTCTGTGTTTTGATGGAAAGAAAAGTCGGATGTTGTTAAGTTCCCTTAACAGTGATCAGCAGTTTTCCCTGACTGGCCCTGGATAGGGAACAAGCAGGCTCTCAGCCCAAATCAGGTCGCCTGGGTGGTGCAGGACCTCCTAGGAAGAAAGAGCCTGTTCCAAACTATTCTCCCCCTGCCACTGGGATAACAGAGGCAGGACTCCGGTGGCTCCCAGACCCCCTGTGATGGAATACCTCTCTAATCCAACATCTCAGGATTATTTTCAGCACTTCCCATGGCAGCCACAGGTGAGCACTGAACTGAAAATCACCAAAGCCAACTGACGGAAAGCTGCTGGCCTAACCAGTGTGAAAAGAAGTCAACTTGTTCTCCCCTGAAGAACTAGGATCTTGAAGAAATCATGGAGATCACCTGGTCCATCCCTCATTTTACAGGGAAAGAAACAGGGTGATAAAGTGACTTTTGGATTGCTACTTAAACCATCTGAACCTTGGCTTCCTCGTTTGTCTGAAACATGATTAAGATGGGCCTTAGTGTACCCATCTTACTGTTCACTCATCACCCAAAGAGACACAAATCCAAAGGCCTTAAGAAGAATGTTGCTCTTACGTGATAGAGAGCAAGGGGTGTGCCATAGGCAGGGCACCCAGACAGATTTCCTCAAACTCTCTCTTGCATCTCTCTCAAAGCCTGCTGCCTGACTGAATTGCAATTCCCCTTTTTCCCACCTCAAAATCCCACCCCCACTGGCTTTTCTCCACCCTGGCCAGCTTTTCCTCCCCACTCAGATGTTTCCCCAGGAATGCTCTCTTGTGCAACTCAATGAGGCCTCTTCAGAGTCTCCTTCCACTTCTCAACGCATCAGCACAACCAAGGGCCAGTTGTTGACCAGGCAACCAAACCAAAACAAACAAACAAAGGATTTTTAACATGTATAATTTACAGGTTTTTCTTTAATCCTCCACATATGTCATAGGTGCTAAAGATACCTACTTCACAGAGTTGTCTGGTGGAAATAAGTAAGGTAACTTGTGCTAAGTGCCGCGCTTAGCACGTCATGATGCTCAGTAACGGCAGCTTGCTTCCCTCTTCCCTAGACGCCGGCTTGCCGGTGAGGCCAACCACAGAAGTGATGGAATGTTGGCAACACTGAAGGCAGTTCTACTTCCCTTAAGAAGGGGTCCTAAGCAAAACCGGAATGTAATTTTAGCATTCTTACAACCAAACACCTCACCATTCCATCTTTACCCATTTGTTTCCTCCCTGGCCCTTCCCCATTTTCCCAATCTTTTGTCCTATTTTCTTAAGGCCTCAGTAGAAAAGCCAGCAAGTAGAGCTGATGAGGTGTTCACAGAGACGACCTCAGTGCTCAATCCCTGACTTTAACCCAGCGTCCCTGTATAAACTCTCAGACACCCATACACTTCTTCACAGCACTTACCACAACCACACCCCACTGTTTGTATACTTATCTCTTCTGACAGGGTGTGAACTCCAGGAAGACAAGACCCATGCTGTCTTATTACCTGCTATATCCCATGATTATGTTCTATCATAGTATCTGGTGAAGGAAGGAAGGAAGAAAGGGAGGGAGGAAAGGAGGGAGAAAAGAAAGAAGAAGGGAGGGAGAATGCACGGTAATCTCACAAAGAGACCATTCCACCCCCAAGAAATTCAAACCCACTTTGCCTTATGCCCTACTCCTGACCTTCCAAGACACTTCCCGGACAATCAAAGGGTCATTGATACGAGTCAACTACAACTACTACACCCTTGCTATCCTCCAACTGCTTCCAACATTTTTTTTTTTTTGGTGGTGCACTGCTATCTTTACAAATGTAGGAGGTAGGGGGGCATTATAGCAAACAAATTTAGAATCAACTTGAGGTATCCTGTATTTGAGTCCTTTGACTGCCCTGCCTTGTTGCTTAGCCATCTTCTCTAGTGGCTCTGCCTTCCTCTATGAACTTCCCTTTTAAAATCTCTTACCCATCTCCCACCTCCCCCCCCCACAAATTTCTCTATCTTTCTTTATGCAAAAGAATTCATCTCTCCTCAGTCTCTGAGGCCTAAACTTTTATCAGGGGAGAGTGGAGAGGTCGCACATCCAAGAGTATGCCAAAGCTTTGAAATCACAGCTTGCAAGGGCTTAAAGCAATGAGGAGGCCAAGAGAGCATCTATGTTTCTAGTCTCAGTTACTCATCTCTTCTTCATTTGCTCACCAGGCCCTTGCTCTTCTTTTAATGACTCTTATTGTGTGAATATCTTTCTCTCTCATGAGAGTCAGAACACTTTTTTAAAATTTTCCTTTTACCTACACATAAATGTGTTTTTCCATAAATGCATAGATGTGAGCATTCTAGGGCTGTATTTTTAGTGCAGTGTTTTAAATTTTTCTTTCCCTATTTTGCTCGATTTTTCTCTCTCCCTTCTTCCCTCCGTTATTCATGTTAACTACCTGGGTTATTTATCTTTCTACATTTCTCTTCATGCTTATATAATTGTATATGAATAGCTGTATATATATATACAAACATACTGCAGGGACCACATTTTTGTTTTATAAGAATGAAGTCATATTTTACAGACTTTTCTCTATCTTGCTTTTCTCATGCAGTAATAACTCATGGAGTGAGGATACTCTTCCCCTCATGCCCACAAGCCATGGATGGAACTCAAACTTTCAGCGTTGTCTGAGATGTAAGGCTAGCTCCCTGTTGCTTTAGCTTACATTTCCTCAGACTCTAATCAGTTTGAGCATCTTTATTTTTCATGAATTGCCTATGAATTCCTTTTGCCCATTTTCCCATTGTTTATCTCCTTGTCAATCTGTAAGAGTTCTTTTTACAGTAGCCTTCTATTCATCCTCTACATTACAAATGTTTTTCCAAATCCATTTTTTGTTTATAGTATCTTTTTCCACTCAAAGCCGTTTCCTTTTTCAATCTTCTATAGTCTTTTTTTCTTCTTTTTTTAAAATAACTTCTGAATGTTCGGTCTTGTTTAAAATCTCCTCACCTCCTGAATGTACATGTAGTTATCTCTTGGATTTTCTTATAGGTACTTTTTAAAATTGCTTTATCTACATGTAAAATTTTAATCTATACGGTATTAAGAAAGATCATTCAAAATTTGAAAATACAGCAAAAGGAGGACTGCATGTCCTTTCATTGTCAGACTAGTATGTTGTCTAAGAGACCCACTGAAGGATTATTTCATTTTCTCTGTCTTACAGATGAGGAGATATACCAGTTTTGATTTGCTATTTACTACTGATTAGGACCCAAGCTCTATAACTTTTCATGTTGACTCATAGATTTTTTTCTGAGATGTAAATTATTTCTGTTCAATAGAGAAAAAAAGTTGCAGTTATTTCCCTATAGCACAAGAACCAGTTTTGTCTCTGAGTAAGCCTGTTCCAGCCTGCCTCTCCTGACTAACTGTATAAATCTCTGTTCTCCAAATGCTCTTTGAACCGGTTTTACTGTCCTGCCAGTTCCCTCACTCAAGAGTTAAATAAATCTTTGACTTGTGCTCAATTTATATTCATACGAGAGTCATGCTTTTAACTTTTTAAAAATTATACTTTGACACTAGAATGTATTTTTGTATATAACGTGAGAGAGGTTTAATTTTGTTTTCTTCCACATGAATGGTCAAGTTGCACCAACTCTAAAAAAACTCTCCTTTTCCCCCTCTAAATAGCAATATGTACTTAATTTTGCCATACCTAGGATAAAACTTGGTATATAGTAGGAATGCAACAAATACGTTTCGGGTGCACATTGCACATTCTCACATGTGCTGGGCTCTACTACTTGAGTTTCTATTTAGCTCTTCTGAGCTCTTAGTCTATTCTTTTGTCAATACCGCTGATTTGCTTACTATAGTGTAATAGTATGTTCTGATACTTGAGAAGACAGCCACTTTGGGTTTTCTTTTCCAAAATTTCTACTCTATTCATGAGTATTTATCATTCCATATAAACTATAAGATCATTTTATCCAACTAAAAAAAAAAACCTTTTTGGAATTTTATGGAGAATTGCAGATTTATCTATTAATGTTGATAAAATTGATACTTTGTTATTTTAAGCCCTTCTATCCTAGGACATGGTATATCCTTCTATTTATTCAGCTCTTGCTTTATGTCTTGCAATAACAATTTTATGGTCTTCTTTATGTAGGTCCTGTATCTTGTTATCTTTATTGCTAAGCATGTTTTAGATATGGTTGCTCTGTCAAACATGGGACAATTTTTCCCATTTCCATGTTTAGGTGATTTTAGCTAGAACAGAGAAAACTATTGATTTTTACATCTTTATCTTATCTATAAATGTCTTACTAAATTCTCATTATTTTTAATAGTTCATCTGACTTCACATTAGTTTGATCTTTCTCTGGCCCCAATGTGCTTTAGAGTAAAAACAAAGAGCCCAAACGATTTCTCTTCTATAAGCATTTACTTCATTTGACAACTTTCAACATACTCCTTATTTTTTTCTTAGTAAACATGCATATTTTTGTCTATGTGTAAGTTCTACTCAAGAGAAAAAGAAGAGTCCTACAGGAATGCCATCCATGAGGAGACTGTTTAAATGTAAAAGGCTCTAAATATACACTAGGTCTGTAAAAAATAAAATGCAAGGAGGCATGAGGTGGTGAAAAAATACAATTAGAATCAGTTAAGGGAAAATGCTAGTCATCAAGACTAAGGGATAATATGGAATTGAAATCATTAGTAGCACAGTAAAAAGACAGAGGATCTGGGAGCAGATTAGGATGGGAAACAAGAAATACATCAGGAAAAGATTTTCAGGCCTAAGCTGTGACCCTGGCAAGGATACCTATGGGCTAAGTTTATCTGGTGTTGGAAACCTGTACAAAACCAAGGATCCAAGTACTCTCTGAGGCATTGCACACATTTTTTTAAGAAGAAAGTGGCTCGATGCAGACACTTTCAGAAAAGCATATTCAAATTAGTAAATGCCTTTTTTAGTTTTCTTTGCTTCATCTAGACACCTCATTTGTAATATTCCTGGCTGTTAATTCTAGGGGTTTTTTTTGGTAGTTCTTTTTTCCTCTGGCTTTTAAAATAAAGTGAAAAGGGAAATCTGGTTATGAATAATATACCAGTACTTGGTTTTATGCAATTTAATCATACCATTTTTTAGTCTATAAAATCAATCACTTTCTGAATTCAAAATAAATTGTTTTTTATATAGGAATAAGATTGACCAAGGGCACATATGTTTTTCAAATCCATTTGTTCTTCATGTTAACAATGTTAAAAGACGTATTTCCAGCTAGCCCATACTCGTTCTAAATGTCATGAGTGACAGGCTTTTACCTTAGAGGAAATATCTTCATTTGCCATCATCTGAGTCACCACTGTTGCAAGCAAGGTATGTTTGATCAGACTAAAGTAACACCGGACTCCTTCAGTTTGGATAAATAGAAGACCAGTGAAAAATACACTGATATCATTTTTCATGGGGCCAAGAAAAGAAACTCTGCAGACAGAACAGCTGTATTCTCTTCATGCTTTAAAAAAGGACAAAGGGAACAACAGTCACTGCTTTCTGGGCTTAAACCCATGGTTATCTGACTTCACCTTCCTTCCCCGAGCACCGCTTCATGCAGAAAGACTGCCACACCTCCTTGTGTTGTCAGAGGTGCAGACATCTCCCCCTGTGTCTCTGTGGTATTGCTCTACACCTTCTTTTCATCCTCTTACCTTTTACTTATCAACCCACCCACTGGGACACAGTGTTTTCTGCTCTGGTCCACACACCTGGGCTGCTCCATAGGCAAGTAACTTTCAAACTTTTCTAGAGGGGCCCACAATCAAAACCGGTTTTTCATTTACAGCCCAGGACCTAAATAAATACAAAATAACTAAAATAACAATGCTAAGGAATAATACTTACCTTAACAAGGTATGATGTACTCTAATATTTTCTCTTCTATCTTATCCTATTTCTATTTTTTAAAATGCTGGCCAAGACTCACCAAATCAAAATTTCAGAATCCAACAGTGAGCCACAGACTTCCGTTTGAAGAGAACTGACTTCATCTGGGCGTGAGGAGTAACACAGCCACAGCACCCACACGTTTTCAAAGAGAGCAGAAAGGTGACACCCCAACTTGAAGAATCGGTGAATTACAGTAACATCTGGCTTAGCTCTACCTTCCTCTCAAGATCTAACATCCTAGGTGGGAAAGTCATCCTTTCATTTGTCATGTAGTCATTGAAAAAATATATTAACTGAGCACCTACTGTAAGCCAGAAAATAGAAGCTAACAGATCACTATCACATGATACATCATATTCTGGCCTCTTTATAAGAATGCCCATAAGAACCACTGAACCCTATCATGTACCAGGAACTACTCGAGATAGTGGAGATGTACTGGTAAATAAGAAATGTTCCCTGATATATTGTTTTTGCAGGAAGATGTGGTCCATAAAATCAGTCATATTTTCTTGGCCTAAGAGTTCTTGACTGGGGTTTGATTTTGTCCTCCACAGAACATTTGGCAATATCTGGCACAATCTGGGTTGACATGACGTGGGGTTGTTACCGGCATGTAGTGAATAGAGACCTGAGATGCTGATAAACACCCTAGAGTACACAGAACACACACACACACACGCACACACACACACACACACACGGAACACACACACACACGCACACACACACAGACACAGAACACACACGCACGCACACACACACAGAACACACACACACACAGAACACACACACGCGCGCGCGCACACACACACACACACACACACACAAACGCGCGCGCGCACATCCTTAAGAATTACTCAGCCCAAAATGTCAATAGTGCTGAGGCTGAGAAATCCTGTTAGTCTTTGTCTTAATGATCAATGCATGTATTATGAGATGGTGAGATAAGAATCAGGTCGGTCAGTGGCCATAAACAGCATTTTCTTCCTTGTGATGGTATAAGTGGCTTAGTACCAGTATAGACAAATCAAAAATTTTGAAGTGGTGGGAGGTGATGGGGAGTAAAGCAAAAATGAACTAAGCACTGCCTGTGTGCTGAGGACTATGCTGGAGGATGGCTTTCCCTATGTACAGGTGTGGACTAGGGGAGGGAGGAAGGGCAGGAGCACACAAAGCTGGGCCAGACAAGCTGACCTGTTTCTTACTCTGACCCTCTTAAACCCAACTACGATCAAATCTACAGTCTGATCTCATTAAACAAAAGATTTAACTAGTACTGGAGAGTGGTAATCTAGCTATATTCACGTTTTTCGGGAAGCAACTGAATTCTTAAATAAACACATTAAACTTTAAAAACAAATTAAAGAAAATGTGTTCATGCACACTTAAAGTAGCACTTCAAGCCAATAAAAGCAAGACACCAATGTTTATAATGCCCCACACATTGTAGGAGGGGAAAAAATTACCATAAATAATAATAAACAGCAGTAGATCTAGACCAGGACCATAAAAATGGCTAAACTTTACTTTTTTCAAGTTATTCAGATTCTGGGGGGAAAAATGCAAAAATTCAATTACTTGAACTGCTGAACTATCTGCAGGAAAAAGATGCTCTGTTCAAGAATTACACACAAAATCTATCTGGAATAACACTGCTGATCAATCTTCCCAGGAAATCAGATTTTCAGTTTCATGTTTAAAAATCATGACTTCTGATTTTTAGGTATGGCATTTTTTCTTTGTTTTTTAAGCCTTTGGTTCTAAGGAATATTCTTGTTATTTTAAAAACAGAGGGCTATTATTAAAATGTCTATACTACCCAAAGAAAACTACACATTTAATGCAATCCTTATCAAAATACCACCAGCATTTTTCACATAGCTAGAACAAACAATCCTAAAATTTGTATGGAACCAAAAAAGACCCCAAATAGCCAAAGAAATACTGAAAAAGAAAAAGCAAAGCTGGAGGCATCACAATTGCGGACTTCAAGCTCTACTGCAAAGTTGTAGTCGTCAAGACAGTATGGTACTGGCACAAAAACAGACACATAGACCAGTGGAACAGAATAGCAAACCCAGAAATGGACCCTCAACTCTATGGTCAACTAATCTTTGACAAAGCAGGAAAGAATACCCAATGGAAAAAGGACAGTCTCTTCAATAAATAGTGCTGGAAAAATTGGACAGCCACATGCAGAAGAATGAAACTGGACCACTTTCTTACACCATACACAGAAATAAATTCAAAATGGATGTAAAACCTAAATGTGAGACAGGAAACCATCAAAATCCTAGAGAAGAACACAGGTAGAAACATCTTTGACCTCAGCCACAGCAGCTTCTCACTAGACATGTCTCCTGAGGCAAGGGAAACAAAAGCAAAAATCAACTATTGGGACTTCATCAAGATAAAAAGCATCTTCACAGCAAAGGAAACTATCAAAACACAGAAAGGCAGCCTATGGAATGGTAGAAGATATTTGCAAATGATACATCAGATACAGGGTTAGCATCCAAAATTTGCAAAGAACTTATCAAACTCAACACCCAAAAAGCCAAATAATCCAGTTAAGAAATGGGCCGAAGACATGAATAGACATTTTTCCAGAGAAGACATCCAGATGGCTAACATACACATGAAAAGATGCTCAACATAGAGAGCTCATCATCAGGGAAATGCGAATCAAAACCACAATGAGATACCACCTCACACCTGTCAGAATAGTTAAAATTAACACAAGAAACAACAGGTGTTGTAAAGATGTGGAGAAAGGGGAACCCTCTTGCACTGTTGGTAGGAATGCAAACTGGTACAACCATTCTGGAGAACAGCATAAAGGTTCCTCAAAAAGTTAAAAATAGAACTACCCTATGACCCAGCAATTGCACTACTAGGTATTTACCCAAAGGATACAAAAACAGATTCAAAGGGGTATATGCACCCTGATGTTTATAGCAGCATTATCAACAATAGCCAAACTATGGAGAGAACCCAAATGTCCATCAACTGATGAATGGATAAAGAAGATGTGGTGTATAAACACACACACACACACACACACACACACAAAAAATGGAATGTTACTCTGCCATTAAAAAGAATGAAATCTTGCCATCTGCAATGAAGTGGATAGAGCTATAGTGTATTATACTAAGTGAAATAAATCAGTCAGAGAAAGACAAATACCATATTATTTACTCATATGCGGAATTTAAAAAAGAAAACAGATGAACATATGGGAGGGGGAAAAGAAAAAAAGGAAAGAGGGAAACAAACCATAACAGACACTTAACAATAGAAAATAAACAGGGATGGGGCGCCTGGGTGGCACAGCGGTTAAGCGTCTGCCTTCGGCTCGGGGTGCGATCCCGGCGTTATGGGATCGAACCCCACATCAGGCTCTTCCGCTATGAGCCTGCTTCTTCCTCTCCCACTCCCCCTGCTTGTGTTCCCTCTCTCACTGGCTGTCTCTATCTCTGTCGAATAAATAAATAAAATCTTTTAAAAAAAATAAAATAAAATAAACAGGGTTGATGGAAGGAATGGGTGGGGGATGGGCTAGATGGGTGATGGGTATTAAAGAAGGCACTTGTGATGAGCACTGGGTGTTGTATGTAACTGATGAATCACTAAATTCTATTCCAGAAACCAACACTGCACTGTATGTTAACTAAAATTTAAATAAACAAATAAATAAATAAATAAAAACAGAGGGTTAAAGCATGTGAGTTTAAAGGTGTTCCCAAAAGTGCCCTATCAACCCTCAGATTCTACAATTCTTCAATAAAAAATAAGACCTTTTTAATAGAGAAAAAATTTCCCACCTCTCTTTTCCTCTGCATTTCCTCCCATTTGAGCAACATTAGCTGTACCCCTGAAAAATGACCCAACTTTTGGAAAGCCTATGTGCTTGTTGAGTACATCCAACTCTTCCTTAATTTCCACCTTTTGGAAAGGCACGCATTATATTTAAACCCTGAGTACATTACTTGGCACCAGAAATACATAATGCAGTATTTTGAATATGAGGCTTGTTTATAGCATTCTCTGAGAACGAGTCATGAAATTAATGACAATTACTATTCCTCATCTGGCTTCAGGGTCTCTGACAAAGGAGCACAGAGCAGGAAGCAATTACGAAGAGCAGGCAGAATGTCAGCAAAGATGCATAATGTGGGACCTTGCAGATCACAAAGAGAAGGATTAGGGAAAATCATCCAAAGTAATTATCCCAAAGACCAGTAGGGACAAGGCAAATCTCCTACAACTTCTCAAGATGCATCCCAATGTCACTGAACCCTGGAGGACTAAAGGAATGTTTGCCTGAATGATTTGATAAAGATAACAGCTCAGAAAATCCGCAATTAGATGTGAACCTGTAAATTCACTCTACTTGTGGTGCTGTCTTACTCACTTCCTTCCTAATCCGGATGTTCTCCCCCCTCTCTCCACCTCTCCCTCCTCCTCCCCCACCCACTTTCCCCTTCATATATGCACATGTATGTTTCTGTATATACATAAAAAGCTTTGATTTTTTAAAATAAAGAACATTTTAGCATTTTTATCATCTTGTTTAACCCAATTCCCATTTCTCACTAAGACATTCAATTTTGACTTCAATATTGTCTAAATAAGCTTCCTAATGAATTAACCTTCTTCTGGATTATATTTTTATTCAACTCAACATATTGTACATAGATCTTATTTGTCATCCAATTTTAAGACAAATTTCAAAGTTATCCAAACTATGTAACAGTGATATCATTTGATTTTTATTAGTTTCCCAAAACTATTGTGTTACAAGCATTAGATGATTTCCTAGCAATAGAAACTACAGTTTAGAGTTTGGGTAGCTGCTTAACCTAAAAATTGGTATTATTTTCATATCCATTGGGATTCTGATGAGATTTTCAATCTGAAGGAATTTGATAAATTTATGGACATTCCTTTTTTTTAAAGTTTGGCTTTACATATAAAAGAACGATATCTTGCCATTTGCAATGAAATGGTTGGAACTAGATAGTATAATCCTAAATGAAATAAGTCAGAGAAAGACAAATATCATATGATTTCACTCATATGTGAAATTTAAGAAACAAAACAAATGAGCAAAGCGGGGGAGAGAAAGGAAAGAAAAACAAACCAAGAAACAGACTCTTCAATATAGAGAACAAATTGACGGTTACCAGAAGGGAGGTGGGTGGGGGATGGGTAAAACATGTGATGGGGACTAAGGAGTACACTTTCCTCATGAGCACTGGGTGATTAAAATAAAAACTTTTTTTAAAAAAAAAGATTAGTAGGGGCGCCTGGGTAGCGCAGTCGTTAAGCGTCTGCCTTCGGCTCAGGGCGTGATCTCGCGTTACGGGATCTAGTCCCACATTGGGTTCCTCCGCTGGGGGCCTGCTTCTTCCTCTCCCACTCCCCTGCTGTGTACCCTCTCTCGCTGGCTGTCTCTCTGTCACATAAATAAAATAAAATCTTTTAGAAAAAAAAAATTAGTAAATCCTAGGAATGTAATGTACAACATAATGACTATAGCTAACACTGCTGTATAATATATAGGAAATTTGTTAAAAGATTAAGTCCTAAGAGTTCTCATCACAAGGATTTCTTTTCTTTTTTTATTTCTTTTCTTTGTATTATATCTATACGAGAAGATGGATGTTAGCTGAATTTATTGTGGTAATCATTTCACAGTATATGTAAATTAAACAATCAGGCTGTACACCTTAAACTTAAACAGTGATATATGTCAATTATTTCTCAATAAAACTGGAATAAAAATTTTATTCCAGACCTTGGTGGGAAAAACGTTTGGCTTTAAAGGAGACATTGTGAAGAAACAGTGTTAAAAGCCACAGTAAGGATTCAGATACAGTTTAGGCTGCTGAACATAGTGCCATTTTAAATCTAGAACTCATTTTCAAAGTTCGTGTTTCTGAAACTAATTCCATCAAGCAAGTTCCTTTGAATACAACAGAACATCTGGGCTCAAGAGGGTTCTAAAAAAAAAAAGATAATCATAAAAAAATTATTTAAGATGGCATCTTAGAATAAAATTAGGAGTTTTTCACTTAAGAGACTCAGGACTGACCACTCTTAAGATAACATACCCAGCGTTGACTACTACCTCTCAGTTTCAAGCTATACAGTATTTTAGAGACTTTTAGGAAGTTGGCTCTTGCCCTCACAGCTACGATTGCAAATAATCAAGGCCTGAAGGCTCAGGGCCCCCATCCAATTGCTTAACCAATCCCAATAGACTCTTTGTTTTCCATATCTGGTGGGTCTTGGAATTAATTCAATTCATATTCCCAGATGCTAAAATAATTTCTGGGCCCCCATGAAGACCCATAGTTAAAGCAACCACCTGCAGCCCATGGCACTGAGCCTACAGAACTGGTTTAGGAATTTTAAGACTAAATTACTGACCTGTCATCTTTCTTGACAGACACTCAAAATGATTGTTTTGGCTGGACCATAGTCTGGGCACACCCTGTACCCTAGCTATCAACTCAGTTCCTGGTTCTTGAGATCTATCTCACCTCCCTTACACCCTCTGCAGTCACTCCTGGAAGATCCCCCTCATGATCCCATGGTCCAGTTAGGCTTAGATCGCCTGCGTACGGATTTTCCATGCTGTGGAATCCCTACAGCAAAATTAAAACTTTAGCCCAAAATTGTTTTCTCCTCATCACCCAGAGAGCTACACTGCCTTTTTCTCGATCCATATAGGTATGCTTAGACAAAGCAAGTTCATTTTAATAGTGGACTGAGAGAAACCTAATTAGAAATATAAATATTCCAGGGGGAAAATGGTATATAGCAAAGTCAAGAAAAACATCTGATGTATATAATACACACACACACACACACACACACACACACACACTCCCAGGTCAGCACCTCCCATTGTTCAAACAAGAAAGGATCACAATGACTGATGAAGAGCCCCACAGCATTTCTCCCAGCAATTTTATTAAGAATAGACTGGATTCTCTGAAGAATGATTCTCAATGAAAAGCCAGAAGCTTCTCATGAGTGTTAGGGTCATTTTTTCCAATAGCCCCACTACATATCCTGAGTGAGTTTCTCACTTCACAGACCATTTTTATCCCCATATTTCTGCGGCTAGGTGAATGGCAGCCTCGCAGGAAGGCATTAATATACTGTTAGTCTGTTGCACTGTGCACAGCTTGAAACACAACTAATAATTCCCTCTAAGTTTTTCTCATCCCCTTTAAGCTTTAACTTGCTCAGGGTGTGTGTAGTGCTGCCGAGCTGTGAAAGAAGCTGTCCCTGGAAAGCCTCTCATTTTTCTTTTAGTGCCAGTTCTTAAAAAGTCACAAAGCAAAACAAATTACCCCCATAAAATTATAATGGCAAACAGGAAAATTCATGACAGCCTTCCTCCAGGACTGTGGCCGCCATAACTCAGGCTCTCCAGCACCTAGTAACCACCCATCTCCCCACACTTTGTGGGGTGCAGGCTGCAGGCAATGGGCTCCAGGACTTTGGAGGCCAGCAAGTCCACCCCACCAGTTACTCAACCCCTACCCCCAACCACTTCTGCCTCACTGCCACCAAAACTGCTCTTGCCAAGGTCACCGTTGCCCTAGAGGTTATAAAATCCACAGGGCAACTTTCAGCCGTTGTTTCTTCTGACCTCTTGGGAGTATGTAACATTTGATTACTCCCTTCTATGAGAAAAATACTCTTATCGGGTGGATTCCAAAATATCTCCCTGCATACCTGGTTTTCACAGCAGTCTCATTTGCTATTCTGCTCCTCCACCCTCTTAACCTGTCAGCCCTTCTTCCTCCTAAACCCCTTTATTCAACTTATTCAACACCCTCTCACCAGGCAGACTCACCCTACTTCAGAGATTCAGTTACTATCAATAATTCCTGCATATCTTTCTTCACCCAAAGACCTTCTTCTAGAACCTATATATCCAACAGCCTCCTGGACATTCCATTGGCATATCTTTTTGATAAGTCAAATTTAAAGTGTCCAAATCATGGAAGGAGCCGAGATGCCCTTCAACAGATGACTGGATTAAGAAGCTGTGGTCCATATATACAATGGAATATTACTCAGCTATCAGAAAGAACGAATTCTCAACATTTGCTGCAACATGGACGGCACTGGAGGAGATAATGCTAAGTGAAATAAGTCAAGCAGAGAAAGACAATTATCATATGATTTCTCTCATCTATGGAACATAAGAACTAGGAGGATCGGTAGGGGAAGAAAGGGATAAAGAAAAGGGGGGTAATCAGAGGGGGGAATGAAACATGAGAGACTATGGACTGTGAGAGGCAAACTGAGGACTTCAGAGGGGAGGGGGTGGGGGAAGGGGATAGCCTGGTGATGGGTAGTAGGGAGGGCACGTATTGCATGGTGCACTGGGTGTTATACGCAACTAATGAAGCATCAAACTTTACATCGGAATCTGGGGATGTACTGTATGGTGATTAACACAATATAATAAAATAAAATTAAAAAAAAAATTTAAAGTGTCCAGAACTGAATTCCTAATCATCCTTCCAAAATCTCTGTCCTTCCCCATCTCAGTAAGTGATCCCAGGTCCACTGAGTTGCGAGGGTCAGGGATGAACCCTTCTCCCCCCTTACTCCTCTCTTCAGGCACTCACTCAATCCAGTCTAGCACATATCCTACCTCAACCCAACCAATCTCATGTCCCCACACTGCTCTGCCCTAGGTCTGCAGCACACCTCCCCTGGGCTACCACAACACCCTTCACTCACTGCATCCCCTTCAGTCAACTCACTACACTGCAGCACGGCAAACTTTCTCTATACATCTGACCACATCATACCCCTCTTCACCACCTCCTATGGATACCCATCAACTCTCTATACATCTGACCACATCATACCCCTCTTCACCACCTCCTATGGATACCCATCAACTCTCTATACATCTGAACACATCATACCCCTCTTCACCACCTCCTATGGATACCCATCAACTCTCTATACATCTGACCACATCATACCCCTCTTCACCACCTCCTATGGATACCCATCAACTCTCTATACATCTGAACACATCATACCCCTCTTCACCACCTCCTATGGATACCCATCAACTCTCTATACATCTGACCACATCATACCCCTCTTCACCACCTCCTATGGATACCCATCAACTCTCTATACATCTGAACACATCATACCCCTCTTCACCACCTCCTATGGATACCCATCAACTCTCTATACATCTGACCACATCATACCCCTCTTCACCACCTCCTATGGATACCCATCAACTCTCTATACATCTGAACACATCATACCCCTCTTCACCACCTCCTATGGATACCCATCAACTCTCTATACATCTGACCACATCATACCCCTCTTCACCACCTCCTATGGATACCCATCAACTCTCTATACATCTGAACACATCATACCCCTCTTCACCACCTCCTATGGATACCCATCAACTCTCTATACATCTGACCACATCATACCCCTCTTCACCACCTCCTATGGATACCCATCAACTCTCTATACATCTGAACACCATCATACCCCTCTTCACCACCTCCTATGGATACCCATCAACTCTCTATACATCTGACCACATCATACCCCTCTTCACCACCTCTTATGGATACCCATCAACTCTCTATACATCTGAACACATCATACCCCTCTTCACTACCTCCTATGGATACCCATCAACTCTTAGGTGGAAGAAAAAAAACCACTAGCATGGCTTTCTAGGCTCTGCATTAGCTGGTCACATCTACTCCCACACTCTCATTTCATTTCACTCCCTCCACTCTGTCCTACCCCCTTGTCTCTGCTCCAGTCAGCTATACTTCTCTCACTCAGTCTGCCTGCCCTGCTCCTCTTTGGTTCCAGCCTTCCCTCAAATGTGCTCCCACCACTGTGCCTTCTCTCCTTTTCCATCTGGCTTACTCCTACTAATGTCCACATTTCACCTGAAATAACATTGCTTCCAGGAGACCCTCCCCAAACCCTGAGACAAGGCTTATTATTTTTGTTACACACTCTCATAGTCCACTGAACATGCCCTGCTTTAGTATCCTCTAGTCTTGTATTTGTTGATTTAATGCCCTCTTCTCACTAGTCCATGGACTTCATAAGGTCAGGGCACCAGGCTTTTGCATTCATAGTGATGTCCCTGGTGCCTAATACAGTGCCTAGCACATAAATGATGGCCAGTAAACTTTTCACAATCAAGTTGAATTGGATTTTTGAACGTCTTGGGGAGCAGGAGTTAAGTTTTTCCTTTCCCGTTTCTGGTACACTCCTTATATCTTTTTTTAAATTATTATTTAAGATTTTATTTGTTTATTTGAAAGACAGAGAGAGCAAGCAAGAGAGAGCAAGCATGAGCTGAATGAGGGGCAGAGGGAGAAGCAGACTCTGAGCAGGGAGCCCTACATGGGTTTCCACCCCAGGACCCTGGGATCATGACTTAAGCCAAAGGCAGACACTTAACCAACTGAGCCACCCAGGCACCCCCACACCTTATATCTTTGTCTCCATCCAGAAGGCTGTTTAGGACTGCTCTATCTTTAGCTCTCTCGTGCCCACACATTGCCTCACACATTATAGATGCTTGGCAAATGTTTAGTGACTGAACAACAAGAGCTAATCTCTGCCCAGAGGCAGCACAGAAGAATTATGAAGCACAGGCTCAATGTCAACAGACCAAGGATCGGGGTCAGTTATGCCACTCATTATCTTTAGGATTCTAGTCAAGTTACTAAACCTCTCTTAGCTTCATTTTCCTCAGCTGCTTAAAGTGGGGATAATAATCACACTTACCAAATTGGGATGTTGGCAAGATAAAATAAACTAATGTGTATAAAGCACAGTAATGAATGATTATAACAGCACGCATTCAATAAACAACAGCCATTACTACTATGACTAACATCATTAGACCATTGTAAAAGCTTCATTATGCCTCTGATGAACAAGGAATTATTAAATAAATGGCTATATATATATGCCAAGAAACACTATGAAGTCATTAAAAATACCTTTAAATAATATTGACATGGAAGAAATGCTTACCCTCTAATGTTAACAAAAACATACTAATTTAATAAATATACATGAAGTATTTAACATGTGCAAGTCACAGTGCTCATGCTGATACAATAGCCAATAAGAGAGCATGGTCACTGGCCTCATGGAGCTCTATTCTAGTGTATGTAAAATAATAAGTGACATGAATTGAAGAAGTAATATCCCAAACCAGGTATCTACATATAGCCCCACATACAGTAGCATCTCAGTTACATGAATAAATAAATTATCAGAAGGAAATCCAGCAAAATATAATAATGTATTGTGGGACTGTGAGTGAATGTTATATACTTTACTGAATTTATATGGTATTTACCAAAAATGTACTAGTTTTTAAAATGTAAATCTATTGTACAGCCTTTTTACAGAGAGTCTTAAATTCTCTCCCTGGAATCCACTTTCTATTTTGTCTTCCTCAGTTTTCATAAGGAAGTAGTAAGTAGGTCAGGCAGGACTAACCTCAGCTTCCCGCAGTCTCCACACCTGCCTCCCTTCCCTACAATGCCAAAAGGGAGATATCAGACAATGAGGTCAAAGGCTGCCCTTATCCCCTGTACTCTCCCCAAGGCTAAGCCCCTTCTTTGCCATCTCCCGTGTCCACATCTATAATCTCTTCCTGGCTAGCCCATCATCTTACTCAGGTCTCTCCCATCCTTCATAAGTCTCCTGGACCCAATGGACTGCCTCTAACTCCTACCCTCTCTTTCTCCTTCCACTCACACCTAACATTTTTAGCTAGGTCTAGACACTTCTCTCTTCTTCCTCGCATCCCATTCATTCTTCAACATCACTTAATTTGCTTCAATTCACAGGACTCCACTAAAACTGCTCTTGTAAACATCACCCAGAATTTTCATGGTGTAATTCCCACAGTACCTGGTACTGATGTGTCCCCTAGGCATATCATATTATATGGAAATTATCTGCTTATAATAAAATAAAAGTTTTAAAATTATAGTTTTATATGTCTAGCTCTCCTACTGGATAGTGAGGCTGTTAAATTCAGAAACCATATCATATTTCTCTTAACACCTACACGTCTCACTCCCCCACCCCCATGACTAGCATCTTGTCCAACCAGTGACCAATGAAGTCAGCAGAAAACCCACTGAAGTGTCCTGCTAAGTTCAGAAATTTTCCTCACAATTCTGCCTTACCAAAATTCTCAGGGTTTTTTTTTCCTTCCAAGCCAACATAACAAAATAATTCTTAATAAGGTATTACTAACAACTGGTAAGTTGCCTTCTCAAAAAGTACATTAAACTTCAATGTAGATGTTCAATATCTTATTTCAAAAATAGGATCCCAATGGTAGAAATATTTGAGGTAAACCAACAAATTTGTAGAGGAATTATTTCAGATGGAAGCTGATCACTGTCTCTTGAATCTATGTAAGAATTATTAACAATTACAAACTAACAACTTTTTTAAAGTAGGGAGCTGTTCTACTATAATAAATATATATTTGATCTTTATCCTCAATTCCCGGCAAAGAGCTTCTAAAACTCTTGTAATTTCCTGAGTGGTAGGGATGAGAGGAGCATCTGTTGTTATTCCTAATAACCCCTTTTCAACCACACCTGAGGTTATGCTCATGCAGTGACTCTTGGTGGCCCCCTACATAGCTTCAGAAAGGAGGCTGGTTGCCAGAGGAACCAAGCATATAATTAAAGGGTTGGAACTTTCAGCCCATACCCCAGAGGGAGGGAGAGGGGCTGGAGATTGAGTTAATCACCAATGACCAATGATCTGATCATCCACACCTACATAATGAAACGTCCATAAAAATGCAAACAACAGGGTTCAGAGAGCTTCTGAGTTGGTGAACACATCCACATGCCAGGAGGGTGGAGTACCTCAAACTCCACCAGGGCAGAAGCTTCTACACCAGGGACTTTTCTGGACTTCTTCATGTACCTCTTCATCTGGCTATTCACTTATATCCTCTATAACATCCTTTATAATAAACCAGTAACCGTAAGTAAAGTGTTTCCTTGAGCGCTATAGGCCATTATGGCAAATTTCCAAATCTGAGGAGGGAGTCATGGAAACCCCTAATTTATACCCAAGTTGGACAGAAGTCTAGGTGACCTAGAAACCCATACTTGTGATTGGAGTCTGAAGTAGGAGGCAGTCTTATGAAACTGAACCCTTAAGCTGTGGGGTCTGTGCTAACACTCCAGGCAGTTAGTGTCGGAATAAATTAGACTATAGGACACCCCGTTGGTGTCTGCAGCAAATTGGAAAATTGCTTGGTATGGAAAACCCCCACATTGGGTGTCAGAAGTTCTGTGAATAAAAAATAGACCCATAATAGCTGTAATGTATTTGAAGCTTTTTGATTCCTAATGACGAATTTCCAGAAAGCCCATTATTCTATAGGGAGGAATGGATGAAACTGGGAAGGGCAGGCATGACAGTTACTTATATGGCTCCTCTGGTATCATTAGGATCTCTTTTGCACTTGAATTATAGATCAAAACCAAACCCTTTATCTTAACTGCTTTCTACTGAGAATCCTTCAATTAAAAAGTGGGGAAATATTTCAAGGGAGACATCAGGAAAGAATGACATGCTGCTATTACTTCTATCCATTCGCCCCATTAAAAAAGTCCTCTTTCCACATATCTGTAGTCTTGTCCAGCAAACAACCAAAGCATTCAAGGCTGTATGATTTATTATGTGGTTCCCACCTAGTAGTCAGGACTTTCACAAGAAGCCTAGGAGGGAAGCTAGAATTTCACAACAATTACTAAGAATTCACTTGTCTTCCAATTTTACTCTCCTGTGAGGGGAGTGTGCTAGATCTGACCAAACCTCATCTACTCCAGATTGTTTACTCCTTGGCCTGCTCATTGTACACCACACTCAGAGTGGCCAGACAGAAATGCACCCAGAAGGATTCTACAAAGGAAGCTACTTGCTTAGTTTTGCCCAACCTAAGCATCAGTGACGGTAAAGTAGGGACATTCAGTTATTTTCCTTGGAAAAGGGCCAACAGATTTTATGCCATTCTGAAAGTCCTATCCTTGAAAAGTTACTGTTTAGAACTTTATAATGGGCTACAATGAAGAAAAATTAATATGAATAAGCAAAAATTGCAAATATTAGAAGGCATCCTATATTTGGAACTACAGAGTAGCCAGTAAGCCCCTTCTAGGATCTACTGTGGGGTGAGGAATCCTTCCTCTAGCCAACAAAGTGTGTGGTTCACCACTGGAATGTTTGCCTACCCCCCACTTATTAGCCCTGTGAGGTAATATATCACCAAACTCCATGATGACCATCTTTTCTTACTGTTTACAAAATGCTTTTGTCTGTATGATACATTTAATTTTCATTCCCAATATAACACGTAAGAAGAATTTTTATCTGTTTCACAAATGAGGAACTGAGGCTTAAAGAAGAAAAGAATTTGGACTGAGAACACAATGCTACATTCCACTTCCCTGCCATGAAAATCGACTGGCTCTTGTTTGTCTGTGATTTGACCTGACACTGACTCTCTGTCTTTTCCTGCTAAGGCTTTCTTTTGCTTTCTTTCAGTGAGTGCTTGCAGAGACTCCTCAAATCTTGATTTGCTTTTACCCCTTTTCTTACTACTCTCTCATCTGAAATCTAATTGTCGTGTGCCCAGCAGGACCATGCCTGGGGTATTGCAGTCCCTGCCTCAGAGACTTCAAAGCTCCTAAATCCTCACCATTCAGTACCTGGTTCCTTTTTATGTGCTTGCACCCTAACCCATGCCCCTTGAGCCTCCTCAGTACTTTGCCAGTCATGCTACAACATTCCACTCTCTGACACAGTGATCCACCTGATTCCTTTAAGCTCGGCCCTAGAACACGATCACGGAAGTGTCAGGATGTCCATGAGGTATAGAATTAGTTCTATACAGGCCCATTAGATTATGGAAATCCTGGCATGTGGACCCTATTCTTCTCCAAACTCCAACATTTTCAATACAATAGCCCATTTCCTACAACCTACCATCTACCCCCTTCCACCACTGAGTCTTTAGGACAACAACCTGATTAGCTCAAAATTAGTTATGATCTCCCTGATATATATAGGTTCCTTATTTGACCAACAGTGATCCCTTCTACCCCCTAGTGCTTAGGATAAAACTGATATTCTGCAGTAAGAGATGACCCCTGAATCTTCTTCCATTAGCAACCAGTTTAAAATTCATTTACTACTATGAAAGCTAGGAAAGGAAAAGAAAACAGGCTAAGAATGAGATGCCTAGAATTAATGTGTGCAGATTTGATGCTATATTTGTCACAGAATTAGCATATATTCTGACTTGTCCAAATAGCTTTCTCTTTCTCCTCTCTGTCCTCTTCCAGAACTCCCAGCGTTGGCTGGAATGTAGGACAGAATTTCCCACAACACAGAGACATCACGCATATGTCTCTAATTTCACAAAATGACAAATTGGAATGGCCCTGGAAGCCAAAAATTCTATTTCATTCTTCTCTCTGATATACTAGTTAGGCCAATGGATTTTCTTTTCCTTCAGTACAAATCAGGCACTTAAGGCAGACTTGAGAAAGGAAAGAGGAGACCCCAAGTATCTCATCGCTATGCTGCTAATGGGAATTTACAAGAAGCTGGACGACTCAGACGCAGGCAAATTCCAATCAGCCCAAGGAGGGAGTTTAGCATGTTTTCAACAGTGGGGAAACTACTGCATTTCCCCTGCAAAATATAAATGGAAAGACCGCACCTGAAACCTAGAGCATCCCTCTAAACTGGAGCAGGGTGCATTAAATATGTCACCCCACAGCTGAGTCTCATTCTGCAATGGCAGGCAATGACCTTGAGTCTCAGGACGTGGACTTTGTGGTGAAAGCCAGCACCTCTGAAACAAGGTGACTTTTGGATTCTCTTGTTTAGAGTTCTCGAAAATATAGTGGTGTGTTTTGTGTATAGATAACTCAAAAATATCAGGAATGAGGACCAGATAGTGTTTTCAAAGGCTTCACATTTGACTGGATTATTCTTAAGAGGAAATGACATTGGATAAAAGATGTTGAATAAAATTCAGGGAATGGTACACAGAATTAGTCACTCCCTTGAGGAGAAGTAGGAGATCCCAAAACAGAGCAGTCCAGAAGGTATTTAATTTGAAATCAGAAATCCTGAGCTTTAATCCTAGGCTTCTCTTAAGGGAAGGTGAGCTAAGCCTTAGCTTTACCCACCTACAAAAATGGGAGGGATCAGCAGAGTATTCCTTAGAGAAGGTGGCCTCACAGCTCCTTCTGGAACACAATTATGATACAGCACTTGATAAAGAGAAGACCCAATTAAAGGTTAAGGAAAGTTTCACTTACTTCAGTGGCCAACTGTCTAAGTTTGGGCTGCCTCAAAGGCACAGCCAAGATGAGGCCTTGGGCACAGGTATTTTATTTGACATGTGACCCCAGGAAGCAGGAGAGAGGGATTGGGGACAGTCAAAAAAAAGGAGGGGAAACCAACACAATGGTTCATTATCAAGGTCACTGATGTGAGCAACTTGGGCTCAATTCCACCAGGATTCCTGAGAAGGGTAAGGAATGCCTGCTAGGAAGGGCCAGCTGGATTGCGGCAGGGCACTATGCACCCATTCCAGACCCCACTGGCTGAAGCCCGGTGCCAGGGACACTAACTCGAGCAAGCTCCTGCTGCACCTGCAGAAGGACCTGCGGTGAAATAAGGAGAAACACAAGTTGAGAGCTTGTGGCAGGGGTCCAGAAGCCCACAGTGAATGTGCACTCCCATGAAGCAACTATCACAACTGAGGCTAAAATCAGTGGGGTCTGGTGGACGTGAATGTGGGTACCCGAGTGCTTCCTATCCTGAACGAAGGCTCTCTCATTATACACCCTCCCTTATTCTATCCTCAAAGATGGTAAATAATACCGAAATATTACTTTCCTTATTATCAACTATAATGCTGGGGATGACCTCTCCTTGAAGATTTATGTCCCTTCACGGAATTATAGGCCTTTGCACGCGCTACTCCTGATGTTTAGAATTACCTTTCCTGCCTGCTCCTCCCCACCCCTACCCTTTGCTATCTGGACCCAGCTTAAAAATTATGTGCTCTAAGAAACTTGCCCTCACCCTCATGGGAGGTCGGTTGCCCAAACTATGTGCACCCATGAAACACTGTATAGCTTGCTAGTGTTATTTATCACATTTTTAAAAACATACCGTTCCTCTAATCACACTCATACATACATATGCAAACATACACACACACTATTCAATTTATCAGTACTGAAAGGTCAAGAAATTTGCTCTTTTGCTAGCAAATATATTCCCAAAACTTAGAATAGTGCCTGGCACAAAAGTTAATGAATAAATTTTTGTTAAATGAACTGATGAGTGAATGAATGAATAAATGAATCAAGGGAAGTGAAAACATCTGTTGTCACTAAAATCGGCCTGAAAGTATACTTTTCTTACGAAGTCCCTTCTCCCTGTTGTGTTTCCTCCAGAGTGATTATTCCAAAGCTTTCTCTCTAGTATCTCTTGCCTGGGCTTTTCTGGGAAGAAAATGTGCAAGTCAATTGCTACAGAGTGTGCTCGGGATTTCTGTCCTCTGTATCTCTGCACTATTCCCAGCAGGCTATGGCCCAAGGGTCATTTTGTTTGTTTTGTAGGGAGCACACGCAGGGGTAGGCAGCATTGTTAGTTTAATTCTGGCCTTTCCGTGTCCTTCCTTAGCTTCTGACAATAACCTTTTCTTGTTGCTAAAGGCAGAGCTGATCTCTGTCACTGACAATGTCCTCCTTGCCTCTCCTTCCTCTTCACCTCATCACTCTCAAAGGATGACAACCCTGCTCAAGAGCAGAGACAAGAAGAGGCCAATGGAAACCCACTGTCAACAAGCTGTGCTCTTCCCACCACAAAGAGGCAAGGAAAACGTCCTCTGGGGTGCAATCAGGGTCAGAGCCCCTCTGACTCAACCCCCAGATGACCTAATAATAGCAAGAAGAGCATAGAACATCCCAGGAGTGCAAAAACCTCCTCCGCAGCATAGGGAGGAAGAGCAGTGCAGGGTTTGGAAACCACAGCGGATGAGAGGCTGCTGTGCTCCAATGAGCAGGCAGAATACCACACTGGGGATACCAGGGCAGGTTCCAGAGGGCACCAAGTCTGCCCAAGAAACATCTGCACAGGTAAGTGGACCTGAATTCCTGTGTACAACTGTCTCCTAAGAGGAGAAAACAAAGTCCAAATCCTGTATGACCAACATGTAGCAAGCATCTGGTCACTGCTGAGACTTCTTCACACACACCATGCTGCTTCTTAGCTCCTTGGTTCCTGCTGTCTTTTCCGCCTGGATGCTCTTCCCCACCCTCCATCCAGCACCTCTCACCTTGTTCCCTGTGCCTCTCTCCTAGGAGGCCTTCCCTGAACCCCAGACTATTCTCCCTGTCACTGTGCTTACCACAATGCCTACCTCCCTGCTACTTTCAAAGTACCCAGAGAAGGGACCCATCTTATTTCTCTTTATACACCCAGGCCCTAAGACAGTGCCATGCCTATAGTAGGTCCCTCAATAAAAATCAAATAAACAAAGTGAATGAATGAATGTTCTTACAAGAATTGTTTGGAACCAGGGCTAAGATTAAAATGAATGGATTTTATTTTTTTAAGCAGGCTCCATGCTCAGTGTGGAACCCAACAGGGGGTTTGAACTCACAACCCTAAGATCAAAACCTGAACTGAGCTCAAGAGTCAGACACATGGGGTGCCTGGGTGGCTCAGTATGCATCTGCCTTTGGCTCGGGCCCTAATCCCACGGTCCCGGGACCGAGTCCCACATTGGGCTCCCTGCTCAGCGGGGAGCCTGCTTCTCCTTCTCCCACTCCCCCTGTTTGTGTGCTATCTCTCTCTGACAAATAAATAAAATCTTAAAAAAAAAAAGAGTCAGACGCTCAACTGACTGAGCCACCCACATGCCTCCAAATTAATGGATTTTAAAAGTATGCTAGTATAAGATTGAAATTCTGCTTTTCTCTCTCTTCAATAGAAAGTTTTCTTGAATTGTTGGTCTGCTTTTGATAAGAAAATGGAATCAAAGTTTTTTTTCCTCTTCTGTCTGCCCAGAAAACCAGTTTCTATGTTTTGTGTTTATCAGGTCTTTGATCACTTAGTTAAAACTTCTCAACGCAAAGAGAGCCGAGTTTTGCTAACAACAATATAACCCTACATATTTGCCTTTGGAATCTCTTCTTGCCACCTTGGTTAAATAAATAATTAAGTTAAAAAAAAAAGAATTGTTTGGAACCAGATCTTCAAGAGAGGGCAGAAGATATTTGTCAGAGTAGGCATAAAACTAGAGCTGGACTATCAATGGATATGAGAGTGAATCCTAAAGTCGGGGATGATTGCTCCTTAAAACCCTGCTACCAGAAGTCAAGATTGGTCTCAGGTTTTGAGATGAAACTGAGTTTATAGATCAAAGTCCTACAGCTTTGACCCTGGGTGGCAGAGACAGAAGCCATGCAGACTAACAGTATTTGCAGTGGGTTGATTCTTTCACTCCCCTGGCGTGACAAGGGTCGGGGAAACTTTGGAATTGGCAGATGGACAGAAGAGCAAAGTGGCATTTGTTATTGGGGGTAGAATCAGTGCAAGTATCATTGATCTAATGAAATCTCACCAACCTAAAATTTTTCCTTCCTCATTCAGTATGCTCCAGACCATTGGCCTTCTCTCAGTTTGTTGAATACACCAAGTTCTCTCCTGCCTCAGGGCCTTGGGACGTGCTATTTTTTCTTCTCTGAATACTCTGAGTCTACCCATACTTTATTTTTTTTATTTATTATTTTTTTATTATATTATGTTAGTCACCATACAGTACATCCCTGGTTTTTGATGTAAAGTTCAATGATTCATTAGTTGCCTATAACACCCAGTGCACCATGCAATACGTGCCCTCCTTACTACCCATCACCAGCCTATCCCATTCCTCCACCCACCTCCCCTCTGAAGCCCTCAGTTTGTTTCTCAGAGTCCATACTCTCTCATGCTTCATTCCCCCTTCTGATTACCCCCCCATCTTTAACCCTGGAGACTAAGTACCCATACTTTAAAAGATAAACTCCTTCTCCGTAAGTTTTAGCTTAAATATTAATCCTCATGAAGCTGTTTTTTGCCACTGTATTAGAAGCAGGTGCCCCCATCACACCCTGTTTTAGTCTATTTGGGCTACTATAAGAAAATACTACAGACTGGGTGGCTTATAAATGACAGAAATTTATTTCTCACCGTCCTAGAGGCTGAGAAGTCGGAGATCAAGGAGCCAGCACATTTGGCGTCTGCTGAAGGCTCACTTCTGAGTTCATAGATGGCCATCTTTTGACTGTGTCCTCACATAGCAGAAGGGGCAAGGGAGCTTGCTGGGTCTCATTTATAAGGGCACTAATCCCATTCATGACAGCTCCACCCTCATGGCCTAATTGCCTCCAAATATCATAACATTGGAGATTAGGTTTCAAGATATGAATTTGAGGGGGACACAAACACTCAGCATAGCCCATTAATCTCAACCTCCTCTTCTTTTTTGCTTTTGTCATTATATATACACAATTTGCAATTACTCTATTTTTATCCAGTGAGTGGTGCTGTGTATGTCTGGGAGAGGGGGTAATCTCTCATACTGCAACACAATTTCCTAAGGACAGGGACCTTGTCTAGTTTGTTCACTGTGTTATCATTGCACCTAACACGTCACCTGGCACCTCGTAAGAGGTAATTGTTTGTCTCATTGTTGAGTTCAATGTTATAGCCAAAAAAGATTTCTTTAGCATATATAAAACTGAATTGATATATCAGATTATAAGCTCAGGCATGAGCTTCTCCATTTTTCCACATACTTTGCGCATCTTGTATCAGAAAGCATTTCTTAATGCTTGCAGAACCATGTCAGCATTCAGTAATGTGTATTAAAGGATGCTGTGTAGGTCTGGGTTAGCCTTGTGAATAAATCCCTCCTAATAAAAGAAAATGAGATTTCACGATTAAGGGGTTTAGAAGTAATCAAGAGAGGGTTAAAAATAAAACTAGCGGAGGCAGAGCAGACCAAAGAATAGCAACTGGCAAGCTTTCCAAAATGATGTCCCAGATTATGATTTTATGAGAAAAAAATAAAATAATTGCTTGCCAAGCCATCTAAAAAGGATGAATTTTTGGAGAACTTAGAAATGGAACACTGATAGGCTTATACAGTCTAGCTTCTCTCAACAACCTGGAACTTTCCCAGAACTCATTTTCCTTCCATTCCGTGTGTTCCCTAGTCTGATTTCCCATCATTCTGGTGACGTGGTAGCATCAGTGGTCTGGTATTCATTATCCAAACCAATCTGCTAAGTTTAAAAAACAAAAAAACAAAAAAAAAACCACCACCACCAACAACAACAACAAACTTGCCTTAAGGAAACGAAATGAACTCTTCCTGGTTTACACGTGTTTGGTGAAGTCCCTCCTCAGGCCCTAGGCAATTTAAACCTTATCCTGTTTTATTTCCCCCTCAAAGTATTTGTCTCATCACAGAAGGCAAACCATTCCCCCACCTTCTTTAAACTAGATTTCAAAACTAATGAGTTATAAATAAAACATTCCTTCCTACATGCAATGCTAGCAGCTTTGTCTTCCACTTCAGAAGGCTTGAAAATGAACACCCCTTTCAAAGTCAGAGAACAAATTTTCCCAGTCATCCCTGTATTCCGCTCACTCCCACCCAATCTGCAAGGTTCCATCCCGGTTCTGCTACCCCTGGAAGTCTGCTATTGCTCCAGCCCACAGTAATCATCCTGAATTCTCTTAGATGAACCCAAGCAGTTCAACTTTGTCCTATTTCCTAGCTATAAAAGGTAAAGGAGACACAAAGTTGGGAGGTAGGGAGAGAAGCAGGAAATAAGAGATGGTAAATTATGCCAAGGACTGTTTTGTATATTATGTAGGCAATCTCATTTAATCCTCACCACAGCTCTGTAAGTAAGAATTATTCTTCACCTTTTTCCAGATGAGGAAACTGACGGTCACGAGAGACTAAGAAACTTACCCACACTTCAGAGCCAAGAAAACAGAAAATCGATTCGGACGCAGGCCTCTGATCACACAACTCATGTTCTTTCCTGTACATTGCAGAATCAGTTTTATCTCCTCCCCTACCTCACCTCCAAGCGCAGGTCATGCAAGGAATGAGACCAGGAAGATAAGGGATAGGAAAACCACAGCATGCTCAGGAATATACATCATATCAGGTATCTATTAGGTAGAAAGCAGAGAATGCAGAACTTTGGAGAAGGCAAAGGGGAGATGACATTATGGTGAGAGAAAGAGCCATTTATCAGCACCGGGCATATGGCAGAGATGCTCCTGACAAGGCAAATGCAACAGAGATCTGATATCCAAAACAAAGGGGAAATTAAGCCTCTGCAGACTCTCCACTGATAAACCACGTCTGCAGTGTGTGCTGCGGTTTTAACCACCAGAGACGTGTGCTGTGGATCCACAAGAGGAGCCGGAGGACAAAAGAACCCTTTAAGGAATCACGGTGAAACCCTCAAATACCTAAAGTCCTATCTTTTATGAACAAGATACTTGGATAATTTCTGTGCAATTCAAGAAAACAAAACCAAAATTAAGAAGTAATGTTATAGGAAAGCTCACTTCTGTATTTGCTGGACAGAAGAACTTTGACAGTTCGAACCATCCAAAAATGGAACAAAGCACTTCTAGAACTTGCCAATTCCCACCGCTGACAGGTTCACAGAGCCTGGAAGACCATTTACCAAATATATGGTAGAGGAAATTCATGCATGGGGAATTCAGTGTGGGTTAAAG
The DNA here is from genome assembly GCF_002007445.2 of Ailuropoda melanoleuca. NCBI lineage: Eukaryota > Metazoa > Chordata > Mammalia > Carnivora > Ursidae > Ailuropoda > Ailuropoda melanoleuca. The sequence continues at coordinate 51,906,345 of NC_048228.1, read as the reverse complement.
CCCTCCAAAATCCCATTCGACTCTGATTCTTTTTTTTTTTTAAATTTTATTTTATTATATTGTGTTAATCACCATACAGTACATCCCCAGATTCCGATGTAGTTTGATGCTTCATTAGTTGCGTATAACACCCAGTGCACCATGCAATACGTGCCCTCCTTACTACCCATCACCAGTCTATCCCATTCCCCCACCCCCTCCCCTCTGAAGTCTTCAGTTTGTTTCTCATAGTCCATAGTCTCTCATGTTTCATTCCCCCTTCTGATTACCCCCCTTTTCTTTATCCCTTTCTTCCCCTACCGATCCTCCTAGTTCTTATGTTCCATAGATGAGAGAAATCATATGATAATTGTCTTTCTCTGCTTGACTTATTTCACTTAGCATTATCTCCTCCAGTGCCGTCCATGTTGCAGCAAATGTTGAGAATTCGTTCTTTCTGATAGCTGAGTAATATTCCATTGTATATATGGACCACAGCTTCTTAATCCAGTCATCTGTTGAAGGGCATCTCGGCTCCTTCCATGATTTGGCTATTGTGGACAATGCAGCTATGAACATTGGGGTGCATATGGCCCTTCTCTTTACTACGTCTGTATCTTTGGGGTAAACACCCAGTAGTGCAATGGCTGGGTCATAGGGTAGTTCAATTTTTAACTTTTTAAGGGACCTCCACACTGTTTTCCAGAGTGGCTGTACCAACTTGCATTCCCACCAACAATGTAGGAGGGATCCCCTTTCTCCACATCCTCTCCAACAATTGTTGTTTCTTGCCTTGTCTATCTTTGCCATTCTAACTGGCGTAAGGTGGTATCTCAGTGTGGTTTTGATTTGAATTTCCCTGATGGCTAATGATTTTGAACATTTTTTCATGTGTCTGTTAGCCATTTGTATGTCTTCATTGGAAAAGTGTCTGTTCATATCTTCTGCCCATTTTATGATTTGTTTATTTGTTTCTCGTGTATTGAGTTTGAGAAGTTCTTTGTAGATCTTGGATACCAGTCCTTTATCTGTGGTGTCCTTTGCAAATATATTCTCCCATTCCGTGGGCTGTCTCTTAGTTTTTTTGACTGTTTCCTTGGCTGTGCAGAAGCTCTTTATCCTGATAAAGTCCCATAAGTTCATTTTATCTTTTATTTCTCTTGCCTTTGGCGATGTGTCGTGAAAAAGGTTGCTCTGGCCGATGTCATAGAAGTTGTTGCCTATGTTCTCCTCTAGAATTTTGATGGATTCCTGTCTCACATTGAGGTCTTTCATCCATTTGGAGTTTATTTTTGTGTATGGTGTGAGAGAGTGGTCAAGTTTCATTCTTTTGCATGTAGCTGTCCAATTTTCCCAGCACCATTTATTGAAGAGACTGTCTTTTTTCCACCGGATGTTTTTTCCTGCTTTATCAAAGATTAGTTGCCCAAAGAGCCGAGGGTCCATTTCTGGGTTCTCTATTCTGTTCCATTGGTCGATGTGTCTGTTTTTGTGCCAGTACCATGCTGTCTTTGTGATCACAGCTTTGTAGTACAGCTCGAAATCCGGCATTGTGATGCCCCCAGCTTTGTTTTTCCTTTTCAACAGTTCCTTGGAGATTCGGGGCCTTTTCTGGTTCCATACAAATTTAAGGACTATTTGTTCCAGTTCTTTGAAAAATGTCCTCGGTATTTTGATCGGGATAGCATTGAAAGTGTAGATTGCTCTGGGTAGTATGGACATTTTAACTATGTTAATTCTTCCAATCCATGAGCATGGAATATTTTTCCATCTTTTTATGTCTTCCTCAATATCTTTCAAAAGTGATCTATAGTTTCTAGGATATAGGTCCTTTACGTCTCTGGTTAAGTTAATTCCAAGGTAACGCATGGTTTTTGGTGTTATTGTAAATGGGATGGATTCCCTAATTTCTCTTTCTTCAGTCTCGTTATTCGTGTATAGAAATGCAACTGATTTCTGGGCATTGATTTTGTATCCTGCCACCTTACTGAATTGTTCTATAACTTCTAATAGTTTGGGAGTGGATTCCTTTGGGTTTTCCATATAGAGTATCATGTCATCTGCAAAGAGAGACAGTTTGACTTCTTCTTTGCCGATTTGGATACCTTTGATCCCTTTTTGTCTTCTGATTGCTGTTGCAAGGACTTCTAGTACTATGTTGAATAATAGTGGCGAGAGTGGGCATCCTTGTCGTGTTCCTGATCTTAAGGGAAAGGCTTCCAGCTTTTCCCCATTGAGAATAATGCTTGCAGTAGGCTTTTCATAGATGGCTTTTATGAGATTGAGAAATGTACCCTCTATTCCTACACTCTGAAGGGTTTTAATCAGGAAAGGATGCTGTATTTTGTCAAATGCTTTTTCTGCATCAATTGAGAGGATCATATGGTTCTTGAGTCTTTTCTTGTTGATATGATGTATCACATTGATTGATTTGCGAGTGTTGAACCATGCTTGCATCCCAGGTATGAATCCCACTTGGTCATGATGGATAATCCTTTTAATGTACTGTTGGATTCTATTAGCAAGGATCTTGTTGAGGATTTTGGCATCCATATTCATTAGAGAAATCGGTCTGTAATTCTCCTTTTTGAGGGGGTCTTTGCCTGGTTTGGGGATCAAGGTAATATTAGCCTCATAGAATGAGTTTGGTAGCTTTCCTTCTGTTTCTATTTTTTGAAATAGCTTTAGGAGAATAGGTATTATTTCTTCTTTGAATGTTTGGTAGAATTCCCCAGGAAAACCGTCTGGGCCTGGAGTTTTATTATTTGGAAGGTTGTTTATCACTGACTCAATTTCTTCATAGTTAATTGGCCTATTTAAGAAATCTATTTCTTCCTGTTTCAGTCTTGGTAGTTTATAGGTTTCCAGGAAGGCCTCCATCTCTTCCAGATTGTTTAGTTTTTTGGCATATAGCTGTTGATAAAAGTTTCTAATAATCCTTGCAATTTCAATGGTGCTGGTCGTGACCTCTCCCTTTTCAGTCATAATTTTAATAATCTCAGTCCTTTCTCTTTGTTTTTGGACAAGTTTTGCCAGTGGTCTATCAATTTTATGGATTCTCTCAAAGAACCAGCTTCTAGTCCTGTTGATCTGCTCTACTGTGCTTCTGGTTTCTAATTCATTGATTTCTGCTCTAATCTTGGTCAACTCCTTCCTTGTCAGTGGGTTAGGCCTGTCCCTCTGTTGCTGTTCCAGTTTCTTGAGGTGAGAATATAGAAACTGCATTTTAGATTTTTCTATTCTTTTGAGTGAGGCTTGGATGGCTATGTATTTCCCCCTTAGGACTGCCTTTGCAGTATCCCATAGGTTTTGGACCGTTGTGTATTCATTCTCGTTGGTCTCCATAAATTGTTTAATTTGTTTTTTGATTTCCTGGTTTATCGAGTCATTCTTGAGCAGGATGGTTCTTAGCCTCCAAGTGTTTGAGTTTCTTCCAGGTTTTTCCTTGTGGTTGAGTTCCAATTTCAGAGCGTTGTGGTCTGAGAATATGCAGGGGATAATTTCAATCTTTTGGTATTGGCTGAGACCTGTTTTGTGTCCCAGAGCATGATCTATTCTTGAGAATGTTCCATGGGCATTTGAATAGAACGTCGACTCTGATTCTTCCATTCCAATTGCATGTAATAGAGTTTTCTCTCATTGCAAGAAAATCTGTGCTCATTTCCTATTGCTGCCATAACAAATCACCACAAACATGGTGGCTTAAAACAATACAAGTTTAACATCTCACCATTCTGCAGGTTAGAAATCTGACATAGGACTCACTGGGCTAAAATCAAGGTCTTGGCAGGACTGCCTTCCTTTCTGTAGGCTCTCGGGGAGAATCTATTTCCTTGCTTTTTCCAGCTTCTTGGCTCACGCCCCCCTTCCTCCACCTTCAAAATCACAATGGCAGGCCAAGTCCCTCTCATACTGCATCACTCCAACCGCTTCATCTGCTCCTTTTCCATTTTTAGGATCCCCTGAGAGCACACTGGGCCCACCCAGAAAACCCAGGATAGTCTATGTTAATTACTAATAATCTTAATTTCATTTGTACCCTTAATTCCCCTTTGCTATGTAACATAACATATCCACAGGTCCCAGGGATTAAGACGTGGATGTTTTGGGGGGACATTATTCTGACTACTCCAGTGAGATTCTAACAAATGCCACAAGTACATTCCACCAGTTCAACGTGGCATGTGACTCTCTAACTCCCCTAAAGATCACAGTGGAGAAGAAAAGGATTTGGCAAGAGTATACCAGGCCTCCATGGGTTGCCTGAGACTCAGTCTATACCTAACTCAAGACAACCAAATAAAATAGCAGAAAATATTTTTCCGCTCAGTATATTTTACCTCTTGATATGGGATACCAAATTACCCAAGTGGCCTCCAAACATAACCTTGGGATCTAAGGCTTAGGTAAGTTAGCAAAGAAATCAACTATAATTATCTAACAAGGAAATCTCCAAAATTGGTAGGAAGAAAGGAAAAATTTAAAAGGCAGCACTCCTCTCTTCTTGTGTTACCCCCATATATAAGAGACCAGATGCTCCTTCCATGCCCCCTCCCCTCACCCATAGAAGACACTACCACTCCTTCACCCTTTCCCACAGCCTGACACAGGCTTCACAAGGTTTCTTCAGTCTGTGCCCCAAGCAGACACTAGCAATTATCAGAGTTGGCACATGAGAAAAAACCTATTTGCCTTCTCTTCAGGAAAGACTCTGTTCAGTGACTTGGGGGTTCCAGTTACAGTGACTGCTTTAGTAATTACTATGTATAGGGTAATGAACTAGAAATCTTGCATTCAGAAACAAAGTACAATTCATAATCTCAGCTGGCTAAGGAATACAATCTAGCAGCACTTATTGCTATTTTGTTTCTCATTAATAGAATTCCTGATCTCACATTACACTTGTCTGTACAGTTGACAACACAGGCATTTGGGGCGCTGCTCCCCCAAACATAGTCATATATCCACACAAAAAACCTTTGATTCCCCAAAAACTTGAATGCTAATAGGCTACTGTTGACCAGAAGACTTACTGATAAAATAAACAGTTGATTAACACATATTTTATATGTTATATATATATTATATACTGTATTCTTATAAAAATAAGCCAGAGATAAGGAAATGTTATCAAGAAAATCATAAGAGAATACATTCACAGTACTGTACTGTATTTATTGAAAAAACCTGCATATAAGTGGACCTGTGTAGTTCAAACCCATGTTGCTCAAGGGTCAACTGTACTTATCTGGAGTTTTATCATTATACTACCTTAGGATCCCCATTATTTGAATCACAATGTAGTTCCTAAATTGTTATTTCTTATTTTTTTTAAGATTTTATGTATTTATTTTTCAGAGAGAGGAGAACAAGCGGGGTGAGCAGCAGGCAGAAGGAGAAGCAGGCTCCCCACTCAGCAAGGAGCCCAATGCAGGATCATGACCTGAGCCAAAGACAGACCCTTAACCGACTGAGCCACCCAGGCATCCCTGTTATTTCTTTTCATTGGAATATTTATGTGAGGTGTTTTTCTGAGACTCCTTTTGGTCACCATAAATAGTCTATCAGTCAGGATTCTTTCCATTGTAGTCAACAGAAAACTCTATTGGACTGGTTAAAGCAAAAAAAGGAATTTATTGACTAACATCCTGAAAAATCCAGGGGTAGATCTGGCATTACCCCTTTCCAGAGCCTCAAATGATCCTATGGGACCACTTCACCCCCGGCACCATTTCCCCTCTGTCTCCCCTTGTTGACCTTATTCTCCTGCATGCTCTTGCCTTGCATGGACAAGATGGCTCCCAACTGTGACAGGCTTACCTCACGTCTTCCCAGAAAGTCTTAGACTGAATTTTAGTGGTCTACATTGACCTAAGTCAGGTCCTGTGCTCATCTGTGAACCAGTCACCATAAGAAGAGAAATGCAAACCTCTGATTAGCCAGGCCTCAACATCTGCCAACTCCTGGGGCAGGGATTGCATTCAGCAACATTTGAATCACATGAAATAAAAGGAAGAAACAGATTCCCCAAGGAAAATTGGGATTCTGATACCAGATGGGAAAACTGATGCTGAGTAGGCAGAAATATCAGGCAATACTCAGATGCACTTGAGTTATGTTATTAGCTGCTCTCTGGTTCAGCATTAGCTGAGAGCAGGACAGGGAAAAGAATGTCATCATTTGAATAAGAAAAGGTATTAAGGAGAGTGTTCAAAGCTTAAACCACAGTCCAAGAAGTGAGACTCAGATGGGACAGTACAGTACAATGGCCATGGGCAATCTGCATGACCTTTTAGGATGAGAGTCCAGAAGACATTCAACAGCCACTGAAAGGAGAGCACTTATCAAATTCACAAGCATCATTCATTTTGCCTAACCCTGAAATAATTTTTAAGTTAAGAAAATAAAACATAAAATAGGAGGACAAAAGGATTTAGGATCAAGCAGCCTGGCTTTGAGCCCCATCACTTGACATGATCTTGGGCATGCCACTTTACTTTACAAAGCCTCAGTTTCATCTTCTATAAAATGGGATTAATAGGGGCACCAGGTGGCTCAGTCAGTTAAGCATCTGCATTCACCTCAGGTCATGATCCCGGGGTCATGGGATCGAGCCCCACATTGGCTCCTTGCTCAGTGGGGAGCCTGCTTCTCCCTCTCCCTCTGCCATTCTCTCTGCTTTGATATCTCTCTCTCTCTCTCTCAAATAAATAAAATCTTTAAAAATAAATAAAATTTAAAAAAATTTTTTAAATGGGATTAATAATAACTCCTACCTCACACAGAATTAAATGTAATCTGATGTGTAAGGATCATTTCTTAAGGTGCTACAACAAACCCTCCCACCCACATGGCTATTGCAATGAGACTTTGATGCTTCTCTTCTCTATTTACCTGCCTTTGAATCTGAGCTGGCCCTGAGAGTTCTTTTGTCCAATAGAAGGAGGCAAAAGTGATGTGTTATTCCCAAGGTTAGCCTATTTGGAAAACTCCCTCTTGAAGCCAGGCACCATGTCATAAAGAAGCTCAGTCTAGACTACAGAATAAGGAGAAGCCACATACAGACAGGCCCTGAAGAATAGAAGCCATCTTGAATGTTGCAAGCCTAGTTGAGCTCTCAGCTGAAGAGAGCTGCACAAATATCCCCAGCTGCACCACGTGGAGCAGAAAAATAGCCCAGCTGAGCCCAGTCAACCCACAGAATCATGAGAAATAACAGGGCAGTTTGTTAACAGAGCACTGGTGATTGAGACATCTGTACCCAGAGTGTCCCAGTGGCCCTTGTACTTTTCTGTAGTATTTCTCAAAAGGAATGTTATTTGCACTTTAGGCAGAACAAGTCCTCATTTTCAGGACTGTCTCATGTTTTGCAGGACTTTCAGAATCATTGGCCCTTACCAGTCATTGACAGAATCAAATACATCACCCCTCCAGACCCAAGCACTCCCTGCTATGAACCAAATCCAAGAAGAGCACTTACTTCTGGGAGGGTGAGGACTTCAGAGGTTAGCTTCACTAATCATAAGGCAGGAACTGTACTCTTCCTGTGTTTCCTGATCCTCATTATGAGTTGAACATCTTCCCTGGCATTTCATGCTGCCCTCAAAGAAATGGACTGCATCAGGCCATAGCAAAACTGAGTTTATAATTCTTATAAAATTATATGATACCATTTGATGTAAATAATGCAACCAGATGTGATAAATTTGCATAGTCTGGCCTTGAAGGGGCTCCAAAGAAAACTGTCATCTACCAGCAAGTGCAGTTAATGTGCAGATCATCAACATTCTTTTTCAAATTTATCCCACTTATTAGTACTTTGGGATCTGGAGAAAATAAGTAAATGAACATTATTCTTGGCTGCATGATCATCCTTGTCTTTTTCTCTTGATGGATCTTTGTAACAGAAACTCCAAATTTAACAGATTGACAAAACAAGACAGGCTATTGTGGAGATGAAACTTCTCTAAGATAAATATCACTTTCTAGGAGACAGAGGACTCCTAAAAAGGAGCTGCCATTAACCACGAATATCATCTGTTCTTTGTAAATACCAGGGAGGACCAAAACTTTATCTGTTGATTTCATCACAGTGAGGTTCCAAAGTTTATATCTCTTTTCTAGAGAGATTCAAATTCCCAAGGCCAGCTTCAAGGTCAAGCTTTCCTTCAGGCACTGACGCATCAGTAGTTCTGTATTAAGATAAAAAATATTCCTTCTACCCCATCCTTCTATCCATATCAATTCCCCCTTTCATATTTCCATTAATTTATTTTTTTAATGATTTTTTATTATATTACATTAGTCACCATACAGTACATCCCTGGTTTCCGATGTAAAGTTCGATGATTCATTAGTTGCGTATACCACCCAGTGCACCATGCAATACGTGCCCTCCTTACTACCCATCACCAGTCTATCCCATTCCCCCACCCCCCTCCCCTCTGAGGCCCCCAGTTTGTTTCTCATAGTCCATAGTCTCTCATGCTTCATTCCCCCTTCTGATTACCCCCCCTTTCTTTATCCCTTTAATTTATAATCGTATGTTCCTACTAAAAATTAGTTGAAACAAGGATGGTAATTTCTTTGAGCACATCTCTTGTCAATTTAGCTCTGAACAAAAGCTGCTAGTATGTTGGGCTGGCATACGTCATCCAAACGAGATACTGGATACTGAATTAGAATTTGGAATTTGGCTTCCCAAAATAACAAAATTATACTTTAAGTCCTTGTATTTTACTTACTCAAGATTATACATATTCCCCAGTGATCTCAGGGGAGAAGAGAGAAATAATTAGATTATTAGGAAAAAATAAGGTATTATGTAAGAATATAATGACATCTGTGTTTCTTGTATGGCCATCTGAACACGGTACCACATGTACAGGTTGTAAAAGTGAAAGCAGCAAAATGTAGGGGTTCTCAGCTTTGAAAACTAACTGCTATATTAAGGAAAAACAGAAAGACAGAGAGAGAAACCTAAATACCCAATCTGCTAAAGTCTAAACCTAAAATATATTCCTTAGAAAAATATATATGTTAGGATTCAAGTAGGTGAAAATATGCTACTTTTTACCCTGGTCTATTTTAGAAAAATCTGCTCCTTGGTAAATGAATAATATGTTTATACTTCAAGTATATTTTTAATAGTTAACATTTTAAGGTTCATATAACATTTATTTTAATAAAAGTCGATGTTTTTAAAAAAGAAAAAAACATTTTTTCTTTTACAAAAGGATTCACAACCAGGTTTTTTTATGTACTAATACCCTCTGGGAAATTCTAATGTGATTACGCTTACAAAAGTTAATGCATATACAAATTCTCATAAATTAATCTTTTGTGTAAATTGAGATACACACTTCTGGCAAGGGCTATACTCATCTCCAACTCCTGAAATATTAATCTCTCAAAAGCCCGCCCTTTCCTCCTCCCTGTCTTAAATCCTTTATTAATCTTCCGTGACCTCTCCCAGAAGTCTCCTACATCATAACTCTTTTTCCTAGTGTCAACCAAAGAAACGCCAAAGGACAGGTATTTATTTAATAGGTAATGTGATGCCATCAGCTAATCCAGAGAATTGGACAATTCAAATTTCAAAATAATTCAAAGGACCTGTACATCTGACAGTTCATATTATCTACCTACTGGGACTTCAGATCAAGTACCTACAGTGATCTTTCCTTTCAATGCAAAATGAACTCTTCTGTCCACTGTGGAATATAAAGAACATCAGGGAAGTTGTGCAGTCTAGATGGACAAAATACAGATCTACTGAGCAACCAAAAGGAAAAAAAGAGGTCAACTTACATTAATTAATCATAGTCCCTAACTCTGCCTGTTTCCACAGCTATCAAGTGGTGGAGAGAGATAAAGTCCAAATCTATCTTAATCTAAGGCCAAGTTCTCCCAACACTGCTACACTGTCTCTTGATTTTCCTCTATGAGTTTTCTGAACTTTGTACATGATAAGTAAAAGTGCTTTATGGCTGAATCCTGGTGGGACTATTGTGTTGGTTTGTTTTGAGGGTTGCGCTAATAATGTTTTTAGTTTCCACCAAGCTCATTTCTGTTTGTCTTGATCATGAAACATGCTATAATTTTAATTAAAGTACAAAGAAAGGGGAAAGGAGAGACCATCAGAGAGGCTGAAAGAAACGAAGCCAACAGGATGATAGAAGCAGAGTAAAGTGAAGCTTGGTGCCAAAGGAATAAGATAATGAGAGAAGAAGGGGAAAAGAAGAGGAGATAAACTGGAAAGATCTAGAGGATGCAAGCATAAAGAAAATCTGGGAACTTCCTCCCAGTGGTGGCAGACTAAGTAATTTGGGCCAACTCTCTTGCTGAAGGAAACTAAAATATCCGGACAGAATACAAAAGCCATGTTCTTTAAGTATCAAGCTAAAAAGACAGTATGGAATTATTGGGGCAAGATCTATAAGAAAATAGAAAGCCAAAGATGTGAGTCTGGAATTTTGCCAAAAGCACGTTGGCCAATCTGGAAGAGGCAGCTGAAAGGCTGAGTAGTGCTTCTGACATCTTCACAGGGCCAAAGGGACAAAATGTGTGCTACCTCTGACAGGGAACTTATAAAGCTTCACTGAAAGACAGTAGAGGTGACCTAAATAAATGGAGAGAGATGCCATTGTTCATGGATTGGAAGACTCAATAGCGTATGGATACCCTAAGATACAAATAAACCTATGGAACAGAAAAGAGTGACTAGACATAGGCTAAGTCATAAATGGCACTAGATGTAGAGGGGATACTCATGGGAGTGAGGAAAGGGTGGTTGAGACAACTGGACATCCACATGAGAAAAATGAAACGACTTCCAACCTCACACTCCACATACACACACCCATTAGAAAAACTCTTGCATTTATGCATTTGGACACATGACATAAGAATATTTATAGAAACACTGTGAAAGGGTAAAATTTTAAAAAACCAAATAACACATGTACATAAAGAGTAGAATGAATAAATAAAGTGTGGAAAATTCACATAATGAAATATGATAGTGCCATGAAAATGAATGTTGCCACATGGATGTAATGTCTTCAAATGTTAAAAAATTTTGTTACAGAAAAACTAAAAATATACTAAAAATACATTGTTCAGTGATGCAAACATATGCATGTCATAAAACTATAAATAAAAGGAACTGATAAATGCAAAGTTCAGAAGAGTGGATAACTCTAGGGAAAAAGTATGGGCTTGAGAAAGGCACACAGAGTACTTAACAGTAACACTGTGTTGTTCTTTTTCTTAAGTCATGTAGTAGGTGATTCATGTTCTTTGTATTCTGATTATTTTGGATCTACTTAGAAGTTAATAGAGATGTAACAAATACATGCATTGGCCCAATACTGAAAAGCCAAGTTTGAAGTCAACATTCAGATGAGGTCAAAACCAAAGGTGAAGCTCACTAAGAATGAAATTCTTGAGATACGATAAATCTGAATATTTTTCCAGAAAATAAACTGAACCACTGCTCTGATCTGATTACTTAAAATATTATTTCTCAAATATTAAAGTTCACATTATAGTGCTGGAATAATTAGCTCCATTGACTTACAGATTGCTCCTATGCATGGTCATGTACCACACATTTACAAAATCAAATAGACCCTTCCTTTCAACTGAGGTTAGCAAAAGGGAAAGAATTTTTTTGTCAAATCTAGTCAAAATAGGCTACTGCTGGCAGTAATGCTGCCCTTCCACTCTAATAGCAAGTGGATTAAAGTAAACTCTTGTCTCCCCTGCTCCTTCTGAACTCAAGATCTAGTCAACAGTGATTGTGCAATTTCATTGAAGCAACCTCACAAACAGAATCTCTGTGCATGGCTGGAGGAGATGCTTTCAAAACACTTTCAGAAGCAAAAGCAAGTTTTTGCCCTCACTTATATTTATTTTTAATATTATGCAAGAACTTACTACTTTAATTTTCCCTTAAACCTGAGACTTAGAAACATGGCAATAGAGTACCATAAATGACTTCCAAGATAGCAAAATAGTCTCTGAATTTCTATTTGCACCTTTGCTTTCATTAGATGCACAGTGATTTCACCATCTTTCCTGCAGCAACATGAGAAATGAATCCTTAAAGTAAGAAATACCTGCACCTTCAAGCTCATGAGTTAGGTTACCCCTTCAGCAGGTTCCAGCAAATGAACTATTTCATCTTCAAGAGGCCCACTTTTTCTAAGTCCTGGCTTTTTGGTATTACTACGTGTTCAGGAAGACTTTAAACATGTAGTAGCTACTCCTTCCCTATTTGAACATTGTGTATAACTATTTGACAAGGCAGTTCCAAAACCTCTTCAATATTACGGTGCTTGTCTTTGGCTGAGGAAGAATAACTGGTCCACTACCTTACAGCCAATAATCTTGTCACAATACCCCATGCTGTAATTCCTTTCTGAACCTACAAGTAAAGGATGTGAACATAACATCATATTCTTTAAGTCTGAAATCGTTCATACCCTTCACAATGTTGTGGGTTTTTTGTTTTGTTTTGTTTTGTTTTGCAATGGTAATGACAATACAGGGTATTACACTGATTTTCCTTTTCAAGAATATTTCTTTAATCAGATTTACTGTTGTTGTCTGTTTTGAGATCCAGACATCTCTAAACAAGCTAGTGAATGAGAAAAAGTCAGTTTAGGGATTCCAGAAATGACACTGGAGTGTCATTGGTGATTTGGTTTTCTACAATCTGAGAACCAAACCACAGCTTGAATGGCACATTTACAGCCGAAGAGTGAGGTCAAAGCTAAACTTTGGAGCCTTGATAATATTTAATAAAATAATTACAAGAGTTAAAGGGACAAAGTTTAAACTATAGGGATTAATGTATCCATTCAACGAATTCTTATTGAGTAGTTATTATCTGCCAGACATTATGTCAGGCACTGAGTATAAAGTAATGAGCCAAAGAGATAAAAGTTCCTCTCCTCAAAGAATTTACACTTTAGTTTAGAGGGTTGAGGAGGAACAAACACTAACAATAAATACACAAACAAGTGTCAGGTGGTGATAAATGCCATATGGAAAAATAAAGCTAGGAAGAAGAATCCAGAGTAGGGGAGAAGAGGAAGAGAGTGCTATTTTTTAAAGCATGCTCAGGGAAGTCCTTTCTGGATAAGGAGACATCTGAACAGAGAACTTAATAAAAACGCACTTTTATTTATTTTTTTTTTAAAGATTTTTTAATTTCTTTATTCGACAGAGATAGAGACAGCCAGCGAGAGAGGGAACACAAGCAGGGGGAGTGGGACAGGAAGAAGCAGGCTCATAGCAGAGGAGCCTGATGTGGGGCTCGATCCCATAACGCCGGGATCACGCCCTGAGCTGAAGGCAGACGCTTAACCGCTGTGCCACTCAGGCGCCCCTAAAAACGCACTTTTAAAAGCAGTATTGTTTAAATGCAAAGGCAAAGTTCTATCAGGCTAATGAAAATAAAAATAAAATTTCACAAAATTTTATCAGACAAAAATAAAATTCAAGATCTAAAGGAATTTTTTTAAAAAGAATAAAATAAATAAAATTACATTTAAGAGCAAAAAACTGCTAACTCAAAGATTTATTAAAAAGGAGAGATGTTGACAGAGTTAAGATGGCAGAGGAG